>NC_088718.1:34006466-34347054 GCF_963576615.1 Watersipora subatra | reverse complement strand
AAAATAAACCAAGTTGTATTGAAAAAAATTACTCTTCACGAAGGCTAAATCTAGAGTCTAACAACAGCAACTTAATTAGCACGTGTTGTGGTTAGAATATAAGATTACTTGTATTGAAGATCAATTTCACAAATTTTGATCACAATGAATGTCTTGAATAGCAATTGTGCGTGTACAATAACTATGATTGTAAAGTCTTCAATAGCCACTTTGATAGCCATATAAAATATTAAGTAGCTCACAGAAAAATTAGTGGAAGCCTCAGGCTCTAATTATGAGCCTCAGGCTCTAATTATGAGCCTCAGGCTAATAATGTTCACAACTTGTGGATACTAGCAATACCATTCTTACAAGGTACTGTTGAAAACTTACAACACACCAGCCATTAAATATTTTCAGCAAATAGTGTAAAAATATCTCACTATTTTGATTGTAAATATCCTAGGTGTTTTTGGCTGATGCCTCTAGCTTAGTTCTTATCACTTTTACTACCTCCTTTGGCTATCCATAATTCAATTATTCAATCGTGATTATGACAAAAATTTCGTAAAGTCGTCAACAAAACTGTATGACAAGCTAAAGAACAAGGAGTTTCTTTACATAAAATGACTTTTAGTCTTACTTTTTTTAACACTTTGATACCCAGTCATGAATATACAAGCAGGTCCCTGATCTTAGACCGTATTACAAATTTTCATTGACTGCGAAATTACTTGGAATAGCAAAGTTTGGAACAGAAAGTTTGAATCAGCCGCCAGATGGAAATGGAAAAAATCCGCAATTCAGGATAACTCCATGTTAAATTTTTACTGACTGTTTCATTCTTGTGAAAGATAGAAACAGCGGTTGCGAATTATGCTCAAGATAGTATCGGACCGTGCAAACTGTTCCACGTTAAACATTTTTTTAAACTTCAGTCATTCTTATCTAGATTTGAAAAGTTTCGAATGCATCACTATGACCTCTGGCGTAGAAATCCTTTTTTTTAACAAAGCGTTCTTGCTAATTCGTAATACTTAAATATCTATTGAAACATGTCGTAACTTGGAGGTAAATCCAAATCCGAATGATTCACACAATGGAAACAGTGATTATTGGCATTGATTCATAACTGTACCTGTTATTCTGGAAATAGTCAACCAGCACCAAGCACTGCCGGAGCCAGGCATAGCTGCGATCAGCTGTAGGCGGTAATCTTGCGGCGGCAGTAATTCCCAAGTTTTATTTGAGAAGGACTCACAATCAACATCAAATGATATTGAGTTTTGGTGGGGAGGGTGTTGAGTTATCTCTCTATAACTAAGCAATTCGAATGCAGCCAGATATACAGAGTTTTTCAGACAACAGAATGGGCAATGCAACTTTCAAAAGGTTATATGAATATAAGGTACATAACTGTGTGAACAAAGGTAAGCTGGAGATAGTTAATAAAAAACCACAGCGTGTAGCTAATCTAACTCTTGTAAAACAACTATTATAAACATGCCATAAATTTTAAAAATAGCTCAGGTGTTATGTTTACGTTCGCTAAGAGCAATTACTGTTTGTTTATATATTTTGGTAGAAAAATCAATTGAAGCTTTTAGCTGACTTAAACCTAAAAAGCAAAGCACACCTACTTGCTGGCTTCAGTCGTCGCTAAACCTACTTGCTGGCTTCAGTCATCGCTAAATGTTTGTCTATTTCCAATTTCCTGTTTATCAGTTAATTATGAAGGGATTTGGCACTGATTGAAACAACGGAATTTTATCACGGTATAAACTATCAATAGAATTAATGCTTTCACTTAAGTTGCTGCTTCACAGCCTGCTCATCATTAAAAATAAACTTGTACAGAATTTTAGTAGATTTTATTAAAAAGTGACGGCATTTCTCAAGCGTTTGCAATTGTTGTTGAAGTTTGAGATGATCTGCCTGCCAGGATGTTTGTTTCAAGGTTAAAATTGACAAAACCTGATTGTGTTCAAAACCTTCAGAAGAAAAATATGTGCTCAATGACATCACTAGTTGATATGAGCTATTGTGTTCAAATTGCAGCATTACGCGTTTTTGTTCCGTCAGTTTTTTGCATTAATAGACGTCATATTTGCACTTTCGCTTGGTCTGAGTGTTTTAAAGTTTTGATAATTTTAATCGTTAAACATCCTGGCAGTTAGATTATCACAAACAATAAAAACAATCGCGAATGATAGAAAAATACCCATAAAGTTCTAACAAAATCTATGAAAATTTTGTGTAAGCTTATCTTTAAATGCCATAGTACTTGGCTATGCTCAGATTGGTTTTCATTCAGCTGCTAACATTTTTTATCTGCACGAAGCTGTCCTCCTAGACAGAATACAATATTTTAAATTATCACAAAGTGACTTTATAACAAACTAGCACCCTAGCAGTCCAGCGTACCGGCAGAGATTGCCAAATGTGAAAATAAAGCACAGAGCAAAAAAATTCCCCACTATTGTAAAATGCTGGAATGGGAAGGAGTAGCAAAGGTGGTTTACTCAAATTATTTACTACCATATTTGGTTAAAACTTCTATATTGATTAATAAATAAATGCATAAATAATAGCCATAAATATTTAATTACAAGCTGTTGACTACTGGACTATATTAGCCAATAGCGTTGCTCTATTAAAAAAGCTACTATTTACTTCCAACTGTGCAAACTTTTGAAAAGGTACGATCTCTAAAAAGGTTGTTGATCTCTTGGTCTGAGTAAGCTTGCATTCGTAACTGATGTTATTCAGAAACTTGAAAGGAAAGCAATAGTCGCGGGGTTACTTGTTTGTACTGTGTTTGTACATAATACATGATGCTCAACATAAGCTGAAGCTTCTTTGTTAGATTCACTTGCAGCAACCATTCTAAAGGGTTGAGTCGCCGAATAGAGAAACAATTAATTAAATTCATTCATTATATTCTTGAAACAAACTGGTACAACTAATTTGACTCCTACTCATGGGCATGAAAAGGCTTTTCATGTCTTCTAGGGCCAATAGAAGCCATGAAGCTTGCCATGAAGCTCTTTTTTGCCATCTCGTAGGGGCTCTTGAACCACTGACCCGCTACTTCACAGTCCAAATTGCTAATTATTGCACTACACCTGCTTTTCAGCAGTTCAGTATTTGAGTGTTTATTAACACACATTGGCCTAAAAGATTGATTCCTTCCACAATGCTTTACATATATACCAGAAACATGGTGAATCTATGAAGAAATCGGCCAGGTTTCTCTACTTGTTCCACAAGAACCAAACCAATCAAGTAAAAGGCAAAGGAATATGTATATTTCGCAGTAAAAATATATATTATATAATATATATTATATAATATATATTATATAATATAATTATATAAAATATATAAGAGCACAGTTCAGGAGGCAGTAAACATACAGTAAACTGACGGATCCGAGATATTTAGGTGCTCTGCTTTTCTTCGCGCATGTGTGTTCCTTATACAGTGAAACAGGGATAACTCAAACTTCAAAGGACCGAGCAAAAGTGTTCGAGTTATTAGAGCGTTCAAGTTATCAGGACAGTCATAAGTGCACGTATTTATCAGTAGATACATGTACATATACAAACTATATATCAATCAAAAGCATAGATTGCTTGTTGCAAGTTAAAGGGTCTCTCGTGTGAAGTTATGAATATTTTTAATCAGAAAGTATAGATATTTTTCTATCGCTTGAGATTTGTTTGTTGCTTTAGGTGATGTGACTGCCAGGACTTTCTCAGATTAAAATTGGCAAAACTTGATCGCGGTTAAAACGCTCAGAAAAAATACATACGTATTTTTCTACCGAGCGTTTTAACCAAGATCAATTTTGCAGTAAGTCAGTTATTACAAAACTGCTTTACTATTAAAAACCCATTATCAATTTTGCCGATATTACTTTATAGTTATCAAAATTTTACCTCGCTTTTCTTGCTTTCGGAGGGCTTATCGCTAAGCGGATGTTTGGTAAAATTTGATTTTTGCAAACCTTTAGAAAAGTCGTTAATGAAAATATTTGTCGATGTTGGTAATAACGAGGCCTAAGAACTACTAAAAGTCGATGTTTATCTCTATGGCTTGGAATAAAGTGATATTCTAAAGCGATAGTAACAACCATCTCGGTAGCCGTTTGGAAAAAAAACTGTTCGAGTTAACGGAGTTTCGGTCGAGTTATCTAAAGCCATTTATCATTGCATGAGAACGGACCAAGCAAATCCATTCGAGTTAACCATGTGTTCGATATATCCGAGGACGATTTATCCGAGTTTCACTGTATATGCTTTAGTCTCTGCCACCTTTAAGCTCGGCTGGTCGTTCATATGAGACTAGGTTTCAGTAATATAAGCGATATTGTGCCCGGGTTTAGCCATTCCAGGAATAGCCGAGTCGACTTTGTTCTTTATAGAAAAGATGGTCTCAGCCGTTGAAGGCCTGTATTCCCTGGTGGCAAGTTGGGGCGGCAAATGTTGGGTGACTAGTTATGAACACTTTGGGGTTTGGGAGGCGGTGTAGGCCCACCAACGGGGCAGTCCCCAGAGCTTTGAACCTTTGAAGCATCAACAACCCTCAAAGTATGCATAAATGTAATCAATTGTAAGCATCAAAATCTACATTAATATATAGTTTATGGTTCTTGGCAGGCAAAACCTTTTCTTTATTCAACGAACAATATAAAACTCATGACACACAAAGTCTCACAAGTTCACTCATTTGGCGAGATCGCCACGGGGACAATAAAGAACGCTAGTTGCTAGTAAATTAGTTGTTGGAAATTCCAAGTAAATGAGCTTAGACTGCAACTCTTAGTACTTAAGTGTCGAAAATCCCTAAAAGGTTGGGGTGGCTCAATCGCCCAGCTGCCCCAGAGAGTACGGGCCTGCAGCCATGCCAACTTTGGTCTATTAGCTGAGTTGGCTATAGCCGTGCCAATTGTACTCAGCCAACTGGCTAGTAGTTTCCGATCGATCGGCTGATTGTGTATGCTCCTAGTTGTTGACCTCTTAGCCGGAATACTTGGTACTAGTGCTCTGGTGGCTTCCACCACACACTCCCCCATTAGAGATTTTGCCGTTTTTAGTGATTCATTGACAGTGGAACGGCCAGCCGAACACATAGTCAATGTTGCCGGCTTCATGCTAGTCTTTTCACATTTTGTCTGCCCTTGGTCAATTGATAGAAAGCAGAGTGCCAACCAGGTGTGACTTGACATGAGTATCTTGTTTATTTAAAGCAAAATTGCTCATGAAAGCAGTCTGGCCAAGACGCTTTTTTCTGTCGAAGGGTCTTACTGTCTTGAGCGAGTTTGTCATGCCCATGCTCTGGCACACGGACAAGGACTCTTTGTCCGAGTCTAGGAGTCCCCAAAGCATTGTTTTTCTTTGCCTCCTATGAGAGATAGAGATTGGTCATTACGGTAGATTGCCACGCCCACTCTCAATATTGGTCATGTTGCCGAAAGGTCTGAGCTGGTTGAGGTTTGTGCCAATCGATCACTAGCATTGCTGATTCTGGACTCTAAGGCCTGGCTGGCTACTTCAGAACGTCAAGTCATTCTACATGTAGCTTCAATTTCTTCTGAAGTTCTTCCAGCCAAGCTTCAAGTTCTTTGCTGGACTCCAGGTTCATTGTAGCCTAAGCTTTTGGCTTGCCCAACTTCATCTCAGTTTCTAGCTCGGTTTCGGCCTCCCTTCTTCTGGCTCTTGCTCCTCTTATATTAGGGCCTCAAGAGGCCTGATAGTGGCTGGCATTCATCCTAACTCCTCTGGGCAAGAATGATAAGGTTTTAAATGGCTCTCGCTTTAGACAGAAAACTGTCCTTGTCTTTTTATCAAGCATGTGTAGTTAGGCCAGGCTTTTATGACCTAGTACAGACCCACAAACTTTGCCTGTAGTTTAGGATTGTCTCCTTTCTTCCTTCGCTTGTTCTGTTGTTCACTAACCAAAATCTGTCATTTAGGGCATAGAGTAGAGGCTCCTCCTTGTCTTCGTGCCAAATGGCTAACTGCTCCTCTTAGAGGGTTGCACATACCTCTTCTCCTAGAGTCTCCACAATGTACTCATGTATTGGTTGAGTCTCTGTGGATTGGGGATAGAGCTCCAGCTGGTCTGGCAGGCCAAGCTCTTGACAGAGCATCAACAGGTTGGCTGTCTTTCCTGTCATCTAGTGGGTTTTGCCTCCATACGCCCTCATCAACTGGAGAAAAGTGTATCCAATTTTTTTGCTCCATCCTCAGCAACAGAGCTCAAAGTGAGTAACTCAGTTGCCGATTATTCCTTTCCACTACTCCATTAGCTTGCGGGTTGTATGGGATAGTGCCAGTCTTTTCCACACGCCAAAGCTGGCACAGCTCAAACAATAACTGATTCTCAAACTGTGCCACTTGGTCTATGTGAATCTACTCTGACAGGCCCATGTATCAGAGTATCCGTTCATCTAGCGCACTAGCCATCACTGGTGCCGAGGCGTCTAGGAGGGTCAAAGTGTAATGCTATCTGGTGAAGTGGTTGGTCAGTACCAGTATCTACTTATTCTCTCGGTGTTGTCAACAGTGGTCCCATCCAGTCCACGGCTACTTTGTGCCTACATACAAAAATTATGTAGGCAAAAAGTAGCCATAGATAAGGAGCTAGAAAGTAGTAAAAAGACTGGAGCGTTCTACAGACAGCCTCTGTTTACCATCGGCCACCTTTGTCCCTCCTTGCTGTGCTGCCTGGCATACTTGACAGCTTTTCATCAGTCTCATTACTGGCTTTAATTCTTGGCCAGTACTATGTCAGGTTAAGGTGGCTGGTTGTTTTTCCCACGCCAGAGTAGACAAGAGCGTGTGTCTGCCATATTGTTCTCTTTGATTGCCGGTGGCCACACCGCACACCACCGAGGCTGGCTGTGAAGAAATATCCGACCTTCCTGCACTCTATCCAGTTACAGCCGGAGAGCTGATAGGATGCTCGCAAGTGCGGTTGCTGGTAGGCCACTTGGACTAGCTTTTTAGCTTGACATGCGTGTTCTTGGAGGCTAGTGCTTGTAGTTCTCTTCCTGGTCCTCAGTTCGCATTGAGTCTGCCTATGAGAAAACCAAACCAGCTCATAACGTGTCTAAGACGGTTTCCACTCGGTTAGCTTGATCACAGCTCTCTGTTTCCTTACGCAGAGCTTCTTGAATGTTGAGTAGGCTGATCGCTTCCATTTATCCATTGGCCCTACCAATTTTTGAAATTGGCTGGAGAAGTACTAGACATCTCTGGAGGCAGAATACTGAGAGGATTTGAACTAGCAAGCAGGGGTCTGAGGCACCATTGTCATCCTATCCAGCGCCTCTGTCAAAATATCTGTACCTCAGTCCCTGCTCCAAGCCCGTCTGGTGGCCACCCTGTTACCAACTCTTACAAGAGTACCTCTCAAATCCTTCAATACGGGCTACCGAAAGGGCAGCTCGCAAAGAGATCTCAAAGGGCTGTCTTTTGGGCAGCTAAGGCTCTCCGCGATCAGAGATAGTCTTACCTTAGAACACTCGTTTTCTTTGGAGCTCTCTTTTTACTATCACTAGAACAGCTTTAGTTAAAACATTCAGAAGTTTGCTGCTTCCTGTGGAGGCGGATCCGCAGTCTCACTGCTGACACCAGTGTAAAGTATCTGACCCAATTCCTCTACTTGCTCCACAAGGAAATAAAACATTTGAGTGCAAGGCAATGAATATATAGTTCGAAGTAAATATATGTATAAAAGTACAGTTCAGGATGCAATGAACATACAGTAAGCCGAACAATAGAGACCTCCAGGCGCTTTGCTATTGGTCGCTCCAGCAGTGTCTTTTATAGCTTTTTTTGGTTGCTTGACTCTGCGCCTCATTAGCAAGGTCAACTCGGTAGCCTACCCTTGACCAATCAGAAGTGTTACTAGGGGCCGTGTCATCTGCTGAATCAGAGCTTTGCCGGGTCATGTCGTTGGCTGCCTTGGGGTGGGCCTCTGTGGTTGTATACATTTTGTGTGCTTTAGTTGACTGCAATTACTTCATCATAGTATAATAGATTGTTCGAGTAAATATGTCATAATACTTTTTTGTAGGGATTTCATTGTCTTTTGTTTTAAATATTCTGTGGTTGCCTAGCTGTCTTATCATATGTTGTTTGTCTTCTCTTCGGCTATTGTTTAGTGTATTTATCTGGGTCAGTTGAATACAGGAGTTCAGTATTGCAAGATGTACAGCTTGCTCGCTTGAAGTTAGATAGAACAGCTTTTTTGCTGACCTGGTTCTGGCCATGGCGATTGGTCACCACAATTTTTTATTTGTGAGCTCAAAAGAATTGCTGAAGAACATGCCGGTTTTAATGCCACTGTCGAGCTGTGATTTTTGTGTTTATTGGTAGACATGAGCTCATAACTAAGGACAATCGAAACGGAGCCACACCCTTGTAAGCACTTATTGGCAAACATGAGCTCATAACAAAGAACGATAGAAACAGAGTCCTACCCTTGTAAGTGTATCTTAGCCTGAAGTTGGTACTAGACTGATGATCATAGCATTAGATGCTATAATGTGCCCTTCATACAGACAATAGCCATATTGATATTCGCCAACCCAGTTTTGTTGACATTGTTGTCATTCCAATCACAGTTGCCATTGAGCTGAGGTACAGTTTAAAGCTCTGATCAGAAATTTAACAATTGAACTTGCACAAAATTTTAGTAGATTTTATCAGAAAAAGTCTGTATTTTTCTGACTGCCAAGATATTTTAGGAATAATATTGACAAAACTTTATTACAGTTAGATTGCTCAGATCAAGCGAAAGTGTGATTATGACGTCTATTATAGTTGTAAAGAGACCGACAAAATAGAAACATTCCACTGAAACTTGAATGCAATAGCCAATATCAACTATAGCAACGGTAGCAACTAGTGACATCATTTTGTACATATTTTTCTTCTGAGAGTGGAATAGATACTAACCTTTGAACAGATTTCAGAGTTGAGTGTAGAAAAATTAGTCCAGCCATCAATCCTAAACACAACACCATGCTTTTTCGTTTTCTGTCCATTTTTGCTAACATCTTTCAAAAACCAGTTCACCTGCAGGAAAGTATAACTTGAGAAAATACTGTCATAATATTGATTGTGCTAGCGCAGAATTCGATTGACTATAGGCCTTTTTCTGAGCAGGCAAAAGCCTGCTAAGAACAAGGAGGGCCCCTCCCTCTGAGGGGCGGAGCTTAGGGTGTTATAAAAGCCTAACACTTAACTAAATAATACTTACTTGCACAAAAACGTGTGCTGTTCGGCTACTGATTGTTTACAATGCAGAAAAGGAGATCAAAACGTCACAAGATAATAAATGACAGCTGTTTATCATGGAGGAACAATGATATAGCCATTGGACACGCCTACTGATTCCAATAATGTGATCGTATTTCGACCAGGTTTGTTTTCCCAATGTTCACAAACGACGCATGCCTGTACTCAGCACAGAAAGCAACATAGTTTAAAGACACTGCAACATGCCAAAGTACATAATCAAAAAGTGTAAAAGATTTACCGTGAACCTTTACTGCTTAATCTAGAAATAGCCGCTTTGTTCGAGTATAAATAATATATTTGTAAATAAATATATTGTCCAGTCAAATGAGTGTGCAACGCAATCAGCTGTTGGCTGTGAGGCTTTTCTGTGCTCTGCTGTGCCGGTACCAGATGATCTTACATAACGGGAAAGCCTCGCCTCCTTCCTCCGGAGACGGGCCGATCCTCTTGGTAGTGGCTGGTCCAGTCCCAGCCAGTCATGCTCTCAGCTGGGCTGGTCTCTTCTTCTGCTAATAATACACACATAATTACTCAAACTTTCAGCATTTATAGCAGCAGATGATGTTAATTTTTCACCTCACCTTTTGAACTATGAGCCCAATTTGCAGCGATTTGAGTTCACTTTGTACTTGTAGGCACAGCTGAATATTTTTAATAGTTGCATAGCAAATGATGTGAACCCTTATTGATTTTTTAATGCAAATAAGCACTGCCATTCATCCATTGTTCAAACCATTCTTTAGAATTGTAAACTTGACACCTTTTATTCCCAAGTGATTCACCTCACTGAGCAGGAATGCCAGGAGTCTTGTTGGGCACCTGCTGAAGCATAGTTAAAAATTTGCTATTTAATAATCCTTTCTGTGACGACCCGCATCTTTTTTAATTGGTCACAAAGTTATGTTCAGCGTAAATTTTTAATAATTATTAGAAAAAGAAAAGATTGCAATTGAAAGTCACGGATTATTTAAGAATGAACCAACGCTCAGTGAAATTCGCCGGTTTAAGGCTAGTATAAAGTCTAAAACTGGAAGAACAAGTCGGCAGCATGGCATAGAGTAATATTCAGAGAAGAGAAACTGGTATTGGTAGAAAACATGACCAAGGGCTGCTAGCCAGGAATGTCGAGTAGAGGACCCAACAAGTACTAAGACTAGTTTTCTGACAGCCCTTTTAAGGCTGTTTGGGAAAGAAAACTCCTAGCCACCATGTTACAAAGAGCTGTTCTAACCTTTAGAAAAAAAATTATTAGAGGGTTCCAATCAGAGAAGTTTTTTTTATTAAGATATGACAATTGATGAGAGTTGCAGATCTACTCCCTTAAGTGGAGTCCAAATTGACTAAAAATGATAAAATTAAACTCATTAGATTATTAGTAGTATAAGTAGTCAGAATACGTAGTTTTGGTAATTTATCTGTAATAGCTTGAAAGTTATTTATGTCCAAAGCTGAAAACCACGCATTGCTGATTGCGTTCCAACTGTTTTGTCAGGCACCAAATATAATATAAAAATATAATGATCATTTGAATACGGAGAAAAAAATCTTTGTTTGATCAATCTCATTCTAGTAATAAAGCTTATATTTTAACATAATATGAGTACCAATCAATGTATTTCATGTAAAAAATTTGTACTTGCAAAAGACCAACTGCAAACCTTGACTATATTAAAATTCATGAAATAAAAGGTGGCACAACCATGTGAATATGCAAACTTGAAATTTGCTATTAAATTTTCGACCACCACAGAAATACTTATAATATCGAAATTGAATAGGCACTCATACAAACTAATGGCAGTTTGAACATGCGTTGACACCTATCTAAAGCTGTCAACCTGTCTAAAGCTGTAGCAATGCTACGGTGAGTTAAAGACCAAAGATACATACACTGTAAATATGTTATAGATGTAACTTATTAGTGAGGATATATTTAGGATATTATAGATAACTTCAAATCTTCATGGTCACATCAAAGGGCTTGTTGGTAGGAGATTTTTTTAGCCAGTTTTTGTCATTGTGGCTTAGTATGGAGTTTTTAGCGTGCAGGATTAATTGCTTGTTTTGGTCTGTGATGTCTGCGTGGTTGCTTTCAAAGTCTAGTGCTTGTTTGAGTAGGTCTTGTGTGATAGATGGGTAAAAGTTGGAAAGAACAGGAATGATTATCCTTGATGCATTCCCTTAAAACCTCTATTTGAGCGCTAGGGTACTGTATTTTCAACCCTTTCCTTATAGTGACATTTTATTACAGGTTGACTTGCAACAAAAGTCACATTACAGTTATTTGGTATTAAAAGGTTCACCATGTTTTACTCTGCTGTAGATGCAAAATATGTGGAAATGTGATTGCAAGCTCTTAAAAGCTAAAAAACGAACAGTTAATCACAGCCATCACGAAAACGCCGTAGTTTGGAATCTTTTTATTTTGATGACGTTCTCAAACATTGTGGTTATTGTTTTGACATGTGATGTTATCACGTGAAATAAAAGGACAATAAAAGGCTCAAAATAAAACGTCTCGTAGCACTAGTTTATGACAAACGCTTCGGGTTCTACTGAAAAGCCCGTATCAAACATAGATGATCGCTACTTTACAGTTTTGTTTCAGCTTTGTCTAATCATCTAGTCGTAATCTGATCATGTGGCCTATACTTTCTGCCAAACAGTGCACAGGTGACCAACCGGCTCACCCTGTTTATCAGAGGATGATATACAGTCCTTCGAGCTAAGGTTAAAAACTAAACGAATTTCTACGGTAGGTTTTGAGATATCAGTGCTCAAAGTGACAGCATTATGATGATGATGAAATGGACGCGTAAGGACAATAGACATGGTTTTATTGAATGCGTGAAGTATATTTGTGAAAATATTTCGACGAATGAAGTTGCATGAAAGTGTCAACATACACCATCGTGTTCAGCTATGTCCCAATTGAGCTGTTTTGGAAAAGGATTCCAATCTACTGTTGCAAGTGTTTGTTTGAATGTCAACCTTTAAGGATGACATTCAAACAAAGAGAGACACTCTATTTTTCGACTGGCTCATCAGAATTTTTTGGATGATAAATTTAATCCTTTCCAGGCACACCAATGCTAATGTTGCCTATATTACTTTGCACTCTTCTTCAGGTGGAGTGCATTAATGCCATTGGCCTCAGCATTTTTGCTAAACTGTATTATATAAGTTTAAGAGTCCAACCGAGTTGAACAAGGAAATTCTTTGAGTAGTTTAGCCAAATACAGTTATTAATTATTTCATTTGTGTCGCTTTCAAAGTTTTTAAGAAAAAACAGGGGGGACTTTGAACTTAAAAAACCAACTTTGATACATTTTAACAATGTCTGGTATAGGGTGGTGCTGTATTTTTCAACTCTTCTTTAGTGGCGTTTCATTAAAGTTGACATTCAAATTCGACGTTCGAACAGAGGCTTTACAGTAACTTTAAATTTGGAATAGATGCATTTCCCTAATAAAAGTACATTTATCCCATATTTTCAGTCTATTGTTACGTGAAAATATGGGATAGAGTACGAAAACAGAGTTAAGTCTTATAGTGATAAAACACTGCAATGATATACAGTAAATATAATAAATTTAATACATATAGCAATAAATTAGTACAATTCAATTATGCAGAGCATGTCGCACCAAATTTAACCAAACAGCCAAGAGAGATCTTTTAGAGGGCAAAAAAGCTGGTAACTCTAATAAAATTTAGATTTAAAAAATATTTAAACCTATGTATTAAACATTTAATCTATTCCTTGTCAAAAATAACGCTATCTAATAGTTCTGTTAATGAATGAAATTAGGATTTGCATACTCTTGCTAAAATTAGGGAAGACAACTGAAGTTCTGCAAAGATCCTAACCATTTTCAGTCTATGATTCGTAATTAATAAATATTATAACTATTTTTAAAATTAAGTGAATGTTATTATTGTTTCTAATACTTGATGAATATTATAATTAATATTATAGCTTGGATGTCACCAATTTGTTTTTTTGAATAGTATTTCATAATTATTATTATTATTATGCCTAATATTGACCGACCAATCATATCTGTTCGATAACTTTTTGAAAATTAAATCTGCTAAAGCATCAGGGAGAAAGTTTAAATAAAATTAAATGAGATAAATGAACGATGTACTAAACGAAAATTGGAACGAAGACAATAAATATAGATGAGTCGATTCTTAAAATTATTCAGTAGGGCTTAAAATGGATTTGCTAATATATTTGCTATAATATATATCAGTTATGTATATATATATATAAATGTATATATATAAATGTATATATATAAATGTATATAATAGATCTTATAATTAACCTGGTAATACAGAAGCCACTCCGTATGAAAAAGCCAGTGGCCATGCGCACAATACTCACTATAAACCACGATGACCTAGTGAGAGAAAAAACAGAGGAGCAAAAAACAAAGGCCTTAATTTTAAATCACCACGCAGAAAAACAGCACGGTAACATTGATTACCTTTTGCACAGCTGTATCTGTGTATAAAATGCTGAGTAGCCTATATATACTAGGTGAATGCCAGGCGCTGCTCGGGTAATAAAAAAGTCAAACAAAATGTTATTTTCATTCAAAATATACAACATTTATTAGTCTAACTTTTAAACTTCACATCAGGAGACAAGTGTTTGTGTACAGTTCAAATAAATTAAAAGAAGACAACTGTAAACGTTTTGAAACGTTTTTAAACAGCTTTCATATCATGAAATAAGTGTTTTGTTGAAATAAATTAGGAGGGAAAATAAAACTGTAAAGATATTTAAATGTAAATGTAAAATCTTTAGCAAGTAATGGTTAAATATAGTCTGTTTTGCTATCAGAACCAAAAACCTATTTAGTATACAATTATATGATTCTAGTTTGTTTCAGTGTTGGGGTCATAAGGTGAAAATATTATATAGAGTGGTATAGAAACCCATAGTAATTATCTAATGCGATCATCTCCTGGTAAAAATCATCAAAATCATCATCATTAAAAATAGTAACAAAAGGGTATGTTAATCTTAATAACTATAATTATCTACAATAACTTTAGTGCATTTTGGGGTTATGATCTGCAAGATAATATAAAATTACAATATACTACGTGCAGAAAGTTCTTACCTTTGAGACACGCATGTAACACAAACACTGAATCTAATTTAAATGAATTTAGCTTACTAAACACATACTTGAAGGAAGTTTTAGTATGTATTTTAATAAACTTCAAACTTTTAATTAAAATTTTATCACTTATCTATTAGCGAATTCATTTTTACCATAATGGATAACGCTGAACTGAGATAGTAAGCAATGTATATCCCTTTTCGGCGTTGTAGAAAGTATTTCGGCAAAAAGCACATTGACATTTTTGTTATTTTGACGTAATCGGTACAACAATCGCCAAATTTTAATTTTGAGATAAATTTTTGTTGATTTTCTATGGTGGGAAAATAAAATCGCCCCAGTATAATGAGGACAAAAAAGTATTGTGTTTCATAGATTTAGGCGAAAAATGTTCTATAGCAGGGGCATCGTAATAAGTGAGCACAATGTACTAATTAATATGTCATTTAGCGTGTGCAATCGATAAAAAAAGGTATATGGTACATGATAAAAGTGTGGGAGTTGCAAGAACTACCTAGTTTAGTAGTTAGATGCACGGTTGGAAACTTGTGGTTGCAACCTTCATGAGTTCAACTCTAGCATGATTTCACGAAATTTTCATCTCAAGATTTTAATAGCTCAAGCCGGACATATCAAAGGACAGACAGATGACAAACTTTCAGATTTATACATCACTAGCTATGCCTCCTGGCGTTGCCCGAGTAATAAAAATCAGCTTATCAACATTGGGAAAGAATGAGAGTTGCCTGCCACTTGCTATTAGCCTGACACATTTCAATGGAAAATTTGAGTAAGCTTATTGATAAGAGCTAATTGTCTCACGTTACACAATGACCCTACGTAATACGCAAAGCCATTGGGTATTTGCTCCAGATAACGACATATGTCGGCTAGCAAATAAATCAATCTCCGTGGCCTAATGAGTACGACGTCGGACTGGTGAACGGGAGGGTGCGAGATCAAATCCTCAGTATAGATTCCTTTTTTCAAAACTTTAATAGCTATAGTCAAAAAACGGACAGATCCACATACATACATGCTTTGAGAAATATATATAGATATAAGATATATAACAACAGAATTGTTTCTCAAATTATGCCTTATACGAATCTGAAAAGAAAAAGGGGGCAATAGTTGATAAAATTGAATAAATAGTTTGACATATAGCTTTTAAAATACATTCCTCTGATAAGAGATCAGATATTAACTAAAGCAATGTCGAATGAGCTAACCATGATATTTTCAAAATAATTGTTAAATATTGTAAGCAGTTTGTTCATATCACGTAAGTTGAAACGAGTTGAAAACCTGTAGCTGTAGTGTAAAAATGGAGGACACAAACCATGAAGGATCTTGAAACCTATAATTGATGTAAAATAAACATACAGCATAAGCAGAGCAAGAAGATGCCAAGATTTGGAAAAACCATTCGTTGGAATATAATATTGTAAAGGAATCGGCTGAGTTTCTCTACTTGCTCCACAAGAAAACAAACTACTTGAGTGCAAGGTAATAAATATATATATTTTTCAAATACCGTATATAATACAGTCAAGAGTAGTGCGCAGAAAATTAACTGCGTAAAAGAGATTTCAAAGTTCATTGGTCTTCGTCCTTTTTGTAGGCTCCTTTTATATTTATTGCTCTTAGATTGGCTTCGCCCCTTAGTAGCATGGTTGACTCGGCAGCTGACCTTTGACCGACAGGAAGTATTCCCAGAGGTTGTATTGCCTGCCGAGTCGAAGCTCGGTTGTGGCGTCAATTGCTTCCTTGGTGTCCGCTCGGCACCCAGCTCTGGTCCTGATGATCTTCCACCACAACATCTTTAAAAAAAAAATTGTGGTAATGATAAACTTTTTATTACTACAAACATCAAAACGTAAAAATGATTGTTGGAGACAAACATGATTAGCCAATGAAAAGCAATGGATGCGCAATTGCTTTCGAACCCTTAATTACTGTAATGGATATAGTTATGAAGCTCCGAGTCACTTTGAAACCAATGAATCATCTGAAACTTAACTGTGTACATATTTTTTACTAAAGATAGAAATAACAAGCGCAGGGCTTCTAACAATTTAATGTACTGTTGTACAAAATAAAAAGCAAGATGCAGTAAAAAGTTTAATCATATCAAATTTTTTGTAAATTTTGATAGCTTTACATGCATATTTAGCCAGTTTTTTCTGAAATCTTGCATTTTTACCAAGTTTGCAAGTTTTACCAAGTGGAAAAATTAAACTCAATGGTAAAATAATCTACAGAAATTTTTCTACAAAGTAGTGCAACGGCTTTATTTGGCTTTAAATATTATAGTACAAATATATTATCAATAATATTGAAAAACAACCTTGAAATTTGGCAAAAAAAACTCTAAAAACTTAAAAAAATTATTAATAAATTATTTAATTGTGCAACAATTCTCATATTTCACACTCCCTTTTGTATTTCTCTCTTAGAAGACTTTTCACATACGATGTCTCTTGTTTCACATCTGCTGCATATAGTACTCCTTTAGCACCTTCTTTGCGTCGTCAACAATGTCAGCTTGAGGTCTTTTACGTCTCATGGTCATACTGCTATCTTGTTTAAAACACTGTAGGCGTTTTGTTCTACAAGAAAAAAGTGTATTGATTTGCTGCTATGGAAGCTTTAGTTTCTGTGTTTTTTTCTATTTGCATTACGCCATACAGTTTTTAAACATTGATGAATGCAATAGACACTGTATTTCTATACTTCGAACCGGTTTGAAGTTGCCCGCTGCTGATGAATTTGTTCCCTACTGTTTCAACGGTTCAGAGTTACACTATATAGATATTTTCAAAATTTGTGGTTTATTCCTCAAACCAAAACTTGCAAAAAATTGTTGAAGCTGACTCGTTTTCGAGTCTAGAAGTAATCACACTAAGCCAGGATGACTGATCAAAATTGATCTAAATGCCGACAAATTTTTACCTTCACTGAGGAGAGCCACTGTTCATTGCAAAGTATTATTGATTTGGATTGATCAACTGTAAGCCTTTCTACAATGTAAAATAGCCCTCTCACAGCGAATGCCTTACAACAATTTTAGCGAAACTCAATGGCTCTAATGCACTCAGATTTTACATTTCTCTGATCCGGAGTGGAAGCAATTCCAAACTAATTCGAACATGGAAACAGAGGGGCAATAAATCTGTGTAAAATATTAAATACAGTGCTGTGCAAAATTATGAGACCACCTCGATTTTGAGTTGTTTGCAGAGTTCTATAGGAGCTTCAAGCCTATAACTCACACTGTTGTCAAAACAATGTATATGTCTATATCAATGAATACAAAATTTGGTGTTCTTTACAACGTTGTCTAATAAATTTGTGTTAAACCATTTAACTAAATCTAATTAATGGATTAGTGACACCAGATTAAATTAAGACAAATCTAATCACAGCCGAGTGTGATTGGAATTGGGCTTAGGATTATTCAGACGTTCTGCTCAACAATGTGTTATCACATAATGCATTACATAATGTTTTGCAGTTTGCAGACATTGTTACCAATGAAAAGTGTTTCTTTGCTGGCAAAAATTGTATTTAGATCAAGGTTTTCACCTGGTTTACTTCATTTCTCCAAATACCATCAAATTTGACTAAAGAAAAGCGATACTCGATCATTCACTTGTACAAAAAGGAGATTTTTCAGAAGAAGTTTGCATCTGAGGCTGGTTGTGCCCAAACAGAAGAGGGCAACCACCATAGGGCAAAACCGAACTTTGATACGCCTATCACTGAATAACCGCCACTTGGCCAGTACAAAACTGTGCAAGGAATGAAAGCAAGCTATGATGCTGATGTTACGCCGCGCACTGTGAGAAGAAGACTTTTAGAAAATGGACTTAGAGGTTGAAGAAGACGAAAACTCAGTCAGCGAAGAATAGTAAGAGTAAAATGGTCCAAAGATCATTCAGACTGGACAGCAGAGCAATGGGAAGGAATGTTGTTCAGTGATGAAAGCACTTTTACTATTCAAAACCATGATGTAAAAATTATGTGAGGCGTAGACCTACAGAAGAATTCAGTCCTCAGTGTATTCCCCCAAGAATCAAACACTCAACATTGCACAACTATACGATGCTAGTGCCCTGGCAGTTATGGGTCTCGATTGGCATGTCTGGTGGGTCCAGCCCGATCGGCAGGTGTGCTGATAGAGCGCAGAGAGTAAGTATGTGTACATTAGTTCTGTAATACAGCGACTGAACCATTGGCAAAGGTTGTCACAGGCCGGTTGGTGAAGCCCTTTGTCCCAGGTTCAAATCCTGTAAGATAGAATCTTTTTCCAACTTCCAACCTTGACTTAAGATGAGCATGGCTTTTATTATATTAAAGATTTTCCAGAAAAAATTTTTTTAATCACCAATAGACACAGCTCATATTATAAAAATTATAATTTTTATAATATTTACTTGAGAATAAAAATATAAGCTTTATATTTAATATGAATCGATGCAAATTATTATGAAATATATACGCCAAAGGAAGTGGTTTAACAAAAGTTTTAAATATATTTTGATTTTTTAATGAAGTTTATTATAACTTATTAAAGTTTTAAATCAAAGCTTTATAATTTTTTAAAATTATAATAGTCATTTAGAGGATATAAATATATACGTACTTTGAAACAAAGTATATATATATCGATATATAGCTAGACTTAGGCTACGTTTTTAGATATTTAAGTACTAGGATGGTGAATTGGGTCTATTAATAACCACAGTGCAGGTCTTTATAAATGTTATCTCTTCTTAGAGATAAAAGATTTAATTTTAGCAAAACAATTTGAAAGAAACTGATATAGTTTCTGAATAAATAAAGTCATAAATTTAAAAAAAAAACTAATCGAGTAGGTCATAGAAAACAAATAAGCCATCACAAGCCGCACCCCTATTGACTGCAAATGCAGCAAAGTTCTTATGCCTGGATGCCATTACTTCAACAGTGCCTGTAGAACTGTCTTCTCATTCAAAACTGGAGCATTGTAAAACTTGTTAAGAAGGAGAAGACAACTCAACAGAAACTATTGCTTTACCCTGCTGTTTTTAAGTACATTATTTGACTCATCTAATCTTTTATTAGAAAGTTTTAGATCTTTTATGAAAAACCTAAAACCATGGTAGCACTTTCGAGTTTAGCTAATTTTAGCCTAAATTCAATTTATTTCTTTGCTTTTTCAAATACTTTCAAAGGAAGTTTTTTGGAAACTTTTGCAGAAAAATCAATTTTTTAAAATTCTTGTTTTTAAAATTATTTCAACTAAAAACATATATTTTATTGCTTTGTTTTGTTTACAATAGACACATCAATATTGTGAAACGTTCCCTAATTATTTAAAAAAGACAAAGGCTTGTTAACCGAACGCTTAAATCAAATGACTTTTGGAGTATTGAAGTACACGAAAAAAATCAAGTGCATCAGCTTGAGGAACTATAGCAAAATCTGGTATTATGAATCGTCTGTTACTTTTTTAAATTTTCAATCTGAATTGTTTGTTTAGTGATATATAGTTGTTTAAAAAATATAGTGATCAGGCAATTAGTGCATATCATCAATTCAGTAGCTTGTATTAGTAATAATAGCACTAGTGCTCTAGCAGTCCTGTGTGCGCCATAAAATATTATCATCTTTAATAAGTAGGTGCATAATTATTCGCAAACATGACAAGGTGGTCAAGTAATGCAGCGGTTAGCCTGTCAGTTCACAAAACTGAAATCCGAGTTCGATTCCGGTCAGATGCATTTTTTTACTGCGCAAATATGAGCCCTAATGATCGTAAAAATAAGTTTCATCACTAGTATAATATGGGTCTATTTTCTATTATGAGAATTTTCCGTAAAATTTAGTAAATTTTTCAAAGTTTTTTAAGCATTCTAAAATTTTAGTATGTGATAATACAATACATTATTTATCTAAAACTTGAAAAAATTTCAAAACTGGCTTATTGGTCTGTTATATATTGATAGTTTTGTGAGGCCTCACCTGGATGCAAGTGCATGCCACAAAAGGACAATATGATAGTCATAAGACACTAATGACCCGACAACACAGCGGGTGATACCCTATGTGTACTGATTTGCAGCAATATAGTACATTGTTTTGGTGTTTTGCATACTTCATCTCTCTTAGCTTGTCTCTTTTTCCAGCCATATCATAATAATAATTACAACAACACTGACTATTGTTTTCAGCTTATTCTTCCTGTTCTTTGTGAAACTTTTAGTAGCTTTGCCTTCTTTCAATTTAGAGTAAATTTTTTGAAGGCCTTTTTAAAATGGTATATGTTAGTTACACCAATAGAGAGTTACACCAGGTAGTTAACAAAGCTATTATGGTACTTAATTTCTAAACCTATCTAAGTAAAAAGTATAAATGTTTAGTCGTTGCATAAAAATTAACATCATATCCATTATTAAATTAAAAGATGTGAAAAAAGATTTAACTCCAATAAATTTGCATCAATATACATGGGCTGTAGTCAATAAAAATATTTATACTTAATGAATGATATTTAAAATTTATTTTTCACCAATTCCACTCACTGAAAATTAGTAACTTTTGCAACATGTTAAATTGTGATAACTAACATGTGAAACAATATTAATAAGTATTTTTATATAATATGAACAATAAATATTTACTAACAGCAGTTGAAATCTGAGGCTAGGAGATATTTTAATGTGGCATCATACTATTTATACTAATTCAATATGATATAATTAATGGGATAATGATATTAATAACATTATTTCATATTTACAAATTATATAATAATTACTACTTGAATAGTAAATCTAAATGGTAACTTGAAATCAAATAAACACTGAATGTAATGCAATAAATTATATATTCAAAATATGAAATATTATTAGAAATTATATTTAAAAGTACTGTTCAAGTTCGTGTAAAAATCAAAACATTATAGTTTAGAAGTAGTGTAATAGTTATATTTCTATTGCCAAAACAAAATTAATTAGTGTTTTTTACTGCTAACAAAAAACCTTTAATTACATTAATTATTAACAATGTTTTCTTTATTGTTATTACTTTATCGTTATTTATTATCTCACTATTCACTATCTATCGTTATTTAGCATAACGAGAATAACAAGTAATAACAATATTTCAAAAGCACATTACTTCAATTATCGGCGTAAGACAAGAGAGTAGTTTATAGCATATTATATAAAAGTTTTATTGTAAATTAAAATTTGCTACTAGTTTAGGTATTTGTTCACATCGCAAATCGCTAATGAAAGTGTACCAAAATACATCAAAAGTGTTTGTCAAAAGTGTAGTTATACCTACATGTACACTAAAGAATAATGACTGCGATGATTATTCCTGCTCATTCATAGTCTCATCATTATTACTATATTTAAAATACCATAAAACCAGTCTATGTTATTAAAACCAATAGGGAGCAATCCACAATTATCTTTGCTACAGTTTTTTGGTATATTCTATTTGGCAAACGAAGTATATAAATTTGTTTTTCATTGTTGAAGATGGAGACCGGGATAATTTAAAATTAGCGCTGATGATGTAATAATTATACTTGAATCAGTGGCATATTCACAATGTAAATTGTTTTGCAACGCCGGTGCTTCAAGATCAATTATAAGCTTAAAGAATATCTAGAAGTGTCAATTTTTTTGTTTTGTGTTACTAGGAAAATTGGTGAAGGTGTTATAAAAATTTTTACAAGCGAGCCTCTTACTACTGCAGTAGTATAGTGAGAGCAGATCTACACACCTATGCACTTAAAGTTGGATTTTGGGTACATTTTAGCCCGAGAACCTCGGAGAATGGTGTTGTCTGATGGAAAGTTTGGGGGGGTAGGTGTGTGAGTGTTGGGAGCTAAGGTTATGAAGTTTGAGAGGAATTGTGGGAAGGATGCGGTGCTGGTCGAGAGGAATTGTGGGAAGGATGAGGTGAAGAGGGCGATGGTTTCGGGTTTCGATGCGATGGGTTTGGGGTTCGGGTGTCGACGAGTTGAGCGATCGATCGTCGAATGGTTGGGGTCGGGTTGGCGACCGGTGGGGTGAACGGTGTTATGTCGTTTCGGTTGAATGAACGCTGATGTTGGACGAGTTCGGGCGTGTCTATTCGTGGAATCGGTTAAGTCTCCCTTCGTTATAAAACTCTTTAAAGATGAGTAATAAAAAAGGGGAAAGTCGAATGAATTATTCATTAGGAAAAATTTCTTTTGAGAAGACATGAAGAGTCTTTATAGAAAACTAGATGATATAATTCAAATTTCTCCAATACTATTTATTAGTTTTGGATTTTTTCCGGTTAACGGTGAATTTTTACGAAATTTAATTCAATTTGAACATAACCCCTCGGATTGTACTTATGGTATAGCTAGTTATGAAATTATTCAAAGGTTGGGAATTACTGAACGACTTGTTCAATGGGCTAATCCATCTTCACGATCAGCGAGATATTGTGTAGGCAACTCAGCTCGTTCAAACTTTTGTGGATGGAGATCAATGCCTATTAAGTTTGTTTGTTATCATCCACAATTCGAAGAAAATAATGGTAGATTTACAGCTCCAATTAATTCTTCCACTACTCGATCCACCATCAGAACTACACACACATCCAGAATTCCTACCACCACCACAACTACACTCGCTAGTACAATTCCTACTACCACCACAACTACACTCGCTACCATCATTCTAGCAAGTGGAATCACAACTCTTCCATCATCTGAAAATCTTAAGGAAAATATAACTAATACCCCTCCAAGTAATAAAGAAAGAGGCTATGGAAATGAAAGTTTTTCTGTAGACAAATTACAGGATGTCGAAATTTTTTATCATAATCACATACTGCTGCTAAAGTTGTAATCTAATTTTCATGCTTTCCTAAATTTTTATTCCACAATGAAAATGATATGTGAATATTGTATTGATTTTATTTTAATAATAGTATCTTAAAATATACAATAAAATATAAATTCTCCATCTTTGGAGATGAAGATTTTATTTCTAAAGGTTCTATTGATTTGCATATATATTCATTCAAAAAAAAAAAAAAATCTTTTTTTATAAATACTAATTGTCAGTTTTCTGTGGAGATGAAGAGCTTGTCACTTCAGAATATTGTAATTCTTTCTTATCGAGAAAGAAGTATGTGCTGCTTGACTCGCTTTTCTCATCATCTTCTTTTTGTGTTGCATCATCACTGTTTAAATATATAAAACATTGAGGAATGAGAAAGGATGAAATAAATGGATAACTATATATCTTTGGTTTTAAAACTCTCAAAATCTACTTACCAAAATATACATTGAGCTAAGCCATCGTATACGTCTTGTCCACATGTGCAGGAAGGTAATCTGTCTATAGGATAATCCAATGGTAAATCCAATTGCAACTCCGTTTCACTATTTTGAGAGTTTGTTTCTTTCGAGATGTTTTTTTCATCACTTTCCTCACCATCTTCTTGATACCTGTTTAATTTTTTGAAAATCCATTGAAAATTGAGAAAAGATGATGTATATAAAATGAATAATTATATATTCATATAAAACTTTAGAATTTAAAATTTCAAAATGTACTTACCAATGTACACATTGTGCTAATCCATCATATACATGTCCACATGTACAGGAAAGTAGTCCGTGTGTACAATATTCCCATGGTGTAGCCCAAATTTGAACACAACTATCTGTACATTTCCCTTCTGACATTTTACCCTTCTCAGAATTATGTTAGCTTATGAAGAGTGTTATGATAATAATGATTTGTTCTCGATTGCTTTTATAAAGTTGAGCATCTGTAAAACGCTTGAGTGAGTTTAATGAAAATTTATAAATAGATTACAAAACATTTCTCTATGCTTACAATTTCGCGAAAATGAATTTCGCGAAATTACACATATATATTATATAGTCAACTTTCGCGAAATTGGATTTCGCGAAATTTCACATTATATATATTATATAGTCAACTTTCGCGAAATTGAATTTCGCTAAAAGTGAATTTCGCGAAATTGGATTTCGCGAAATTTCACATCATATATATTATATAGTCAACTTTCGCGAAATTGGATTTCGCGAAATTTCACATCATATATATTATATAGTCAACTTTCGCGAAATTGAATTTCGCGAAATTTCACATCATATATATTATATAGTCAGCTTTCGCGAAATTGAATTTCGCGAAAAGTGAATTTCGCGAAATTGGATTTCGCGAAATTTCACATCATATATTATATAGTCAACTTTCGCGAAATTGAATTTCGCGAAATTTCACATCATATATTATATAGTCAACTTTCGCGAAATTGGATTTCGCGAAATTTCACATCATATATATTATATAGTCAACTTTCGCGAAATTCAATTTCGCGAAAATCTGTTTGCTATTTTCGCCTCATTAATTCCTTTGGACACACCCATCATTCTTCAATTCACTATATAAGCATTGCATGATCTGATGGAATATTCTGCCTCATTAACCATCTCTTGATGCCTACTTATATTTGAGAATTTGGGTCGATCGAGCGTTGATACCATAAGGCTTGTATGCTTCAGCTAGAATTCGGTTAGTCGGCTACTCACGATTAAGTTCGTTGAGTGTCGCTGTTTTCAGGGGCTGTTGTGTGGACAAGCGCCTTGGCATTCGACCTGATTGTTTTCCTAGGTTTACCTATGGAATTCTCCTGTTTGGTTTGGCTTAACCATTCCATAACAGCCTCTCGACCAGTAAATAGATGAAGATGATGAACTAGTAAAGAGGCATACATGGATTAATATGTGGATTATTTTGAGGATAACTCCAACTCAGCGTGAGTATATCAATATATAAAACTTATATCAAAAATGTTACGTTATTGAATCGTTGACTTTGCCGTTTCCGGTTAGTGCATGCGCACGCAGTTCTGTTTTTATCCTCGAGGATGCGTTACACGTTTTTCTAATGCTCTTGTATTGTATTCCTTATTCACATGTACTATTGTTCGTTATTCATAATATACGTTCTACAGCATTAACTACACACATATTCAACAAAAAAGTAAATAACATTCGGTTGTATTTTTTACCAAGTTTATTTCGATATAAAGTATATATGTATATTCAATTGTAAAATATAGAAAAAAATTTTATGTCAGTTCTTCTAGTAATTTAACAATTTGGGAAGTTCCTTGAATATGTACATTGTCAATACCTTCATTTTCTTCGTTATTAAGACTTTTACTAATTTTTCCATTCCAATCATATCTATCTAGTATAGTTTTTCGAACTACATGATCTCGTGTATCTTTTTCAGAAATTTTTAGCATAACTGTTAGAAAATCTTCTATTGAACATCCTCTGCTCCAAAATATTGCAAAGAGAAGACAGTAATCTCCACATGTTGTTGAAAGAAAACCTTGGAGTAGAACATCATTCCATTTAATTAACTTTATTCCAGAAAGTTTTAAGATTTGAGCGACATCTGGATATGTTGAAGGATCTCGTCCTGTTGAATCGAAATAATTAATTTCGGATTTTGTTCGAATAACTCCTATCCAGTGTTCTCCTGGTTGATAAGAATAGTGTGTGTTAAAAATATATATTCCTTCATTCGATAAAAATTGTTCTATAAATTCATTTCTTGCACAGACAGCAAAAAAATGATTATTAGTCATGTGATCTTGGGAAAGAACATCGAAAATATTTGCTGTATTCATCCTTAGAATATGCTTCCACCACTGAGTCGAACACTAAAGTCAGAAGCGATTTCCATCATTCCATCTTTTTGTATATATGTATTAAGATAGACATTTTCTGGTGTTGCAACCCGAAAACCGATATCGATTGTTAGTGAAACATGTCTCATTAAATGAAATCCTTCGGATGAGAGATCTCCTGTCAAATCGAAAGCGTATATTGCAAGTCCAGTTTCATATTCACTCAGTCCAATTCCACTTCCTTCAGAAGAAAGATCTTTTCCCATTGCATTTAGAAGTTGTACATATGGTCGAGTATACATTCTATTTACAAAATTTGGAGTATATCGTTTTCCAAAAGGTAGTCCATCAATTTGTAGTTCTACATGACTCACATCGTAATGACCAAATTTGAAAGGATTACGATTGTATGATCCATTTTCTCCATCGTGTGATGAAAGTGAAACAAGTATTAAATTTGGTCTAAGTGTGTTATCAGCAATTTTTATTTGAGTATGGGTTAATCCAGTATTCACATTATAAGATCTGGTGTATACCCGAGAAAGAGGATACTTTGCATTAACACCATTAAGTAGTTTTTCGTTATGTAAAAGCTGAATTGTTTGGTTGATTTTTAATTTTCGAAGATGAAGTACACATTTCGTCAACTTTACTTTTCCCCCTCCTCCAGGAGTAGCTGTTGCTGCCATCAAACAATAACTTGGTTTACTTCGGTCTAGTTCTAATTTACAATTCAATCCTGGAATGAGATATCTTTCCTGTTGAAAAATGCTAAGATGGAGTCGTCCAAAAAACTCAAATGAGTTTGAACCTCTAATAAGATTCTTTCTTGCTGTAGCCGCACTATTATCGAATTCCGCACCATCTTTTGCAAGATTATCATCTTGAAACCATCCTTCTGCTTTTAATTGGTATTGTTTTGCTTCTCTGCTATTATTGAGAAGGGTTTCTATGAACGATCTCATAGGATAATCACTTGAATGTTCAACAACAGATCCATTAATTTTGAATGTTGCTGTTTTGATTAGCGAATGAAAAAACGCATCACCTGGTACAACATTTACATTAGCAGCAGTATTGTCTAAATTGGAACCATCGTCCTTGACTACTTTTCCTTCGATTTGCAAATATGAATTACTTAAATCGATATAGTGATCTACATCTCCAGGTATTTCAATTTCAATTGGCCCATATTCACTGAGACGTGACGGAGCTAATTCACTATAATATCCGCGCTCCACCGAACTATGTGTGCCTGGAACATCAAATATACCCAAACTTTCGTTTATCGTAAAAGGAGAACCCGATATTTTTAAACCTGTTGAACCAATCTCTCCAGAACTCATCTTTCACTATTGATGTATGTCAATGAAATGAACTAAAAAATATTGAGATAATAATATATAAAGCATTTTCAAATTTTAAAAAATATTTGGAGTGGCTTTTCTCCGTCGCTTTGCAGGTTTGCTACGGTTATTTAATTTTCTTTTCCCAGGTTTTCTAACTCTTGGAATTACTACTTCATCTGTTTCTTCTTCTTCTTCTTTTGGTCTCTCTACCATGTTATTAAGATAATTGGATGCAGCATCTAACCCTTTTTTCCCTAATGAGATAGCCGTTTTTTTTGCTAGAGGCGCAACAGCTTTTGCTAATTTTTTAAATATTCCTGATAGTCGTCCATTTCCCATCACTCTCTTTCCTTTATATGGTGTCAATCCGCCATTTCCTGATTGATTAGACGTGTAATATTGAATGTAAAAGTTTTTTGAGTCTTCTGGAGTATATGGAATTAATATGGAATTCATTGTTTCTTTCTGAAATGAACCGTTAGTATAACCTTCCCTCCATCAAATGGTACTTTTTCTCCATCATCACTTGTTATAAGGGTCTCTATCACATCAGTAGAAATTTTATCCACTTCAACGTAATGCGCTTGACTGAATTCTGTATAAACTCGAGAGAACTTCTTTCCACTTACTGGGACAACTCGTAGCAATCGTACATTTGCATCTCCAACGAGTCTGTTACTTACAATTGATGAATATACGTATAATGATGTAAATCCATAGTTGATATCCGGAGATGTGATGTTTCCGTGTTTTCCCACATTATAAGTTATCTTCGGATCTAATCCTAAGATATTTGCGAAATCTTGTGAAAACGAAACCTGAACACTCGAATCTCTTACATACAACATAGATTTGTTGGATATTTTGTCGTATTCGAATTCTATAGTTGGATGGAGGTTGAAGGGTTTTAGAACATCATGAGTTCGTTGAATTACTTCATCTATATCTTCGTATCTTCCATTTCCAATTTTTATGTCGAAACGACGAAATCTCCCATTAAGTTCCGCTTTTGTGATGCTTATTATTCCTTCTACTACATTTGGCCAATTATTTAAAAACGATATATCTTTTAGAGCAACTTCCCATTGTCCTTCTGTAAAATCTACATATCTGGCTAGTCTAACTGTAAAGTTTGAATTAGTATTTTTAGGAAAGTCACTAAAACTAGCATCAGAAGGAAGAGTTACGAACTCCGACATTTTCAATTCTTTCAATGAAGTTCAATTGCTTATCATCCTCTTTTATTTAACAAAATCTCTTTCATTGACCCAGCTATTGAATGAATCAGGATATCCCATCCATTTAACGAGTATTTCCTTTGTTCTTCCTCGTTTCCGAGATTTGAGAATTTTCTCAATTCGAAAAAATGCGGGTTTTTTTACTTTCTGTAGTTCATCTTCATAAAAAGTTCCATCAACCGGTTCGTTTGCTAAATCACGTAATTTATAGATAATCGGTCTTTCAAAATCAAGCACTTCTGTAATTTGAAAAACTTCAACTGTCCAATTTATTGTGAAACCTCTTTCGAAAACTGTTCTAGCTTTACTAATACGAACGTAATCATCAATATTGAATTTGGGAGTACTGTCAGAACTATATTCTCCATTTTCATAAATCCTATTCCAGATTCTTTCTTGATTTTCATAATTTACATCATTCGGTTTTATTCCTAATGTTGTGTGAATAGTATTGTTATATGCTTTTACCATTTGTGGTAAAACATCAATATATCTACGATCATCCGAATATGTCATGAATCTATACATCTTCACCCGTAATGTTTTGTTGAATCGTTCTATGATGGAAGCTTTAATTGTCTCATTCTCAGATGTAAACCATTTTACTTTATTTTCTTTCAAAACTTTTTTGACATCTCGATTATTAAACTCTTTTCCTTTGTCTGTTTGAAAAACTCTATAATTAGTTCCATCCAATACTTTTTTTAAGGCTTTTGCTACCAATATACCTGATTTGTTAACAAGAGGCTCTACCCATGCTTTTCTTGAAAAAACATCAATCATTGTAAGTAAAAATGTAATTCCATCATTTTCAGCTCGATGAGATCTAACATCCATTAAATCAGCCTGTAATTGTTCACCAACTCCTGCAACAATTGTAGGTCTTCTTCTAAATTTCGTTTTTATTTGTTTGTGTAACGTATAAGCATCTTCACCACTTAACCAATCTCTAACTTCTTGTTCGCTTTCTTTTCTCCGAAGTGCTTCATTCAGTTTTCGTGCTCCACCTAATGAAGATGGTAGATCCGGGGTATAATAGAATTCATTTAGTAAGTCGTCCATTTTCCTCTTGTTCCTACATAAGGTTTTCGTGAAGACGATCTATTCGAATTGGATTTTGATTTATTTGATAAATTCGAGTTCGACTCCTTGATAATTTTTTCAAATAAGTTATATTGTTTCTCAAATGAACTTGGAGAAAAGGGAGAAGATACAATTGAACTATCTTTAACTCGAATCTTTCTTTCAAGAAGATTTCGTAAGTTCTCAGGTTTAATCTCTCCTGTAGATCCTGTTATTTTCCCGGTTAAAGAATCATAATTTCCAGACTTTTTCAATTTTTCCAGAAGATTTTTCGCTTTAGTTCGATCCTGAATCGAACCGAAGTCTTCAACTATTGAAGAAATGGAATAAGATCTAGAAGAATTTGACGATGGTTCTTCTTCGTTTAACTTCGGTGGTAATAATGTGTCTTCTTTTTTTGGCGATTCTTTTAAAACTGTAGAGTCTTGAGACGAATTATCTTCGGGTAATTCAGGTGTATCTTTCTTTAGAGTTTCTTTTGAATTTTGTGGAGCTGAAGGTGTTTGTGACATCATTGAAATCGGATTTCGAATAGTCGGAGACTGTTGAATTGGATAACTCCGAATTGAATTCATTTCATCTAAAAATTTTTGAAGTTCAGCTGCATACAAATTAACTTTGTTATAGTCTGAAATAGTGTTATCGTTATTAATTTGACGCATCCTATCTCTGGTCTTCTTAACCTTACTTACTCTTGGATTTTCTAATGGATTGAAACGAAGTGACGAACTATAGCCATCATTGATAATTTTTGAATCCTGTTGACTTTTAAATTGGTTCCTTTTGTACTCGTCTTCAGATACCAAAAAAAATTTTTTTGTATACTTAGGAAAGCTCATCTTCCTGCTGAATGATTAATACAAGTTGAGGGATGGCTTTATAATCCGTTTCAATAATCCTTTTCCGTTTTGCAAAATCTTTCGTTTATATTTAAGAGGTTTGTTTTCATCGATAATATTCATCAACTCCTTTTTATGTTGACTCAGAGAATGGTATTGATTTTTCGTTAAAGGTACATTCCCATATATAATATTTTTAACAATTTCAAGTAATGTTCTAATTACTTCTTCTTTCATATGAGGTAAAGCAGAACTTGCAAGTTCATCGGTAAGACTGTTCAGTATTTGCAGAATTACTCTGTTTTTTTTCATTCTCTTAGAAAGTGGAGAATTATCCATGATAACTTAATTATTTTCTTCTTCGTGTTTTAAACAATCCTCCGAGCAATGGTTCAACTAATCCTGGGAGTATAGCACCCGCGATCGGACCTAGTAAAGCCGATAAAAACCCTCCTTTTTGCAAAAGTTGTTTCTTTTCCAAATTCGATGTTCTAGGACTAATCAGTCGAGCGATGTTTTTACTTTGTCGACTCAAAGCTTTATACTGAGCATCAGTTAGTCGTTCTTTTCTTTTAATGAGTAATTTCACACAATCAATAATTGCTAAAATTAAATCCGTTTTAGCATTTTTAATAATCGATTGTTGAGAAGAAATAGAATCTCCAACTAGAGATAATAAAGTTAGTAAATTTCGTTGAATTCTTTTTGTTTCAGCCATATCTATGTGATAATTTTAGTGATGTTATAGTAATCACTCAGAGGAAGATACAGAAGTGGTATGGTGAATATTTAAAGAGAACTTGGAATATATACTTGTTTTATTTAATTATGGAATACAAAACAAAATCGTTTGCTTAATTAGGCTTATAAATAATCATAGGCGTAGAGTCAACAGGAGGGAAATTTCCCATAATTCTCATTGTATCATCGGTTTCTTGTCGGAGGTCCAGTCTCATGAAGGAATATGGTGAAGATGTTGCATCTCGGTAGGATTCCTGAAAATATTTAACTTGTCCAGGAAAAACTTGTTTTCCTAAAAATGTGATTGATGTAGAATCCCTGGGGTTTTTTCCTATAAAAAAATAGTGACTATTCAGCGAAATTGTTCTAAGTTTACCAAAGAATAAGTTTTGTGTAATAGTAAAAATACTAATATTTAGATGGTGACTTTCTCGAGTATACAAATTGTTAGCCATCTTGATATTTGATGATAATTCCTCCATTAGATCATCAATGATCATCCATCTATTTTCTCCATCTTTGGGAAAAGTACTCGGATCTTTCAATCCTTCATGAAATTCCACTCCTTTCATATCCTCAAAAGCTTCCTGCCATATTCCATAGCAATATATAATTTCGATTGGAGGAGGAGTAGATATTAATTGAGATTGTTCAATCAACCGTTTAACGAGTTGAGTTTTTCCTGATCCTGTTGGTCCTGTTATCATAGATGTGAAAGGAGAATGTAACCTCACATCAATTGATTGTAGTCCGTCTTTCTCCATGTTTTGATAATTACTAACATTTGAAGTTTTCATTTAAACTAATTATAATGATGAGGAGATGTTTCAAAAATCATACTTTCATTATTCACAAAATTTTGAAAAAAAACTTCTACATAGTTCACAGTAGCATTCATCTTTTCTCCTGTAATCCGAATAAAAAAATATTCAATCAAAGATGAAGCTACAGTTATTGCAAGTAATATTAAAACCACTCCAAAAAATTGAAGCAAACTTTGTCGAAGCGGTTTTGATGTAGATTTAGTGATGTTATCAAAATGATTATGTAATAATACAGCCTCTTCAACTAATCCATCTGTTTCATCTTTTTCTTCTTCACAAGAATTGTAAACTTTAGAATTATCCTTATGAATAGTTTCCATAATTTTATATTCCTTCTAGTTGAACTTCTCAATGATATAATGTTCATATATATAAAACTCTTAACTTATAAATAGTGAATGGACAGTTAATCAATTCCACGAATAGACACGCCCGAACTCGTCCAACATCAGCGTTCATTCAACCGAAACGACATAACACCGTTCACCCCACCGGTCGCCAACCCGACCCCAACCATTCGACGATCGATCGCTCAACTCGTCGACACCCGAACCCCAAACCCATCGCATCGAAACCCGAAACCATCGCCCTCTTCACCTCATCCTTCCCACAATTCCTCTCGACCAGCACCGCATCCTTCCCACAATTCCTCTCAAACTTCATAACCTTAGCTCCCAACACTCACGCACCTACCCCCCCAAACTTTCCATCAGACAACACCATTCTCCGAGGTTCTCGGGCTAAAATGTACCCAAAATCCAACTTTAAGTGCATAGGTGTGTAGATCTGCTCTCACTATACTACTTACTGCAGCGCATTTAGAATGACAAGCGTGACACTGCTTTTCAAATGTTAATAGCAGTAAAACTGGTGATCGGAGGTGGAAAAATTCTCGCAAAACATTTTTAAACTATAAAAAAAGTTGTTTCAATTTAATTTGAGAATATTTTGCACTTTATATTTTATTTTTAGCCAGAAACCAACAACGATAAAACTTAATGATACTTCCATATGCATTACCATCGTCACCTTAACAACCAACAAAACATATACACGTGTATTTTAATTTAATTTTCAAGGTAATATTCCTTATATTGTACAGTTTATAGTAGAGTAAAATGTGAAGATTATGAAAATAAAAAATTTGGTTGTAAAATTACATGTTACGGTATATTTTCAGTCAAATCTCAATAGGAGGTTCTGAAATCTAGCGATTCTCATAAAAAGAAATCTTACCCATATAATAATCATTCGCTAGCCCGCTGGCTTTAAAAGCTTTGCTTGTTGCTAGGTAACTCTGTTTTAGGCAGCAACAAGGAATAATGTTTTCACTTTAATTTCTCATTCTTAGTTCATGTTAAAAAGCTGGAAGAACTTATTTTTGCTAAACTAACGCACATATAATTAAAATTTGAGTTAGCCATTTATTATGTGTATGCTTAGCCAAACATTTCTGCAATTGAATGTTTGTTAGTGCTTACCCTATAATTAATTTTATGCTGTTATAGTTTTTGTTAGCAGTACCCTGGCAGCCTTGCGTGCTATGAGAGATGATAACACTTGCCGATAAAACACCGAGAATAGCTGCCTACAATACTATTGTGAAGAGCAAAAATGTGGTTAGGTGGCACAAGTGTTAGCATGGCTTTCTCATGCTGACAGTTACCAGGCTCCTCGACAGTCTTTAATCCTAGTCTCCAAATGTGGTTCCAGACAGACATGGCCGTTATTATAATAAAGATTATAGAAAATGCTAGTACCCTGGCAATCGCGCGAGTGCACCGTGCGCGGCGAGAGATGATCAGGTATACTGACTATACGCACAATTAATTTTAACCTTTTGTAGGTAATTGACTGGCGCAGTTAATAAAGCGTTTGTTGATCATGCCAAAAGATTGAAGTTTGAATACTCTCCCTCTTGTTGCAATATTGTTTTCCCAAACCTCAGCTATGGCTTTTAGCAAATGAGCAGACTGAAACAACTCTTATTATAGCAAAAATTGTCTTGCATCAATTATTGCCAAAATAGCCGCGACTGGCCACTTTTAATCAATGTGTGTTGGTCTTAATCAATGATAGCCATAACTTAGACATCAAATTCAAAACTAATTTGTAAGTTTTTATGATAATAAGAGTTTTGCTTTTTATTGTTTTGTTGGCAATAATAATTCTATTTCAAACAAACCTGTTTTTCAAATTATACCATTATGTGTTCATCCATTTGTTTGAAGTCGAGTTCAGAGCGTTAGAAAACAATGCATCACACAGGAATTGAACTCGGCTATACAGATCGGTTTCACCACTCAGTCACCTTGCTTCATTTCGGAATAATTAGGCACATAGTTATTACACATGATGATCTATCTCGGCACATGGGACTACTAGGAGTACTAAAAAAAAGGTTTACGTGAAATACTCGGGCAGTTTGTCATGTTGGCACCTTGTCAAAAGAAGAGATTGCTCGTTTTCTTAGTACAAGTAATGAACAGACCGGTTCTGATTTCTGCCTCTGATTTGGCATAGAGGGTAGTTTTTTCTACACTGGTATTTTAATGCTGCTCTCAAAGCTAATAACCACTGTGTTTAAATACTTTGAATGGGTTCGGAGTTGCTTCCGCTTTAAATCATAGAAACGGTAAAATCCAAACGCATTCAATGCCATTTCACTTCAATAAATCTGTGCAAAGGCATTTGCTGCAAGAAATCGAGTCCACTTTAACTAGTTTTATTTTGATGGATACATAATGAATCTTGGAAAGATCTACAAGTATATAGTGCAACCCAACCATTAAAATGATAGAGTGCAAATTCATTAACTTAATTAAATTCAAATTAACTTAATGGCCTAATTTGAAAAAATTTTTTATTTGTGAAATGAAGTTATTGCCAATAAAGTACTATATATATACATACATATATATATTAACTTATGAACTCTTAGAGCTCATTGACAGCTGAACAGCATCATTAATAGCCATAGCCTGAGATCTATATAGATATTGTATTTAAATATTTCTAAGCTATGGTAACCAATTATTTGTCTAATAACAAGTGTAATAATTGTATGCAGTTTGTTGTAAATGTAATATTTAGGACAGATACATTATCTAGGGCAGATACAATAGCTAGGTCAGATACAATATCTAGGTCAGATACATATAGAAAATGCATCAAGTTAATGGAAACGCGTACAACTGAGCAAATGTTCATCATGTGCCACAGCCAATGATAGATATTTTTGTAGTATTTTGTCATGCTTACTGCTCTAGAGTAACTTTAGTGAAAACTCCTTATAATCCTAAGTGATTACCATATAAGTACGTGTATATGTGTTCACTATGGGTCCAATGAAAGTACAGTCATACATATTTACCCAGTATATTGCAAAGTTCTACAGAAAATATAAAGGGGATGAAATACATGTAAAGCCAGAAGTACATGTATAATAATTATGTAGAAAAATACTCATGTTTCTGACATGGATTTGATCAAAGACAAATACATCAGTATAACGAGCGAGACTAAAACAACAAAAAACATACATTGTAGAAATAGCAAGAGATGTTCCTAAAATTATAGTTTAAGAGCCTGATTACTAAGGGATGGACTGGCTAGCTCCACTTTTTAAAATTCAAGGCAAATCCTCAGGTTTAGTCAGACCCGTATTCCTTGGAGCGGCTAGGTGGCTGAGCCGCCCTAACTTTTTAGTAATTTTTAACGGCTAAGTACTAAGAATTGCAGTCTAAGCTCATTCACTTGGAATTTCCAACTACTAATAATGAGCGCTAGTTGCGCTCTAGTGCAACTAGCGATGAGGCTCACTAATCTAGTACACTTGTATTGGTTTTGCCTGCCACTAATGCCACTATGCAGTGAGTGAGAGATCTTTTCTGCATTGAAGCAAATCAAAACCTCGATGAGGAGCACTATCGGGCAGGCTCGTCTAAGTAATCTTCTAATATCACACATATATAAAGATGTTGAAATACATGTAGATACAGAATCAGATGTGAAAGATTTCTGCCATGAACACATTGACAGAACAAAAGCTATTGCAATAAAGAAGTAATAGCTCTTTTTCTCTCAATGTTTTTTACAGAAATCTGTATTGTCATGAGTTTTATATCGTTCGTTGAATAAAGAAAAAGTTTTGCCTACCATGAACCATAAACAATATATTTGTGTAGACTTCGATGCTTACAATTGATTGCATTTATGCATACTTTGAGGGTTGTTGATGCCTAAACGGTCCAGAGCCCAGAGGCGCTGCCCCGTATCCCGTTGAAGAGGAGGCTAACACCGCCCCCTAAACCCCAAAGTGTTCATAACTAGTCACCTAATATTTGCAGCCCCAACTTGCAACCAGGGAATACAGGAGGCCTGGGTTTAGTGATTGGTTATAATGAGAGCTATTAAATCTGACAACCTTAGAAAAATTCTAACTATGTCAATTTGTTTAACCGTGCAATACCTACAGCTTTGCCATAATCCAGTACCTACGAGACACTCTCAGCTATTAAGGCTAAGCTATAATTTTATGTTAGCGGATATATTGATATAGGGATTAATGTAATTTAAATTAATCTCCGTACAATGAAGGTACAACAATATCAGCCGAGCGTGCTGCAAAGTTGCATCTGCAAATAGTGTGATGTGCATGCGCTAACACCATATGTAACAACAGCATAGGAAATTAATTACATATTAAGCATGGACTCGAGCAGAGACAAATACATCAATATAACAAAAGACACTGAGAACAGCAGAAAACATACACAATAGAAATAGCAAGTTATGTTCCTAAATTTACAGTTTAAGAGGCTGATTTCTAAGGGATTGGTTTGTTTGCTCCCCTGGTTAAAATTGGTATCAAAATCATCATGCTAAAGAAATTGTCAAGTACTTGATTTTATATAATACCGACTGAGCTAAAAATAGTTTAGCAAAAATAGTATAATTGTATAGGACTTGGCCTGGCTCTTTACTCTCCACAAAACAGCAAAGCAAATAAATACACCGAGTGTTTAATCACCAGTATATATGTATTTCACAGTAAATATATATATATTTACTGTGCAACCTATATATATATATATATATATATATATATATATATATAATCGACATCATCCCAGTAGGATATTTCTATTTTCTCCCGTCTTCTCTCCTTTGTTCTCCTCAGTCTACCGAATCAGTTCACTGGTGGGCGAGTCTTCCACTGTGGTAGGAAAACTAGGCTTGGTAAGTCACCCGTGAAGTTGGCCTCGCCAGCCCTGGTCACGGTGCACTGTCATAACATAATCATAATTATCTTCTATTTTCTATATATATATAGATCTCAAAGTTTGTCTGTGTTTTTGTGTAATTGTGTATGTCCAACTATGGATGTCTAATCAATCCGTATTGCAGAAGGTTTGATCTTGGACCCTCCTGTTCACCAATCCAATACCTTACCAATTAAGCCACACGACCTTGATGGATTCATTAGGCAATATATGCTGTTATATGGGTGCAAATACGTTACTGCTCTTCATTACGACGCAACATGATGGTGCAACTTCATGGAGAGCGGTAGCACAATTTTATGTGCGCTCATTCGTGAGAGCAAGTAGTTAGCTCCTACTAGTAAGCTTACTCAAATTAGCCATTGGCAATGTGCCAGGCTAATAGTGAGTGGCAGGCAACTACATTATCTCTCATTCCTTATAAGCTGATTTGTAATGCCCACGCAATGCCAGACATTCTGCTCATTAGATTATGAAGAATAATTAGTCAAATTATCAACCAATCAATGATCTTAAACAGTAAGTCTGCCACAAAGATACTTTTTGTTAATCTTTTTTCAAAACAACTTTAAAAAATAAAATACTTTGAATAGCTATTGCATATATTAATAGACTTCCTTTTAATTAAAGCTGCATAACAACAACTGCAATACAATTCGTTATTGCAATTTGTTTTCTCTGTACTCCTCAGTAGTTATGACTACAAGCTCTGTACATGAACAAACAATTAAGGCTATAATATGTGTATATTCGTGGGCAGTTAGGTGTACAAGCGATATACATGTAAAGAATCTACTGCTACTCTTTACTCTTCAACAATGAACAAAACCACTTGGAGTATATTAAGCAACACATATATTTCAGCAAATACACGGTAAAGTATAGTCAATGTATGTGCAACAAGTAACCATATATATTAAGGCGTTCCCTTGCTCTGCCATCTTCTGCTTGCTGGGCTCTTTGTATAGCGCTTTCACTGACAAGCTCTATCTCTTCTCCAGAAGGCCAACTCAGGGACGGGTCTGTCCCTTGAGTGCCGTCTCGATAACAAGCCGGTCTATTTCATGCCGAGTAGTTAGCAGGTCAGTCCATTCAGTTGCCAGCTGGGCAACAGGTCGTTCTCTCCTCCGCTGGTTTGATGGTAGGCCCGGGTGTTTCTACTGGCCAGTGGCCTGCCAGCCTTGGCTCTGGTTGGGTCAGGGGTTAGCCTGGTTCCCTCTGGCCTTGGTCTGGTGGGGCTGGTCCAAATTCATAGTAGCTCAAAAAGGCCTCGTTGTCCTCTTGTGCTCGCAAAGGCCAGCCGGTCGTAATGTAATTCCTTGGCCCTGGGCTCGGCTGTCTTCTGCCATCACATACACTAGAAAATCGTTATATTGGAAGTATAAGCTCTGTACACCAGCCAGTAGCACAAACTCTGTACACTAGTCAGTGGTGACAACTACAAGTTCTGTACACTAGTCTGTAGTTAATGCTAGTACCCTTGTGTACTCAGTTACTAAGTACTCTTGTATACTCAGTTACTATGTACCCTTGTGTACTAAGCTACTATGTACCCTTGTATACTCAGTTACTGTGTACCCTTGTGTACTCATTTACTGTGTACCCTTGTGTACTCAGTTACTAGGTACCTTTGTGCACTCAGTTACTATGTACCCTTGTGTACTCAGTTACTATGTATCCTTGTGTACTCAGTTACTATGTACCTATGTGTACTCAGTTACTATGTACCCTTGTATACTCAGTTACTATGTACCCTTGTGTACTCAGTTACTACGTATGTACCCTTGTGTACTCAGTTGCTAGGTATCCTTGTGCACTCAGTTACTATGTACCTATGTGTACTCAGTTACCATGTACCCTTGTATACTCAGTTACTATGTACTGTTTTGCAAACCTATCAGAACTGTTGTATTTTCATAAAGTTGTGATGGATTTCCTATTGGAATTCAAAGGGCCCATGCCTGCCCAATCAAATACATGTATTTCTATGCATAGGGAAGTTGAAAGCAGCTTTGAATCACGTATTGCCACAACTGTGCTTAATGACAGTCTACAGACTTTACTAGACTCCACTATCAAGACAAGCAATAACATATTTCTCAAAGATTTTGAGCATTACATATTTGGAATCTAAATTGCACAATTGTGCAACAGCTGCAGACTCCCTACTCACAGGAAATTTGACTCGACCCTTATTATTATTATTATTATTTGTATGGTTTGTGATAGTTTTAACTTTGCTGCTGCCGCTAGCTTCAAAACTGATACATCGAAGTTGTTAGACTCAAAACCAAGATTTCAGCATGTTTCAACTGACGAAATTTGATTTTTGCTATGATGACAATGCAAGACATCACTAATAAAGTCAATAATTGTTTATTTGCAAATGGCTTATCAAAATAAAAATTTTACATGGCAACCACTATAAATTAAAGGCATGAGTTAATTTAGAATATGCAATAGTGAATAAATATAATATGTTTACTTGTAGTAGCAAACACTGAGTAAGTCAATATACAATCTGATACAATCACCTCAATAAATGCGCACCCTCTGGAAGTCAAATCAATAGCATCAACCTTGTACAGTAAAGTATGCACAAGGTCATATGTCTATGCAACAGAATTCCCCATCTCACGAAGAGTTTGTAGCATTAGCTTCTGGTTCTCCTTGACAGCGACTTGAACATGGGGAGGTCTAACGGCTCCCCTCACATAAAAAACCCCATTTGTTGCACCTTTCGGTGTGTCGATAATGTTTACGATGTATTGGCCTCCATCATGGTTACTCTTGTTTCCCGTGAAACACTTCAAGCAACATACGAGGCACTTCATTGAGCTCCTACAAGTATAATCAATAAGAATGTGAGCTTTAGCATTCAAATGGCCTCTGGGGATTGAGAGGACTTCTTCACTTTTGCTTCCACCACATCGAGCATGGCTGTTAAATATATTTGGTCAACAATTACTTGAAAAATAAAAAACCAGAGCCTAGCTGATGAACAACAACAGCGAAGAAAAGTTGAGCAACCAGAAAAAACTGTGGTAATGAAGTCATGCAGTTTTGTTGGTCAACTTATTAGAAGTAATTTTGTGATTTAAAAATGCCATTTAAGACATAGTTTTTCTTTTCAGGTAAGGTTTATTGACCTCTATCACAGTTACTATTGTGTCCTTAATAAACTCATGTGAGCATCTCATTGTTCTCCAATGAGCATGTGTATAAACTTTTTTAGCAGAACTGTTTTTTCTTCTTAATCCTATGAGCATGTTAGTCATAAGGAATTATCACATGACATATGTAGGCAAACATAAATAGAAACAATATTTCACTGACCAAAAGCAAGAGTTAATAGAGTGCAAGAGTTTTTATCAGGAGTTTATAGTTGTCATAATAATCTGTATTGTTTTTCGCAAAGGTTACTTTTTAGTGTCAGTGAAATACTTGATACAACAAAGTATGCAAATTGTTGTTCTTCGAAAATCTAGTAGATGACTGTTTTTAGCAGAATTCATTGTTTTTGTAGAAACACTAAAAAATTTACAATAACTATAATGTATAAACAAAGCACATTTAAGGAAAAATTAACAAACATTTTTTTTACTTTTTGAAAGTCGTTAGATTTTTGTTATAGAACTCTGATTGGCTAAATCTATTCTTGTAATTTTGTAATGTTCTGGTTTTTGCACTTACGAGTAAAACGCTCGTTTTAACTGAGCTAACATGATTTACAGGTAGCATTATTTATGTCAATTGGTTGACTAATTGCACTGCCTTTTAATTAAATAGAAACATCAGTTACTCTGAACATGGAAATAGCCCATGAAACGTGAAAATGCGTTAAAAAAAATTTTCAAGTTGTTTATAGCTAATCCCAGTCATCTTTATGTAAATGTACTCATACTAACTTAAAGCAATATTTTTACCATTGATAGCATAATCGATTTGAAAAAGAGAAAATTAGGATATGCGTGCATGTATTTACAGATTTGCTTCCGTTGTGTTAGCAGAAATCAGGTTAGTTCCAGCTATTAATCCTGGGCACATCGAGTTGATTTTCACATTGGTTCCTTCTAATTCATCCACTAGTGCAAGTGTAGCCATCATCAATACCATCTGCAAAATTTGAGGAGTTGTCTGCCCATCAAAAAGTAATTATTGACAATAGGTAAAGAGTTGTCTGCTCTTCGCGAAAACAAACAAATAGTTGCTGCTCAATCGTTGCTACAATATGCTTGCTCAATATTGATAACATTTGCAACATAAAAAGGATACCTGATTATTATTAATTTTCTGATAAACAAAGAGTTTACCTAGTACTGACGCAGTCTGTCATATAGTAACACCGACTACTTGGCGACTTCAACTGTTTGCTGCATCGTGGGGGTTTAAAGATTGCAACTACTCAACTTTCTTCAATTGAATTAAATTTTGATAACTCATGTTTAAAAGTAATTTTTTGATTTTAAATAAACAAATCGAAGCTCTTACGGTGCCATTTATTGTTGTTAGGTGACTTCAAAGCATTCTCATCACCTGCCATGAACTTAATTGGATACGTATAGCAGCACACTGTTAATTGGATACGTATAGCAGCACACTGTCAGTCCAATCATCAAAAAATGCATGCGGGTGGGCAGCCTATTGGTAAGAAATTCTCTTAGCAATGAGCTGTTTGATGACAGTGGTAAAATAAATCTTTTATGAGAATAGTTTGAGACCACTTTTTAACGATATGATAGAATTTGGCAATCAGTCCACCTTCATGTACAGAGTACATGCCTTCTAACATGACAATGATTTATTCAAGAGTATTTAATACTAGGTGAATGTCTGGCATTGCCCGGGTAATAAAAAAGTTTTTGGACAGAAAATTGATTTGTATTTAACTTATAACGCCATTTGGCCTTATAACTTTTAAACTACATATGAGTAAAGTGTTTTGTGTATTTGAAGTAAATTAAGAGAGAAAATAAAAACAACTGTAAAGGTTTTCAAACTTTTTCAAACGACTGTAGCTTTCAAACTTCATATCATGAGGAAACTGTTTTGTACAGGTCAAATAAATTTAAAAAGAATGAAACAAATTATAAGAAAGTTTAAATGTAAATGTGAAATAATAAGCAAAGTAATAGCTAAATTAAATCTGTTTTGCTACAACTACTACAAAAGATGACTCGGTAATGATACAACTAAAATGAACTGAAAAAAATTAAAGTCCTGAATATATCATTGCATTAATTATAGCAATTCTTGCATAGAAGTGTGTGTGTGTGTGTGTGTGTGTGTGTGTGTGTGTGTGTGCATGCGTGTAAGTGGGTGGGCCGGTGTGTTACTGAAAAAGGTTACTGTTCCACCAGAAGCTATCCATCAAAACTTTGAATACGACGATACTGGTATTTCTCGATATTGGTACAAATGTAAAAATGAGATATGGTACAAAGTCTTTGTCTGACCGAATGGAGAGATAATGTCAAAGCTCTTCTGACAGAGATAATACAGTTGTGCACGTGAAAAGAACTGGCCTTGACCGTGCTATAGCAATTGAACCTTATAAAAAACCGAAATTGGAAGTTCAAGAAAACACGAAAAAGCATCGTGTTTCATAAAGTTAGGCCAAAAATATTTCATAACAAGGGCATCGTGATGCGTAGCCGCAATGCTAAAATAATACATCATTTAGCGTGTGCATGCGCTATAGAGTATATGATAATGTCTTTGATTAATACACCATGTATAGCTCAGTGGTAGAGCATGTGGATTGTAATCTCCTTGAATTCAAATCCATCAGCATGCGAAATTTTAATAGCTATAGCTGGACATACATACAACTTTGCGAAATATATATATAGATATAAGATATATATATATGTGTTTGCGAAGCGGATATGCAAACAGATAAGTGATAAAATTTTAGTTAAAAGTTCACTAAAATACATACTAAAACTTCTTTTAAGTATGTTTATAGTAAGCTAAATTCATTTAAGTTAGATTCAGTGTTTATGTTACACGTCTGTCTTGAAGGTGAAAACCCTCCGTGGTACGTTCTGTGCGTAGTACATTGTAATGTTACATTTTTTGCAGTTCATAACCACAAAATGCACTGAGTTATTATAGATAACTATAGTTACTAAGGTTAACATATTATTTTGTTACTATTTTAAATGTTTTAATGATGATGATTTTGATGATTTTTACCAGGCATTTGCATTAGATAATTACTATAAGTTTCTCTACCACTCTATACACCTATACAATATTTTTGCCTTATGATGCTAACACTAAAACAAAGTAAAATCATATAATTGTATACCAAATAATTTTTTATTGTAATCATAGCAAAACAGACTTTATTTAGCTATTGCTTACTAATGATCTCACATTTACATTTAAACACCTTTACGGTTTTATTTTTCCTCCTAATTTATTTTACCAAAACACTTCTTTCATGATACGAAACTTGAAAATTACAATTGTTTAAAAAGCTTTGAAAACCTTTACAGTTGTTTTCTTTTTCTCTTGATTCATTTAAACTGCCAAAAAAACACTTTTCTCATGATATGAAGTTTGAAATTTAGAATGGTAATGTTGTTATATGTTACACACAAATAAATTTTCTGTCCAGACTTTTTTATTAACCGGCCAACGTCGGGCATTCAGCTAGTTTTACATAAACTTAAAATGTGAAAACTCAAAGTGAAACTACGCCGCCAGTTTTACTCAGCCGTAGGATCAGGTTAAAAAGCATTGCTCTGATTTATGTCGGGTGATGCAAAGCAATAAATAAGATAAATGTAAGTTGCTAGCATCATGCTTAGTAGTAGACAAAAAACTAACTCATCTAATATATATTCATTAGACGATGTTCTCTTCATTATGACTATTTGTATTGTAAATCACTTGATGAATACTTGCAGCCAAAGCATCTGCTATGCGTACAATTCTAAACCAGCTGTAGCCATATATAGACCTTTACAATGAATCTTTGGTATCTTAACAAGATTTACCTGAGGAAACCATAAATTACCTTGGAGAGCTTGTAAGTTTGAGAGCCATTTTCATAGCTGCTAGGTTTTTGATACATGAGGTCATCAAAATCTACTGAAGACTTGTTATACCACTCATAGTCTGTAGTTACAGAGCTGTTTACCATCAGCACTCTTGCTTCTCCCTTCAAAGGCACAACATTAAAATGTGATATAGACTTACAATGAACATTGATCTCCCTGAATTAATAATTAATGTACATAATTAAATGTTTTTTAAATGTTAAAATAATTTTGAATCATTTTATTTAATATTTATATAGATATCGAGATATATCTCGATATTTTTATCAAGATATGTAAATATCTCAATAAATACTTTTATCGACATTAATTCTCGTATACTACTGTATTGTATTGTGCACAAAATTATAATTTTATTGTTATCATTATAGTACAAACAACTGAAAATTAATAAAATGGATTTAAATGTATCATATCGTCTCAACTGAATGTATACATCGCTACAAGAACCAAATAAAAACAATTTAATTTTAAATAAGTTGGTCAAAGATTTAAATGTTTTCAAGGCATTGTCTCTTAGAGGTTTTGCTGATAGTTTTTCTGTAACATTTTTCCATAGACATTCTGACAAAGCCTTAGTTTTTCATATAGACTAACAATAAACACAAGTCTCTCCGAAGCTAATCTTTATTTTACACTATTGGGATTACTTTGGATAACAATAGTTGATCATGTTGTATTTCGTCTTAAGTCTTTGCTTCTGTATAACTGTCTTTATAGAGTGGGTAAATGTTATGTTTAGAATTATTTTTATTAGTTCACTATCATAAATCTTTTTAAAATCTTTGCTCAAGAACATTTTTAAATATAATCATAATAACTATTACTCATATATAATAATTATTAAATAGTTTTAAATTTCTTGGAACAACCTGACTCTTATTCTTGTTATGCATCTGTACAACGCCTAAAAATATTTACTATTTTCAAAACTTGTTTTAGTGTCTGCCTCATCTTAGTAGCAACGATCACTAGAAAATAGAAAATGGTTTAACTTTGTTTTGGTTTAAAAGGACAATGTCAATTTTAAACGATTTTTGTTGGAAATTATAGATATTTTTTATCATTAGTGAACGTGAGTGAACTCGGTCTTTCTCAAGATCAAACGGATGATGTACTCTCCAAGTGTATTCTCTTCCTACCACAAGTACGTTAAAACTGAGACTAGCTTTATTCATGAGGACTTTTTAAAAATGTATTTACACCAAGTTTTAGTTCAAAAGTGGTTAAAAAACTTTAGTTTTTCAATTTTAGTTGTTAGAAAAAGTGTTCATATTTTTCTATCTTTTAATTTATATAAAATCTTAGTAGATTTTTTCAGAAAGTGTCCGTGTTTTTCTACCAATTAAGATTGTGTTTTATGCTTGAAGTGATCCGACTGCCAGGATGTTTCTAGATTAAAATCAACAAAACTTGATCACTGTTAAAACACTTAAAATAAAAATACATGCAAAATGACATCATTAGCTGTTATTGTTGCGATAGTTGATATCAGCTCTTGCAGAGTTACACGCCTCTATTCTGTCCGTCTTTTTGCAACTAATTGTGTGTCCTAATTACACTTTTCTTTAATCTGAGTGCTTTAACCATGATCAAGTTGTATCGATGTTAATATATAAATATCCTGGCAGTCAGATCATCTCAAACATCAAAAACAATTGCAAATGATAAAACATACTGATAATTTCAGATAAAATCTACTAAAATTTTGTGTAAGTTCGTCTCTATACCGCAGCAGTAACTGATACACACATGCATTCCTTACCGACTTATTGCATTCCTTACCGACTGTTAGCGATTGATGGTACCCTCAGTCAAAGCTAAAGCTGCTATAATTCCTTTGAGACTGACAAGTATGGGATTAAATTCCAGAGGCCTCACGTGAGGATTGAAAGCACCTGAAGTCAGCAGGATTTAAATAATAAAGCTGTCACCAATTGGTGTGATTATGAGTAAGAGCTGTTATGCTCAAGTTTAAAATAATCGATACATTTTATTGAATTCGTTAGGCAATAAATACCATTGGAAAATGCTGTTGAAATCCAAAATACCTAACTATGACTTTGATTATTAATATTATGTAATATAATTTATCAAGCTACAACTACTTTCTAAGTAACAATAAGAAGTTTCCTTTTGTTATCCCAGATTGTCTAGTCATTACTAATAACTGGGACATCTGTCGACAAAAGAACTATGTTATCAAAACTTTTGAGCTGTTAAAAGCATCTTATTGAATGTGATAAAAAACTAGCAAAATGTTTGCTGAGACTCCAATTATTTCAAAGCAATACAGTAATACTTCAACTTACGAGTGCTCCAACGTACGAGAAACTTGAGATACGAGCCAGCTTTTAAGCAAGTTTTAGCACTAACATACGAGCCATATTTGAGATACGAGCACGTGAGTCAGTTGCCAAGTATGCCAGAGGTGTTTTATGACAACAGCATCAATCTGTATTTTTCAACTGCACAGGTTATACTTTTGTACCGTGTTTTTGTGCACGCTTTTCAGTGCAGAATTATGTGAATTAAAAGTACTGTGCGTAGACCGAAAGTTTGCCAGTAAAATGAAAAATAATGCAAAGAAAAAACAAATGATAACAATTGATATTAAACGGAAAATTATTGAAAAATATGCGAAATGTGTATGTATGATTGAGCTAGCTCAGCAATATGACAGAAATACATCCACAATTATCAAACAGAAGGATTATATTCAGGGCATTTAGCTCGCAAAAGTACTAACCGTAGTTTCTAAACGGCGCGGCGATCTTCACCACCACTGATGGAGAGACCGCTCAGGCATTGGATATAAGATAAACAATTGGCCGGTGACAGCATAACTGAAACGACGCTATTTGAAAAGGCCATTGCTTTCTATCAAAACTATACAAATAGACATTCGGACAAGTTGGCTAGTGGTCGTGCATTAAACCTTTGTGACGACACATGTGTTCGTCCTAATCGCGACATGTTGAAAGGGCGACAAAGGCAAACGTCCTTAGATAGGTTCATCTTAAAACGGCCGGCTAGTCGTGAAAGCGAAACAAAGGAAAAATTAGCTAACTAGCGAGAAGCTTCAGACTATGAACGCCGAAGAAATTTTAATTACGTTAAGTTGAAAATGAAAGTTTGCTTTTAGATTTGCTTCTAAGTTTGTCTTTTAACACTTTGATAAAATCCAAATTTATCAAAGTCAACTGTTGTAATGAAGGATAACTTATATATATATATCTCTCTGGCAAATGCTAGCTTTAGCTGCTATTGTATGTATTTAATTTTACATTTTAATTTAACACATTTCCTTGCATTATTTTTATTTGTTGCTTTTTGAAAGCAAGTGGTAAGTTAGGACAATAACCAACATGTTCTTTCTGTTACAATATCTTGTTTTGAGTGTTTTATTTGCATTTTACAGAGTATGGAAACCAATAAATATATATTTAATTGTTCTATATATAAATAAATTGCACCAACATGTGAGTAAATTGACATACGAGCTCAGTCTCGGAACGCATTAAGCTCGTAAGTTGAAGTATGACTGTACTTTGGTGGAATTATTATGTTTTATTATTGTTATTATTTGATGGCTTCATTATGTTTTTTTGTCTAGAAAGATAAGTATGACACTTGCCATTGTTATTTGTAAATTATTTTAATAAATTTTTTATAAAAAGTTTGTACAGAAAATTTGCTTATTTGAAGTTTTCGTTAGAGCGTTAATCTGCTGTAAATTCTTTTACTACGGGCTAAATATAGATTTTGGTTTGTTTTAGGACAAAAAGTAGATGGTATAGATGTTAATCTATTCTGCAGGCTTTCCCGATCAAAACTGATTATAAGTTTGCTTTGTTAACTGTTTCTGCTAAATAATAAATAAAACAGATGTTACAATTAAGTATTCCAACCTTTTCGGCAGCAGTTTCTTTCAAGCTGTCTATCAGCAAGTCAGTTAAATAGATGGGTGCCAATGCATTAACAACCATTGTCTTCTCCCATTTAGGATTGACTTCTGCTGATTGCATTTCTGGGTAGTTAAAAGCAGCTCCAGCGTTGTTTATGAGAAAATCAAGTTTTCTTCCATCCTTCAGCCTGTAAATACATAATAATGAGTGAACTGAACGCTAGAGCCATCTATCCATGTTTAGGCATTTGGTTTTCACTATGGTCTGTTTATTATAGGCTCGAGTCAAAGCAGATTATACCCACAAATAAGTACATAATAGAATATAAGAATAAGAGTGGAAGTTATTTCCTCCTTACCATTTTGTCTTAAACTCTTCAGCAAAACTTTTGATAGATTTTGGATCAGACATCTCACAGAGTAGGTAGTTGATGTCAGCATTTGGGCATTTCTCTTTTACCTGGCTGCATAGAAAACCTTAATATTAGACTGGGTATTTAAATACTGTCATCATATCAAAACAGACTACAACATCTGCTGATGAAGCAAAAACACAACACATTTCTTCTATACTGGAATAACTGATACCCATTTATTCAGCGAAGTTATGTTTAATGGCCATTAATTTCAAGAAGTGGGAGCGATGATTAAGATGGAGGCATTCGAAATAGCCATTGCCAACCTTACACTAAACAGTTTCTGTCAGGTGTGACTTACAAGATAGGAATTCTGATTATCTATGAGGTGAACTAATATTGGTCAGCAATACACAGACCTCTTCTATGATACATACAATAAAAACTTACGCTATCGTATCTCCACCCTTCTCATCAGTCCTCACAGATGCTACGACTGTATAACCTCTACCACAGAGAATTTTACAAGCTGCCAGTCCAATACCAGCATTTCCTCCAGTTAGTAAAACAAGTTTGCCACTACCCTCCATGATTTCTTACTCTGTAAACAATCCAGTTAATTTAGGAAACAATTTGAAAGTGGGTCAGAGTGAGAGTGGGTCTAAGACATGGGGGTCTTGTTTTTATGAAAATGCATCTATGGATCAGGCGAACTATAGACCTCTATACCTTTATTACTAGCATATATTATACAATCATTTATGCTTGAGGTAATTGGACTTGTATGGTTCAAGTGAATAGATGTTTATGAGAAAGCGAGGCCAATGTTAACTTTCGCTATTTGCTGCAAGAATTTTAGAGGTTCAACGAGTATAGGAGCATCAAGAAGTGTCTTATGATCGTATGTACTTTGGTACTAAAAAACATTTCGAGTCTGTTAGTATTGCATTAAAAGCAATTTGAGCAATAAAAAGTGGTTTGAATCATATTTAGTTAATAAAACTGCCGTGAAAAGTTGAAATACCCAAATCACTTACAACAACTGTTAATATTTTCTATTTTTACTACTGCTACTGGTGTAGATGCAAGCATCATCAATGCTCTTATAATTGTGCAATCATTAAGAAAATTGGGAGTGGGTAACGGGTAAGCCTAGGCATAAGCCGGATAAGATTGTGGAAGATATATTGACAAATTGGCCTCATTGGCTATAAATTCATTTTACACAGAAATATTTTTCAATTTGTTCCTGATAAGGCGAAAAAAACCTTATAAAATATGCTAAGCAGTTTTTAGTTGGTCAACTGAATTTGGTTGCAGAATGGCTATAAACTAAAACGCAATAAAGACAGTCACATATGATGATATGTCAACGCAAAGAGACAAGCTCGGCATCATCTCTTCAAAGGATTAGCAACTTTTGAGCATCTTTGAAGAAAGGAAACATGGTGAATCAAAGAGGGAGCATTAACGACAGCAGGCATGACGCTAGCCTTATTCCATCATCACTAGACTATCAATAAAATTCAAACACGACACCAAATAATCGTACATGTGCACTAGAATTTTTATAACATATGTAAATTAGCTGCGATAAGCTTATTGAAAATCTTACCTTACTCGTATTTGTTCCACAGTGTTGATCTCAGTAATGTACACACTGTCACTCAAGTAGGCTTTTATCTCCAGGCTTCTAAACCTACTACGCACGAAACAATGATAAGCGAAATTGTTTTGTCTGGGCAACAACTAGGCCTATTGATTCTGGTCTCATTGGACAATCATGCTAGAATGAATAAGCAATTTTGCTTTAAGACTAACAGAGCTGTACGCAAGACTTTGAATGACTTGGCTCTTTTATGAAAATAACATCTGAATGCAGCCTAACCAAGCGGAAAGCTAAAAAGGTATGTCTATAATAGCTTGAGTTTTGATGAACATTAAACAGACGCTTTAACATGCAGGACCCCATACATTTACGAAACGCCTGGCTGCACACAGGAAAGCATGATTATGACAAGACAGTCACTCAAGCATTTGTAGTAAAATGACATATCAACACTTTGTTTTAAAATAACAGTCTGAAATATACTAGTAGATAATTTCACCCAGGCTATTTCAGATTCTGAGTTATACCATGGGTATTATGTACAATAGTGACTTCTAATGCCACCATCAGTATAGAGTAATACTTCAATTCCCATAACTGGACGGTTTTCTAATTTCTTGTGCAGATAAAAGTAAAAAGCTATATGCACATTATATTATAGTAATCTACATTGCACTATACATGTATATTATTTTTATTATTATAGCGTTATGAACAATGGCATACATATGCATAATATTCTAGTGTGATGAGTAAAGGTTGACATAAGTAGTTTGTAATCTTAACTGAAACAACAGCAGTGTCTGTCTGTTCGTCTAGCCAAAGCCAAGCTACAAGTGTTAGGAAAAAATATTACCTCACCCAGGAATCAAACCCAGGGCATCAGATCCTAAAAGCAAGCGGACTACCACTACGCCCACTTGGCCACCTTATCACTCATTGGGATAATTATGTATGTACTGATTACTCATGATGAGCTTTCAAAGTGCGCGGTACCAACAAGTGTACAAGTATTTTATAGTAACAAATAGAACTCTATGTGAGTACTATGTGTATTTTCATAATACCAAGTGAGTATTACAAATATACGAAGCCATTTTTCCTCACTCCGGCTTATATTCGCATAAGCCGGAGTGGGAAACAACGGCTTACGTGAATATAAATTCATAATCTATAAAGTTATCATTGTATGCTTGCAAAATATCTGTTTTATTATCAAGTGATGCATATAGGTGGAAGTAAATAATTGTAACAGAATGGGATGACAACTATGGCCCTTCACTAACTTGTTTATAACATTGTAGTATAATGAATATAGGCCTAAATGAGTATAATTATAATATCATATAGTAATAAATATAGACCAATATAAATATATTTATAATACTATAAAGTAAAGAATATGGGCTTATATCAATATATTTATAATATCATAGAGTGATGAATATAGGCCTAGATGAATATATTTATAATATCATAGAGTAATGAATATAGGCCTAGATGAATATATTTATAATATCATAGAGTGATGAATATAGGCCTAGATGAATATATTTATAATATCATAGAGTGATAAATATAGGCCAACATGAATATATTTATAATATCATAGAGTGATGAATATGAGCTTATATCTATATATTTATATCATAGTATGAAGCAGATGAACCCAAACGAATACAGATGAAAATCATTGAGTGAGGACATAAGCTCGCTTGAACATACATGTATTTATATATCATAGACATAGGAAGATAAGTTTTCATACACACATTGTGGACCAAGTAATGCAGTCCTTCATGAGTGTAGCTGTGTAGCATGAATGTAGGAATATGCATGTAGGCCTGCTTCTCTATATGTATACACATCATCGACTGAGGGATGTGAGCTTGCATGAGAATAATGATATAGATGTAGGAGTAGGAGTAGGAGTAGCAGTAGTAGTACTAGTAGTAGTAGTAGCAGTAGTAGTATCACCAGTATTAGTAGTAGTAGTACCAGTATAGCATTACCAGTAGTAGTAGTAGTAGTAGTAATAGCAGTAGTAGTTGTAGTAGCAATAGTAGAAATGGCAGCAGTAGCGTTAATTATGGTAGTTCAGGCTAATATGGTTTGAGATAAGATAGAAATTCTGATTTCAATATGGGTTTAGATGTGCGCTGCTTAACCTATTTTTGTAAAGTGTTATTGGTGTGCAGCCATGCGTAGCCATTCCAGCGTAGTAGTTTCAAAGGACAACAATTAAGAGGCCTAGTTAGTGCCTGCTATCGAACAATGTTTTTACATCTCTTATCATAGTTAAATGAATTGAAGATTTGGAGGTCTGGAAATAAAAGCCCATTCTGTGTGTACCCTGCTGAGTGCAACATAGTGGATCAGATTAGGGAAAGGCATGCCTTTTTATAGTTACATAGAGAGGACGTTGGATAAGTGACCTAGTCTCTATGCTATCAACCCGAGCTGAGTCAGATGATCTACATAGATTACTCTCGTATAAAGATAGATTGCAATGACTGAAGCCCTATAACAGCTGCACTCTAACCAAGTCTATTAGTAAAAACTATGCAAATTTTTAGAAACATACAAGTTTAAGAAGCACTTTAAAAGAACTGCAAAAATACTTTGGACAAACTAGCCAGCACGATTGTATGATCTTTTATATACCCTTCAAAGAACAGTTGCTGCTTGTTGGCTTTATTGCCCGGATATCAATAAGTTGCATCCAGCTTTGCTCAAAAATATTATTTTAAATTGTATTTAGTTTATTGATAGACTTTCAGAAGTGCCCAGAGTTGCCAAGTTAATAGTTAACATTTTAATAAAATAATTTAACAAAACATTTGTAAAAATATTTTTTTAGTTTTACGATCAATTATAACATGAAGCAAGTTTTCAGAACTGATTTTGATTGTATGCACATGCTTATAGAACATCAGTTATAACGATACGAAATACTTATAAACAACCTTATAAACGATACTTACGGTTTTTTGTTGGTAAAATATAAATGAATTCTTTGAGCTTCAAACCAACAGCATCCAATGCACAATTGACAGCAAAAAACATGATGCTTAAAGGTTTAACACAGCAATTGCCAGTATTTGTCCTCATGAGTTATTTTTTGACAAAGTGAAGCTTAATCTGACTGAAAATTGGAGTTTAGATAGTCTTTTGGATGGGAAGGGTGGAATTTCTAGAATGAGAACATAATTTCCTTTACCATGTCTTAATATTATTTAGACTAGTATGCTGACAGTCCCAAGCGCTGCGAGAGATCCGCATGTGTATTAACTATCTATACAATTATTTGATGATGCAGCAAAATAGTTGAGTGGCACAGATGGTTGTACGCTTGGCTGAGAGGCAAAGGATATGAGTTTGATTCCCATACGGGGCATTATCTTTTTTTCTAACGCTCTTAGCTTGGCTTCAAAAAGACGGACATAGACGGCTCTTATTATAGTAAAGATTATTGAAAGATGTAGCGACATTTCAGCAGTACCATTAAGTAGACTACTGATATCCATTTTAGTTAGAAAGCTATTTATGCTAGAAGTTATGCAAAAGGGTGAAGATGTAATTGTCTACTGTGTACAGTGTGACAAAAATCTACATATTTAGAGAAAATGTGCAGACAACTCACCAGATGACTGTGCTTTAATAACAGTGAAAAAATTCTACCTAAGTCACGCTACAGCTCTATCTTATTGGTAAGCTGCTCTACTTGACCCTAAGCAGATCATCATGTTGGAGTTGCATTCTTTTTAAGAATGACTAACAGATTTTGTTCACTGCTCTTTAGTTAGTTTACTTGCTGTGGTACCTTGTGGAAAACATGCTGTGAATATGACTATTGACTACCACAATGAAGATTGCTCATATATATATATATATGTATATATATAATATGTATATATATATATATATATATATATATGAAACGAAAATCTATCACACTAGAGACGATCCTAGATGCAGACTGTGCAAAGATGCACCTGAGACCATCCAACACATCATCAGTGGATGCAAACAGCTAGCAGGAAACGCATACACTGAGCGGCATAATCATGTCACAGGTGTTGTGTATAGAAGTCTATGTGATGAGTATGGCCTTAATAAACCACAACACTGGTGGGAAGCTCCTGGTAAAGTCAATGAAAACGACCGCGCCAAGATCCTCTGGGACTTCTACATCCGAACTGACAAGCATGTCCTAGCAAACCAACCAGATATAGTGGTGGTAGACAAGGAGAACAAGAGGGCTACTATAATAGATAAAGCAGTACCCAATGACTACAATATAGCCACCAAAGAAAAAGAAAAGGTAGAGAAATATCTCCCTCTTGGAGAAGAAATTGAAAAATGCTGGAATGTAAGAACAACTGTAATCCCAGTAGTCATTGGGGCACTGGGCGCAATAACACAGGCGCATAAAATGTGGCTTGCCCAAATACCAACAACAATCAACTCAGGTGAGTTGCAGAAAAGTGCGCTATTGGGAACAGCTAAGATCTTGAGGCGAGTGCTCAAACTCCCAGGTCTCTGGTAGGAGACCCGAGTTAGAGCAGAATTTACCACCCATACGGGGTATCCGGGGTGAGGAAACAATTATATATATATATATATATATATATATATATATATATATATATATATATATATATATATATATATATATATGATATCTCTCTGTTAAGCTTTTAGAAATGTGAGAGTTGTCCAGATGGGGGTCCAGATGTTGTGCTTCTGACGGTCTGTGAGACCCATACACTTGTGGTGTGGTAGTTTATATTTTTTACAAGAAGCTTTTGTTATTTTGTTATCAACCAAATAAAAGATTACAAACTAACTTACAATAATTATTAATGTCATAGATATATGAGGGTGTAAGGCTGTAAGCTAGTATGTGATAAATCGATGCTAAAAAGCGTGTTAATACTAAACGCTAGTTAGCTCTATTAATAGCGTTTTATGTCGCCGTTTTAATTTCGGAGTAAATCCTCGGTCGTTATTTGAACCATAAGCCGATGGCATCGACGAAGAAAGTATGTACGTAGCTGTTAAACTTTCCTGATATTTTGCCGAGCATTGATGATCACCTTTACAATGTGAACGATTTCGACAATAGTTATCATGGTCACGGATAGTTAATTTACCAGGTATTTATTTCCGGTTGTAAAGGTTGCTGTGTAACTAGTATTTGATTGGAGCATGCAAAAACAAGAAAAAAATTTTTAAAGTAAAAAAACGTAAAAAAGAAAATTGAGAACACTACGTTATGGAGTGTTTGATGATGCAAACGGCGATCACCGAAGTGTTGTGGCATCAACGCCGAGATACGGTGCTATAGTGTGATTCACACTATATCACCGTTATATCACAGTTTTTTGATTAATTGAAGTTTCATAATAGCCTGTGCACCTGATGTGAAAATGCTATCCCTTCCACTTGAGAGCTATTTGGGGTACACTTTTAAATAAACTGAGAGATTCAAGTTGGCATCACAATGAAGGTAAATGATCCTACCATTTCTTTGCCATAATTCCGTCATTTTTAGTGGCAGGGCTGTGATAAGCTATATCATATGTAGTCAGGGTTGGCTTAGTTTAAACCATCCCGAAAAAACTGGTTTTTATACTTGTTTCGGTTTTTTCATTAATTTTTGTGAAAAACCCAATCTTTTAAGCTCTTAGTGGTTCACGTGCGGTAGAAATGCAATTATATGTAATTATCAGCTGTGGAAGTTTGTTTAGGACACAGTAGTAAATTGACGGCAAAGCTCAAGTTGAAACTACATGAAATCCTAGCACAACAATGACTCAGTGAATTTCATTTTCAATTGGTTCTATCAAGTGATATGATGATCTCTTTGCTGATGAAATATAAAAACCATGTGAATAATAATAATAATCTAATAATGAATGAATACTTTCTCAAGTCTGGTCAGTGAGAAAGGATTACTTATCATTAGAAATTAAAACAATAAAATCCTTTTGGGCAAAAGCTTCAAGTTTGTCAACTAATATTTCATTTATTGGGCACAAGCCAAAGTAGTTGGAGTGTTAGAATTCAGTTTTGAAAAGTTTTGAAAGGCAAAGGTTTTAAGGCAAAACGTAAGAGGTGTGCTGTCGTAATGCGAGGTCACGTAGATAGGCTTAAAGCTCACGTAGCAAAATGTCAAGCTGAAAACACTAATTTAGACAGTGATGCTAATATTCAGGTGATAGAAGCTGAGTTTGTTTGTTTGTCTGTATTTTCATCAAAGAATCAAAAAAACATAATAGAAAAATCAATCTATATTTAATGATGAGGGCCCACGTGCACAATAGCGTAGCTAGTCGAGGTGCAGAGCCCGGATAGACATTCAACAAAAACAAAAGTTCATTTACTGCAAAAAAAGCTATGTCAGAGAGTCAAGGAGCCATTGTTTCAGAGTAGTTCGAAAAACGGTGTGATTTCCAATCCGCCTTAATCCGACCGGCAGTCCGTTCCAGGCAGCCGCCAGCTGGTAAGCACAACGCCTGTGGCCAACAGCGGAGGTCGAAGGTGGCAAGGGAAGAGAAAATTGAGAGTTTCTGGTATCATAAGGTGAATCTGGCTTAGATTTAACATAGCTTTTTAATTCAGAATGTGCCAATGTGCAAAAATGTGAGTCATCTGCCACTGCTCCAAACACTAGCAATGCATCTGCATTATTGCTCTGCTCTACACTACCACACGACTAATCACTGGAATTAAAGTTCCTACTTATACATAGAGCTGTATGTAAAATATTCACTTTATGTGATAGGATTTCTGCTCTGTATTTCATCGATCATGTTTGATTTAAGACTCATTCTGAAATTTCCATGTTTTCTCTCTTTTTTCCCATAACAACTCCCACAGTACCATCTTTAACAGATGATTGATTCCACATATGTATGTTCAATACTCAACCATGCAGCTATAGTAAGTGATGTTAATTAGACTTAAAATTGCAAAAACCTTGGTAAAATTATAAAAACCATAAAAACCGGTTTAAACCATAAAAACCGGTTTAAACCAAAAAACCGGGTTTTTCCGGTTTTTACATAAAAACCGTGGTTTTTTCCAACCCTGTTTCTAGTTCAGCTCATGATAAGTAAGGGATTTATAAGTTTCTAGTGCAAAAGGTAGATAGTATGTAGGCCTAGAATGTTAGTAAGGTAAATCAATCATCACATACTCTCACTCACCTTTGAAGTAACTATCAATTGGTCCATGACAATTCATCATTAATCACATAAGAATGATAATGAAGGAACAATTTGCTTTAGAACTTAAATTAGATAAGTTTTTTGAGAAAGTTTACTTCGGTTAGCTAAAGACCAAAAAATGCCTGCACTTGGAATAATCTCAAGCTATTTGATTATGTCTTTGGACAGGTGACAAGGACGCCCGTTGATTGTGTTGCTTGAAGAAAAGTTGAAGGAATTTATGCTTTTCACAAAGTAGCATAGTTGATCCGTTGAGACGAGGAACTTGCTCAATAATAAGTAGCGCGGACGTAGGGTCATCCCTTCCGATAGTGCTTACTGTTTTCGGTTTAAGAGACACTCGGGTTAAAAGATTAAGAAAAAAAGTTATGTAAATATTATATTGTTGGCTTCATAGTCATTTTATCGCTATGTAGTCATTTTTATCGCTATTTTATTTTATTTCATAGCTATTTCATCGTATATGAGCAAACTAATGTTAGGGGATACGCTTTCCAGAGAGAACCCCATAATTTCTTCTTAAGGATACGCTGTATCCCTGCGTATCCCCCTATTTCGAACACTGAGTGTGAACCAGCCTTTGGAGAAACTTTTGAGGTGCTTTGTAACAGTAAGCATCAGGCATTCAGAAGTGTTGTCAGAATATTGCTAATTTTCAGTTGACAATAGTACTGTTTGACAATAGTAGTGTTTAGTTGACTCGCCCTGTCAGAATAGGTTTTAAATCTGAAATTAATAAAAATAACTTTTTAGGAAGGCTAAACTCTAACTAACAAACCTAACCCCAACGTTTTTGCTACTAATGATATGACCAAGGCAGAGCGCGTAGAAGCATTTGCTTTGCGCCAAAACAGAAGAGAACTATCGGTATCTCATCCAGAAATCAATTATAAGATAAAAAATAATAAACTATATAAGGTCTCAGGGGATGAATTAATTCAATGTTAAAATCTATTAAATGCATTACCTGGAATGCCAATAATCTAAGAAATAGAATACACGAACTTAATCTATTAATCTACATCTATTCCCCTGACATCATAGCTATAACAGAAACCAAACTTGATACCAATGTGCAAGATGGTGAATTAACAAATTTTTAAACAATCTTCCGCCTAGACCGGACTGAAGGCTTAGGCGGTGGTGTCCTTATAGCCATCAAAGACAGTTACCCTATAAACGTATTATGTGTAGATGAACTTGTAGATTCTGAAATTCTTACTCTCAAAATTAATATACATAATTGTACCTTCCATTTTTCTTGTTTTTACCATCAACCTTGTGTAAAAAACATTGATGGCCTACTCGACTGGGTTGAATCCCTTGCCAGCCCATTTTTTGTCATTACCGGTGACTTTAACTTACCTGAGATACAGTGGCCTGGTAAGACCTTGAATTTCAGTCGAGACAGGAAAATTTATACTGATTTTCTTCACCTCCTTCAAACACATGGTCTCTCCCAACCTGTTGATTTTCCAACACGTATTAAAGCAAACACCCTAAACCTTGTGTTATCCTCCATGGAAATTAATAATGCTCATGGAGAGCCAAGCTCATCTGACCATTTTTATGTGCACTTTGAGGTGAGCATACCTGATAGTCCCAAACAGGCAAACCTCTCCAAACTATTGCCCGTTTTTAAATTTAAATATAACCAAACTAATAACACTGAACTAACAATCCAATCCCAAGCCCTTGACAGACAAATAACTAATCTCATATCAATCAAATCCAACATTAACGCCATTTGGCAATTCTTTAAAACTGGAGTTATGGCAGCAGCTGAGGCCTCTATCCCTCATTTTCCCCTTAAAAAATGTAAACAGAAATTTTGGATTAAACACACCAGCATTAAAGAGATTCATAAAACAAATAGATTGTTTAAAACATTTAAAAAGTACCCGACCACCGACAATAAACAGATGCTCCAGCTTCAGATTAAAAAATGTAAAAAACTAATTAGACAAGACAATGATAACTTTCTAAATATCCTTATCTGCCATGAATTGACGGAAGGCAGCAATAAACCTCTTTTTAAATTCATATCTTTATAAAGAGGCTCCAGTAACACAGTCAAAACCTTGCACGACAACACTGGCAAACCATCTGATAATATAGCCAACACTTTTGCTGACACTTTTTCTTCCATTTTCACAGTTGATAATAGTGCTTATCCCATTCCCCCAACAAACGAAACTGTAGCAAACTCCACCAAACAGAAGACCAAGGCAATAACTGTTTCCAACGATCGTGTCTTAACACTTTTAAAACAACTTAACCCTTCTAAGGCTGATGGCCAGGATGAACTGAGCACTTTGTTGCTGAAACTCCTAGCCTCCTATATTGCACCCACTTTTACCAAAATAATGCAATACTCTTTATCCAACCATACTGTCCCTAAGGATTGGAAAACTGCTACTGTCATACCCATTTTTAAAAATAAAGGTAGCAGGCTCTTGCCAACTAACTATCGTCCAATCTCCCTGACATGTGTACTTTCAAAAACCACAGAACACATAGTCGCACACGCCATCCACAACTTTTCAGACTCTATTGATTTTTTCCATGACTGCCAACATGGTTTTCGCTCGAGGAGAAGCTGTGAAAGTCAGCTAATATTCACAACTCATGAACTCATTGAATCATTTGATACTGGAATCCAAACCGATGCCATTATCTTTGATTTTCTAAGGCCTTTGACAAAGTGTCCCACAGCAAACTTTTATTCAAACTTACCCAAACTAATCTAGACAGAACAATTATCGCCTCGGTCAAGGATTGGTTGAAGGATCGCACACAAACTATTTTTATAAATGAAACATACTCCAAACCAGGGCTCTGTTCTAGGCCCCCTCCTCTTTTTGATTTTTATAAATGATTTGCCAGCGGCTATCAAAACCTCTGAACTCAGACTTTTCGCTGATGGTGCTCTCTTATATTCTCAGATTGAGTCAGCCAGCGACTGTGCAAATCTTTAAGGAGATCTTGACTTGCTCATAGACTGGGCTTATAAATGGCAGATGGAATTTAACATCACAAAATGTGAGACAACTTCTCTTTTTAGGTGTCATGAGAGCCTTGTTTCTCTAGCAAATATCTTATGAAAGGCCAACAACTAACTTATGTCAATCGCTTTAAATACCTCAGAGTCATTATAGACAATAAACTCAACTTTAACCTTCACGTAGAAAAGACTATAACCAAATCTTTATCCACACTATACATGCTCATGAGGTCTCCCAAAAGTTGCTCACCCAAAACAAAAACCCTTTCTTTTAAAAGCATCTGCCGCCCAGTTCTTGAATATTCATCCACTGTCTGGTCTCCATTTTTATCCAAGCACATAGACTCCCTCGAGTCTGTGAACAGAAAAGCTTTTAGGTGGGTGTTTAAACTTAGAAAACCTTTAACCCTTAACCTAACTTAGAAACCTTTAAAAATTAGATAATTTCTGACCTCATGTCTGAGTGGTCATGGGTCACTTTTGCAGAGCGTCGGAAGATGGCCGACCAAAATCTAAAAAACAAAATAATAAATGAAGAAATTGCAATACCAACCCATTTTTTCTCAAATGCTCACTTACACAATACACGCCACAAAAGCACTAAAGGTGCAACTAACACCAATGTTAAAAACACTCCTTTTTTTGTGCGAACCCTTAATAGCTAACCCTTTTTTTACGCAACCCTACTTAGAACCTTCAATATTTATTGAAAGTTCTTGTCTCTGCCTAATCCCTACCCCCAACTTTAATAACAACATTGCCCCAACCAAATTTAAAAATCACCATCAAAAAAAGAATAAGAAGCAAAAAACCCAAACTAAGAGTAATCTACTCATGTTACCTAATAAAGATATCGCTCTAATGTCCCATTATGGGGCGAATGCGATTAATTGATTTGACTTGACTGAATAGTAGCAATTGCAATAAGCCATCGTATGTATCATATGTCATCATAGTCTGGTAGAAAAAAGCTGAAAGTTAATGTGTATGGTTATATCGCCATTTTTCTCCTATCTAATCATGACAGCCAGTGTATGTACATGCAATATCCATTAGGACTAGGGTGCTTTTATCACACACCTATGTTTAGCTGAGGCAAAGTAAACAGCCCTATCAGCATTGGTTGTCAACAGACTTCATGTTTGGATGGTTTTTTATTTAGTTAGTTAGGCTCAACATTGACCGACATTGCTTTTGCTAAAAAATAATTTTCTGAAGATCAGAAAGATTGATTAGATGGTCAATGGTACATGAGTTGTACAGATATGTCACAAAACAAAGATGCTCATGTAAAAATTACCAAAACAGAAAATGATGTCTAATATCAGATTGACTCAATTTGATAAATTGTAATTTAGATTGAGTTTTCCAAATTCTGCTTGTAGCAGCTTTGGTAAATGTTTGGGTTGTTGCTAACTATTGATGAGCCAGTGGGCAACATCATAGCAAATAGTTTGTGGCTACTGAAATAACTGTAACAGCGAGAAGGCAATTCCTGAAGCAGTTATCCTCATACATTTCTAGCAGATCTGCAGTGTTGATTTTGCTGCTTTATTGATGTTTGTTCACCTTAATCATGGTTGCCAAACCACATCAAGCTAGGGGTGTCTACACACTTAAACCAGTAATGAGCGGCTATAGTTTGCCAGACCGGTAGAGGTCAATTTAGTTTACCAAGCCGGTAGAGGTCATTTCGTGAAAACAGAACCACCTTGTCTTGGACCCAGTTTCTCATGACAAACTTATTTATAAATTGACTATACTACATTGTTTACAGAGTAAGAAATCATGGACGGTAGTGGCAAGCTTGTTTTACTAACTGGAGGAAATGCTGGTATTGGACTGGAGGCATGTAAAATTCTTTCTGGTAGAGGTTACACAGTCGTAGCATCTGTGAGGTCTGATGAGAAGGGTGGAGATATGATAGCGTAAGTTTTTATTGTATGCATCATCGAAGAGGTCGGTGTATTGCGGACAAATACTAGTTCCCTTCATAGATATTCAGAATTCTTATCTTGTCAGTCACACCTGACAGAAACTGTTTAGTGTAAGGTTGGCAATGGCTCTTCGAGAGCCTTTTTTTAAACATCACTTCGACTTCTTGGCATTAATAGCCACTAAATATAACTTCGAAAAACAACTGTTTAGTTTAAATAAATGGATAAATATATAAGTTATCTCAGTATAAAATAACTAAGTTGTGTTTTTGTTTCATCAGCAGATGCTGTAGTCTGTTTTGATATGATGACAGTATTTAAGTACTAATCATGATATTTTGGTTTGTTATTTACAGTCAAGTAAAAGAGAAATTTCCAAATGCTGACATCAACTACCTACTCTGCGAGATGTCTGATCCAAATTCTATCAAAAGTTTTGCTGAAGAGTTTAAGACAAAATGGTAAGGAGGAGATAATTACCAAACTTTTCCTTATATTTTTTTGCTTCATACAGCTGAATTAAGCTGCTTAAATAAACATGGTAAAACCTAAAAACATACACATGGATAGATGGTGCTAGTCTTTAGTTACCTCATTATTATGTATTTACAGGCTGAAGGATGGAAGAAAACTTGATTTTCTCATAAACAACGCGGGTGCTACTTTTAACTACCCAGAAATGCAATCAGCAGAAGTCAATCCTAAATGGGAAAAGACAATGGTTGTTAATGCATTGGCACCCATTTATTTGACTGACTTGCTGATAGACAGCTTGAAAGAAACTGCTGCCGAAAAGGTTAGATTACATAATTGTAGGAATACATGTTTTATTGAGCACCATAGAAGCAATTATTATGCACAATTAGTGTGCCGAGCAAACTGACCATGTTTTCGTGCTTTACGGAGGAAGTTAAACTAGCAAACATCAAAATTGTAGCATCTAACATTGTTTTCAGTTTGCTAGATGTCTAGCCTGTCTTGACAAACTGTTTTTTGCAGAGTTGTCCCCCGTTTAGTTGGGCGAGCAAAACAACAGTTTGTCACAAGACGCACTGCACCTGATGCATCAGCTGCACTGAAAGGGAGTTGTTCTCTTCCGTCGATGCAACTTGGCTGCGATGTTATACCGGTCACTCCATTGGTAATCATAACGAATTTTGCGTAAAAGTTTGTGTAGACAAAAATAAGATATGTACCGCAGAGACTGGTCTTTGGTTAAACGCTCTTATCTTATTTTTTTCTACATAAATTTTTGCGCGAAACCCGTTATGATTACCAATAGCGCGACCAACATAACATCGCAGCCAAATTGCATAGACTTAGAAAACAACTCCTTTTCAGTGCAGCTGATGCATCTGGTGCAGAGCGTCCTGTGACAAGCTGTTGTTTTGTTCGCCGCGCTCGCAGTGAGACAACTCCCCAAAAGAAAAACAGTTTGTCAAGACAGGCTACTAGATGTCTGTATCCTATACTACTTATAATCAGTCTGGATCACGAAGGTCTGAGAAATAAAGCAGCACTGGTAACCATTGCTTTGGACCATAACCCAAACAAAAGTCCAAAGTTACTGCTTAGTGCAGTAGCTCTCAAATTATGGTATGTAAAAATATTGGCCGCCAGAGTTTATTCTGTTACAATCTGCCTTTGTGTGGCGAAGTTGATTTACAAACTATATACATGTGGCAACAACTTCCATAAGACTTTTTGTTTTAAATAAATTTGCTTCAATGACCATTAATATTGTCACGCCACTTATGCACAATGAAAAAAGTAACGTTTATTGGGAGCTGCCGCATTGATGTCTGTAGCTTTCGCTAGATGCAATCAGTCTTGGTTTTAAAAAAACTAAAATCTGAAAGCTAGTCTTGAATCAAAACATGGTTAGCAGATTTAAACGTTGAACATAACCTAAGGTACCTGAGCTTAGTTTAGGAACTTGGGCAAAACTTTTTGGTCTTTTTATATCCCCAATTGGCTACAGCCGGCTTGAAAAATAATATCTGCGTGATCAACTTGAATTTTTTCAAATCTCTGTCTGATTTTTATTCGCATTTTTAAATTGATCTTCTAGACACTCTTCAGCAATTTGACAAGTTCAATAATAGAACTATAATTATCTGTTTTTATAACTCTAATTCAGTCACAGTGCTTTTTCAAATATTAAAAACTTGACCGAAGAGAGATAGTTTACCTGATGAAATAGAACACACAAGAAGTTTAAAGTAAATTACTAACCTCAATGTGGATTGGACAGTACTATAATATTTGTATTTAATAAGTATTTTAAATGTCAGGAATTAACAAAGTCATTTAAAAATTGTGTAAAAGGGTTGTTTCAGGTAGTTATAACTATGTAATATTTATTATTATATAACAGTAATAATTATTATGATTATATTTAAGTATGTCCTTGATCAAAAGTAAAACAAATCTTAAGCTAGTAAACAAATGAAAATAATTCTAAACATAACACCCACACACTTTATAAAGACAAGTATACAGAAGCAAGGAATTAAAACAAAGTACAACATGATCAACTATGACAAACTATCCAAAGTACTCCCAACAGCATCAAATAAAGATTAGCTTAAAAGAGAATTACGTCTATTGTCAGTCCATATGAAAACTAAAGCATTTTCAACATGGCTATTTAAAAATGTAACAAAAAAACATCAGCCAATTTTCTATTGGCAATATCTTAGAAACATTAAAATCTTTGACCAACTTACTTGAAATTGAAATGTTTCTATTTTTTTGTAAAGCGGTATACATTCAGTTGATATGATACATTTAAATCCATTTTATTATTTTTTACTTTTTTGTACTATAATGATGATAATAAAACTATAATTTCACGCTCAATATACTAGAAAGTCTCCTGTCATACAGCCCACGACCCGATAATGAAATAAGTGATAATGGAAAAAAGAAATGGCAGTGCTGGTTGTTGAAAAAGTGATTGTCAAAAAGTATTTTTTACAACAATAAATCACACCTAATCACACAAAAAATCACACCTAATCTACTATCTCAAACCTATGTTTTACAACAATAAATCACACCTAATCACACAAAAAATCACACCTAATCTACTACTATCTCAAACCTATGTTTTACAACAATAAATCACACCTAATCACACAAAAAATCACACCTAATCTACTACTATCTCAAACCTATGTTTTACAATAATAAATCACACCTAATCACACAAAAAATCACACTTAATCTACTACTATCTCAAACCTATGTTTTACAACAATAAATCACACCTAATCACACAAAAAATCACAACTAATCTACTACTATCTCAAACCTATGTTTTACAACAATAAAATAAATATTAATTAAAGCTGTAGGCCTAACCTACTGTAATGTATGTAATTTAACAACAACAATAAGGAAATATGTTTATTATAACTCTGAATTGCAAAATTAGAAGTAAAATGGCAAGCTACTGTGTACTATACACAGTTTGAAAGTCGGTTGTGTTGAATGTAGAATGGTTTTGATAGCGATCTTTAACAGAAAGCAAGTATGAGCATTCACGCGTCTGGAAGTTTTCTGCAAACTGGAGCAAAATAAAAAAATGTTCTCGTAAAGGGGCATTGTAGTTCGGCCCTAGCTTGTACATAAGTTGTAAAGAATTTTGGCTAACGTTTTAAGTAATTTAATGAAACCTTCGGTAATTGGACAAAAAAACATAGGCTGATAAACTGTGTACCACAATTTCGTACCTGTAAATCGGTTTACACCTCAAACGGTCTACGTTTATTACAGAAACCTTCGGATAAATTCGATTAATTATTCTTATAATTAAATCTAACAAAAATATTACAAACCTTAGCAGGTAAACAATGCCATAGACTGGTGAAATGAGCACGTTTTTCTCGTGAAATGCGCACTGCTAAATAGTTCTACTATCTGTCGCACGGCTTTATTGGCGTATCGTAGGCCGGTCTTAACTATTATTAAACTAAGCTTTTCAAGCGTTTTGTGGCAATTTTTGGCCAAATTAATCTGTCTATTTATGTAGAATCCTATCAGATGGGTAAGTTTTAAAATACTGTTGACACTTTTCAAAGACTTGATAATATATTTAAATAGGTTTATATGTGTTTTGTATCGTTATTATACTTAAACGAATCTACAAAAAAATGGTTAAATTTGTTGATGATATTTCGATACAAGGGTTTGGGACGTTGTTGATGAATAATTTTCGTAAGTTGTGTGCACATGCATTTATCATTAAAACTCTCAAACATTCGCTCCGCTTGTTTGGTCGTGGGAATACAGTAATATACAAGAATTTATTTCGATAAAAATATTTATTGGGTTATTTAGATATCTGGATAAGCATTAAATAAAATAATTTTATAAATATTAAATATTTAAAAAATATTTAATTATGTACAGTAATTATTAATTCAGGAAAATCAATGCTCATTGTTAGTCCATATCACATTTTATTGTTGCACCTTTCAAGGGAGAGGCAAGAGTTCTGATGGTAAACAGCTCTATAACTACAGACTATGAGTGGTATAACAAGTTTACAGTAGATTTTGATGACCTCATGTATCAAAAACCTGGCAGCTATGAAAATGGCTCTCAAACTTACAAGCTCTCCAAGGTAATTTATGGTTTCCTCAAGTAAGTCCTTGGTTTCGATACTAAACATTCTTTTTTTGGCTGCTCTGTATAAAAACATACAGCTGGTTTAAAATTGTGTTCGCACTAGCTGAACGTGAGTATTGGTGTGTTGGTCAGATTTTGTTTGAAGAGATTCAGAGGAGGCAATAGATCTTCATCATATCAGCAAGTTAGGTTTGACACCTGCTGGCAACATACTAGCGATGATACCTGATTATTCATCTAATTGGAATAGGTCTGTTTCTCTTTGGTGTCTGTAGTCTTTGGTACTCTTTGGTCCCGTGAGAGCATAGGCGATCATGGTTCCTATTTCCTATAACCACAACATTTCTTGGCAGGTGTCGACAGTGGTTCGCTTTCTGTTGGGTGTTTGTTTGAGACACCGTCTTTAGCTAGCTGGCCGTTGGCTCGCAGAAAAGCTCCTCCGCCCTTTGTCAGATTTTTGTTGTAATCCTGCAGAGTTGCTAGCCGACCTCCTCATCCACGCCAGAGTACAGTTGGGTAGCAAATTTAGTCGTGGACAATCTGACCAGATTTGGCACAGGAGCAATTTTTATTGGATGTCCTCCCTGTAGAGTTTTGATGGAAGCTCTTAACTTTATTTACCGTATGGGATTATATGTGAGGTGATTTCACTGGTTATTATGCAGGTCACAATCTTTATTAAGTGCAGTGAAACCTGAAATAACATTTCAGTACCATTTTTATACCAACTTGTTGAGCACAATAATTATGAATGCAATAAAATATGAAAGGTTACAGTATGATAGCAAGTAAAAGCACTGAACATCAAATGAAATGTGACACGAAACAATATAACATGGTATAATAAAATAAAACATCATATGCAACTAACCTGTAATCTCTAGTAGATAATCCCATGGCAATTGACAACTTAATAATTAAGAGTGGTAATTCAAATCTGGCTGCCTTCTACAGAAGCTAGAGAAACGTCACGCTATGAGTTAAGCACAACCTTAGCTTATGACGCAATGCCGACAACTATCATTGGTCAGCACGGATTAGGCTATTCTGACTCGGCATGAACTCCAGTAATGCTAAACTAATAAACTTTTCCTACACTCCTTAACACCACCAATGGTCCTTATGTGATTCGAACCACTCTCGTATTAATCGTAAGCCATAGCCCTGCCCTAACCACTGAATCACAGCTGCTACCAATTGGAATACAGACTAGATGTTCGACTCTAATTCTAAAAGAAAAACTTCAATTAATGTTTGAGTGAAGTTTTCAGAGCAGTTCGGAGTGAATTGTCAACTATCTCTTATCATAGAGACATATCTTGAAGGCTGCTAGCAGCTTGATAAAGACCCTAACGATTTAGGAGTAATAGCCCTTAAATAGGATGAAAATGCTCATTACACAAATTTTAGCCTGTAGAATATCCTTGCTGCAAATCCAGAACACTAATTGCATTAACTTATTGATCAACAATTATATAACGCTGGCGTTGATGGAATGAGCAGAAGCCAATTGTGTTTGGATCAGTGCCAAATCACTGCATATCTACTGTAATCTTTGTTGCATTGCATCTACTCATTTTATTCGTCATGAGCAAACAACTCTACCTGTACTCTATTATTATTTTGAAGATGAGCAGACAACTTTTACCATATTGCAGATGGTGTTGATGATGGCTACACTAGCCATGGTTGATGAATTAGATGGAACAAATGTAAGAATTAACTCAATGTGCCCAGGACCAATTGTGGGGACTAACCTTTTTTCTACTAATACGCAACAGGAAATGATGTAAGCAGCTGACAATGATAGTAAACCTGTTATTCTTATAACTATTATTATTCAGATAAGTATATAGTGGCGTGGAGTCTAATTGCACGGATATGCTTCAATGTATACCAAAATATTCACTTTTTATATATTTGAATCAATTTTTGTCCGACTAAATACTTTCTTTTGAAAGTTTCACATTTGTAATGTTATTCACTAATGTAAAGCAATTGATTTTAATTGTGACCATAAGGGAATACAGCAAAGCAGATGGTTCATAGGGTTGATAAGATGTGACGGTAGCTCTAGCCAATCGGAATTTCATAGACAAGTTGCCTACTGCTTCTGATTGGTCAAGTTCTTTTCGTTGTTTTCTTACAATCCCACTTTGTTCATATTATTTATGAAATTTTTGCAATGACCTCCTTTTTGATTACTATTTTTTATAAGGTAAAGACAAGGAGTTTTAGAGTCAAGGTTATTTGCATCAAAAACCCTATCTGCTTGTTGAATGGTCATTTTCTTGCTTGTAGAGGAAAACTTAAATGCATACTTTGCTGTGTGAAGTGTTTCACCGGAAACAAGAGTAACCATGATGGAGGCCAATACATCGTTGACATTGTCGACACTCCAAAAGGTGCGACGAATGGGGTTTTTTATGTGAGGGGAGCCGTTAGACCTCCCCATGTTCAAGTTGCTGTCAAGGAGAACCAGAAGCTAATGCTACAAACTCTTCGTGAGATGGGGAATTCTGTTGCATAAACATATGACCTTGTGCGTACCTTGTCACTGAAGTTATCCACTCATTGCATCCAAACTCACAAAAGTATCTCCTATCTGAAGACTCTCTGAGGGAACTTTGTATTCCTTCCATCATTTGACTCATGCCTTTTTTAGATATATATTTTTATTTCATGTTTGTGGATATTCTATTTCTGCACCTCAGAAGTTTAGAATGGTCAGAGATATGTTCTTATGATACAATGTATCTATATTACACTTTTTAATGGTGCAAATGTTGTTCATTCTTATGATGAGAGTTCAACGAGTCCATCATGCAATGAAGATTATTTGGTATGTTCATCCAGCTGTTAAATTCTGTGTTATAGTTTAGCCTCAGAGCCCAAAATTGTAGGTGGAATGTCAGGTTAGTAAGTGAACATACAAAATTTGGTTAGAAATTGACTTCAATTTTTTCACTACAATTGTATGACAGTAACATCAACAATATAAGAACAAAAAACTGCTTCAGTTTGAATTCAATATTTTGTGGATTGCGTGTTGATGGATTTCATCTGATGTATTAGAACATGTGTCAGAAGACGGATGCCAGAAAAAATAAATCATAAAAAATAAAATGAAGCAACAGAATAAAGAGATCAATTCGTTGTCACACTGCCTGCTGTAGCAGTTTCGCAGAGTATTTGGTAATCAATGAATTCAAAAGGCAGCCATGGTTTCCATGGTAACTTCATCACATAAGCTAACTATTTATAAAGCAAAAATTAGTGTATTCATTTCTACAAAAGCGAGTACAGAAGTCCATTTGTTCGATTAAAAGGCTACATAAGGATATATGTAAAGACACATGTTACCCCTCAAAACACAGGAAACTGCCAACAGTCAAAAAACACTCGCTTTTACTCCTATTTGATTGCGTTCAATCCTGCAAAATTTCCTTGATGGTTGTCCAGTAATCTACAACATTTAAAATGTCTAATTTCATCTTTAGATATAACATAAAAGTTGGTCGGGGCTATCTATAATACCCACTAACACACGTTAATTGAAAAAAATCAAAGCTAAAAATCATTTAAAACATGGTGGTAACTACCAGGTACAAACTTTACTAGCTTGTACATTGTTGGGAATTTGTAAATTTCAAAAGCAATCACATCCTTATGCCATTACAGAGTAAGAACGAGAAACCATATAACTTAACATCGTGACACGCAAGTGGTCATTTATGTCACTTGTATATTAACATTTTTTAAATCAGTTTTCATATACATTGAAGCTTCAAACTGAGTCAAACATAAATCTATTTTGTGGGAAATATAATACATATAATGTATATACATTATATATATTAAACAGATAGATTTTTTACTTATTTCAATAGTGTTACATTCCAAGTTTTAAAATATGAGACAAACAATTCAGGGGATAGCGATATTAATTTTGCCTGGGTTAGCGTTTTTTTAAATCGCTTTTGCATACATGTTCAGCATCAGACTGAGTCAAACAAGGAACTATTTATTTAAGCACATATTAGACCCATGAAATTCTTACTAATCTCAATAGTGTTACTTTCAAAGTTTTGAGCAAAAACTAGAAAAAGCTGCCGAGTTTGAACACAGATTTTGGCAAACAATAGAAATGGCTTCTTCAGGTGTTAGTACTTCGTACACCACTACTGAAGAAAATTGTAATGATTTATCCAAACGATTCACGGTTTCAGATGAAGCTGTGAACCTGCATATGGACGGAATTGAAGACAACGGATCAGATTGACATGCAAGTGATTTTGGTTCGGACTGTAGTTATGATTCTGACAACCAGTATTCAAGACCATGATTTTATTTATTATCGCAGCAACCACAACCATTAGTAGGGAATAGCGATGCGTATAACCAATTGTTGCAGTGGTTATAAACTAATTATATTAATTTAAATGCGGATATGCTTCCAGTTATTAATAATTTTGCTAATAAACCTTGGCAAGATGCAGATGTTGACAACGTTCTAGGACTGAGAAGCCTCATATTCAAAAATAATGTATTCGAAAATGCGGTGAAACCAACTGCATCCCTGAAAAGTTCATGCAAATTTAAATGTAAACTAGTCATTGTTTATATCACTTTATAGAGAAATTTCGATTGATCAATTTTTATGGATATTTCATGGAGATCAACTGAATATTTTTTGAGTTATGACATGAATAGTGAGCACAAAGCATGGACAGTTATTTAAAAAAATCTCTAAAAGGTTAATTCATATTAAAGTAATTTAACCATTATTTTTATTATTTTGTTGATAATTTTTCCCTGAGCATTTTTATGCATAATTTCTCTAAGATCAAACAAATGGTTTTTGAGTTATGACTAAAATAGTGAATGCAAAGAATAGACAATTTTGTCCAAGACATCTTTTTTAAAGTTCATTTATATTGATGTACTCTAATCACTATTAGTATAATTTTGTAGAGAATTTTTTACTGATCATTTTTATGCTTAGTTCATAAAAACTAAGCATAAAAATTAGGTTTTTATGCTTAGGTCAAACAAACATTTTTTTTACTATGACTAGTAATAGTAAACCCAAAGCACCGACAATGTTTTCGAAGAACCTTTTTCTTAAAAAAAGGGAATTTTTGTTGAAGTAATTTAGTTATTATTAGCATTCTTTGTTAGAAAAGTTTCTACTGATCGAGTTATATACATAGTTCACAAAGATCAAATCAACAGGTTTTTGATTTATGAATAAATTAGTGAGCCCAAAACAAAATCCATTCCGTTGAAATTATGAAATGTGCAATCATTGTGAACTTTCACAAAAAAAGCAGATCAGTGAGAAACATTGCAAAAGAAAGGGAGTGCTTGAATGGCAGTCTTGAACACCATAAAGAAGACCAGCAAATAAATTGTAATGTATTGTATGTTGTTAATATATAACTTTATTTCGCAAATCTAATAAAACTGTCTAGAATATTAGAAAGACTGACTGTATCCAACATAGCTGCTAATTCTTTGTATTGGCTGATGCTTAGTCATAAGCTTATTGCAATATTATTTTTAATAGATTGTGATATTAACTGAAACGACACCAAAACACTTAAAAGTAAGAATGTTTTAAAATTGATAAATGCCTCCTAGTTCCATATAATGTATAAGAGCTTCCGAGATTTTATAATTTGTTGATATAAAATTATATATAATTTTTAGAGTTGTCTCCTCTTTTCCATATATATATACGAATATAGATACATAAGGCACTTATGGGAATCATGTTTAAAATACTTCTATAGAGCTGTTGAGCACTATAATCACTACTAGAATTAGGAGGCTCCCTAGACGCCTCTTAATTTTTTAGAAACTTTTAACATGGATTGTATGTTGATAGAAGCCTCCTAGTTAGAAAATATACTCTATATATATATATATATATATATATATATATATATATATATATATATATATATATATATATATTTAAAATCAATAAAACAGACTATAACTTCAGATAAAACACTTTATTACTATTAGTTTCATGCTTGGTAAAAGCAATCCTCAGGATTGCTCTTACCAAGCAAGAAACTAATAGTAATAAAGTGTTTTATCTGAAGTTATAGTCTGTTTTATTGATTTTAACTTGCTCTGATTTTATCCGAGCACTCTGCTCGGATCTCACGCTTTTACTTATATATATATATATATATATATATATATATATATATATATATATATATATATATATATATATATATATATATATATATATGTGCAGAAAAAGGGTACAAGTACTTGGGATTATGCAAAGCAACATCAACCACGAAGCCGAGGTACGTCACAAAGCCATTACCGAATACAAGAAACATCTTCAGCAGGTCCTATGGAGCCAGCTCAATGCCAGGAATCAAGTAATGGCATTAAATACCTACGCACTGCCAGTAATAAGATATTTAGCAGGCATAATAAAGTGGACTGAGGAAACCATCAAGGAAACAGATATAGCAACTCGTAAACTGCTGACCATGCATGGAGCACTCCACCCAAAATCTGATACTACTAGAATGTATCTCGATAAGAAAGATGGCGGTAGAGGACTCAAAAGTGTACAGCAGACAGTGAAAGAGGAAAAGCAAAGCATCAAAGCCTATGCAGCCTCCATTGCCACTTCAAATAAGTTGCTAGCTGAATTTCAATCAGCTGCTGTGACAATGGAGCTTTGCCCTGATGATGAGGAAATTGACTGGCACACGAAACCTCTTCATGGTGCTTCCCACCGACAAATATCTAAGGTTGGCGATCTTCATCAGACATATATGTGGCTGAACAAAGGATGTCTCATGGCCAATACAAAGTTGCTAATCATGGCGGCCCAGGAGCAAGGGCTTCCAACAAGGCTACTCCAAACAAAAATCTATCACACTAGAGACGATCCTAGATGCAGACTGAGCAAAGATGCACCTGAGACCATCCAACACATCATCAGTGGATGCAAGCGGCTAGCAGGAAATGCATACACTGAGCGGCATAATCACGTTCCAGTTGTTGTGTATAGAAGTCTATGCGATGAGTATGGCCTTAATAAACCATAACACTGGTGGGAAGCTTCTGGTAAAGTCAATGAAAATGACCTCATAAGATCCTCTGGGACTTCTACATCCTGACTGACAACCATGTCCTAGCAAACCAACTGGATATAGTGGTGGTGAACAAGGAGAACAAGAGGGCTACTATAAGAGATATAGCAGCACCCATTGACTACAATATAGCCAGCAAAGAAAAAGAAAAGATAGAGAAATATCTCCCTCTTGGAGAAGAGATTGAATAATGCTGGGATGTAGGAACAATTGTGATTCCAGTAGTCATTGGGGCACTGGGCGCAATAACATCGGTGCATACAATGTGGCTTGCCCAGATACCGATCGCAATCAACTCAGGTGAGTTGCAGAAAAGTGCGCTATTGGGAACAGCTAAGATCTTGAGACAAGTATTCAAATTCTTGGTCCCTAGTAGGAGACCCAAGTGAGAGCAGAAATTACCACCCATACGGGTTAACCGGGGTGAGGTAACAATTCTTTTATATACATACAAGTATGTATATATATAAATATGTGTATATATATATATAAATATATGTATATAAATATATATGTATATATATATATATATATATATATAAATATATATATATATACATATATATATAAATATATATATATATCTATAATGAAAAATAATTGTTTCCTCACCCCGGATATCCCGTATGGGTGGTAAATTCTGCTCTAACTCGGGTCTCCTACCAGAGACCTGGAGTTTGAGCACTCGCCTCAAGATCTTAGCTGTTCCCAATAGCACACATTTTTGCAACTCACCTGAGTTGATTGTTGTCGGTATTTGGGCAAGCCATATTTTATGCGCCGGTGTTATTGCGCCCAGTGCCCCAATGACTACTGGGATTACAGTTGTTCTTACATTCCAGCATTTTTCAATCTCTTCTCCAAGAGGGAGATATTTCTCTACCTTTTCTTTTTCTTTACTGGCTATATTGTAGTCATTGGGTACTGCTATATCTATTATAGTAGCCCTCTTGTTCTCCTTGTCTACCACCACTATATCTGGTTGGTTTGCTAGGACATGCTTGCCAGTTCGGATGTAGAAGTCCCAGAGAATCTTAGTGCGGTCATTTTCATTGACCTTACCAGGAGCTTCCCACCAGTGTTGTGGTTTATTAAGGCCATACTCATCTCATAGACTTCTATACACAACACCTGCGACATGATTATGCCGCTCGGTGTATGCGTTTCCTGCAAGCTGCTTGCATCCACTGATGATGTGTTGGATGGTCTCAGGTGCATCTTTGCACAGTCTGCATCTAGGATCGTTTCTAGTGTGATAGATTTTCGTTTGGAGTAGCCTTGTTGGGAGCACTTGCTCCTGGGCTGCCATGATTAGCGACTCTGTATTGGCCGTTAGGTTTCCTTTGTTCAGCTACATATATGTCTGGTGAAGATTGCCAACCTTAGATATTTGTTGGTGGTAAGCACCATGAAGAGGTTTCGTGTGCCAGTCAATTTCCTCATCATCAGGGCGTAGGTCCGTTGTAAGAGCAGCTGATTGAAATTCAGCTAGCAACTTATCTGAAATGGCCATGGAGGCTGCATATGCTTTGATGCTTTGCTCCTTCTCTTTTACTGTCTGCTGTACACTTTTGAGTCCTCTACCGCCATCTTTCCTATCAAGATACAATCTAGTAGTATCAGATTTCGGGTGGAGTGCTCCATGCATGGTCAGCAGTTTACGAGTTGCTATATCTGTTTCTTTGATATATATACATATATATATATATATGTATATATATATATGTATATATACATATATATATATATATATATATATATATATATATATATATATATATATATATATATATATATATATATATATATATATATATATATATATATATGATATTGTGGCGGATGGCATCCCCTTATGTTTAGCCAGGCCAAGCCAAAGCCAAGCTAGAGGCGTGCTGAGTCAAGACCGAGCCGAGCCGTGCCGAGTTAAGACTGAGCCAAGCCAGGCCGTGCCAGGTCCAGCCAAGTAGAACGAAGGCGGAGCTTACTAGCTATATAAGCTCGAACATTTGTGTAGAAGAGCAGAGCTGTTCTTGGCCTGTTCATTGCTGTTACTTGAGCATTATTGCACAACTTATGAACTAAGCAAAAAATATATGTATAAACCTATGCACCGAGTCTTGTACTAGTGGAGGAAAGTGAAGGTCGCGCAAAACCTTTACACTGGTGACAGCGGTGAGATCGCTAACGATCCCAAGAACTCCACCACAGGACTCGCATCAGGATCACTGGACACTGGGAGAATTACTGGACTCTGGATGAACTGGGCTGCCTGAAAAACAGTGACACTGCTCCTATTGGAAGAACTTCCTTACAACAAGAAAAAACCCAAAGCGAGCTGTGGAAAGCCCTGCGGTATCAAACCCAGTAGATGCACTGCTCCAGGAGCAGAAACCTAGTAAAGGCTCCAACAGGACTTACCTGAAAAGGCAGCGTGCTCTTACTGGAAGAACATCCTATGGAAAGAAACCCAGAGAGAGCTGCGGAAAGCCCTGCAGTATCGGACCCAGTGGGTGTACTGCTCCGGGAGCAGAAACCTACTAAAGGCCCCGACAAGACTTGCCTGAAAAGGCAGGGAGCTCCTACCAGAAAAATTTCCTACAGGAAGAAGTTCCTACAGGAAGAATTTCCTACAGAAACAAACACGGAAAAGAGCCGACAGCCATGGACACAGTAGAGGCACTGCTCTGGGAAGAGAGCAGAAACCTACTGAATGCCAGATATGGCCAATAGAAGAACAAGAAGTGCTGACCCGGGACCCGACCGACTAGTCGAAACACTAGAACGGGTACTACTGATGCCAAGGGCTCAGGAACTGGCACCACGTTTTAGGACTCCCCAGTACACTAGAAAGGGAGATGTGGAGTTCTTCATTTCTCGCTTCACGGAGGTAGCCGACGCCAACTAGTGGACGGAAGGAGCAACCCTATAGCACCTCCGGGAAGCTCTGGGTGAACAGGCTGAGGACTGCGGACGGGCCGAGGACCAAGAGGCCATTTTCAATGCCCTCCGGGCAAGATTTGGGCTTTTCGCCAGGCAGGCACTAAACCAGCTCAACGCTTTTAGGTGAGAGGAAATGACGACACTTCAGGAGCAGCTATGGAGGTCGAGAGGTTATTACGCATTGCGTACGGGGACCTGCCGAATCGACATCAAATTAGTATGGCTATGGAGACCTTCTGCAGCTCACTAAGGAACCCTGCCTTGCAGCGACATCTGTTGGCCGTACATAAGCCTACGCCGGCGGATGCTGCACGGGCTGGGAATGACTACCTCCAGATCCAAGGAGGCGAGCGTAAATCCACCGAATCTTTGGTACGAACCCTGGAGGGAGGAACCTCCGACCAGGCGAACTTGGCCGAAACCAATGTTATAAGACGACTAGCCCGGCTGATCTAAACTCTCATGGACAAGATGGAAAAGCTCCAGGAGCAGGTTCGCACTCCAACCGAGAGGAGGAGCCAGCCAGCTACCCTTTGTTGGGTATGTGGGCAACCGGGCACGTACGGAAGAGTTGCTCTCGCTACACCAAACCGGCTTTGGGAAATGAAAAACGGCCACAGCAGTAGCTCCGACTACTAGCTGTACCAAAGCCAAACAACCCCAGAAAGACAATAAGACTACACGGGATTCAGTGACAGCTGACGATTGGTCTCAACCAGCAAAGACTAGGCCAAAAAAGGTTTGTGCACAGGAAAGGCCTGTGGAAACACGAAACTACTACAAGTATTTGAGTGAGACCAATCTGGACATTCCCAGTGTCCCGGATACCGCCTACGTCCCTGGTGCAAATGGCAAGGACGTAGCCAGAAATGAAGAAAAGTGACCCCCAAACCCCCTTCACCCCAGACAGCGAGAACCACACCCACTAAACCGGATGGTTGGAAGCATGCCTTTAAGGCGGCAGGGCCGACACCTTCTCTACCTTGTGGATGGCAATCACGGGAGCCGCGGGTCTACCCCGGACGTAGGATGGCCCGAGGGACCAACCCCGCCTCACAGCAGAAAGAAAGGCTCTCAGGCCTCCCGGAATATGTCTTGGAAAACACCTTTAGGGCGCAAGCCTTCAGCCGACCTCACTCCACCAGCTATTTCCTCCCAAGAAGAGTGGAGGGGCGGCCCATCCAGTTTCTTTTAGATGCAGGATGCACCACAAACCTGATCAATAAGCAGGTCTTTGACCGATTGCCAGGAGCTGTATAGGAACAACTCGAAGGGAGGGACAGCCATGGACTATTGGCTGATGGAACACGGCTCCCCTTCTACGAGATAATCCGTCTGGTCATCCGACTGAGGGATGTAAAAACAGAGGAAGTCTTTGTGGTTAGCCGTCTGAGCGAGGATGCTATACTCGGAATGCCATTCTTCATGGCCCATCAGTGCTCTCGAATTTGAGCAGCCGGTGGTCCGAGTGGATGGCAGACAGCTAGTCTGCACGGATCGACATAGGCGGCTGCTACAGAGCAAGGTAAAGGTGATAAGGGGGGTAGCAGTTCCCGCCCGGACAGAGATGGCAATACACTGTCAAATCACCACCCGGAATTACTGCCCCATGGGACTGATCGAAGGATTTCTTGACGAACCTCCAATAGCAAGTAGCTTGAATCAGCCGGGACCCAGGAGACAGGTCATCACCCACTGCTTGGATGCTACGAAGTGGCCACTGACTTTCCGGTCCAAAGCCACTATCGGCACTTACAGGGAGTGAAGACCCGGCAGATTGAAGAGGACGATCCCGTACTGTTTCACACTGGTCCGATTTTAATCAATGGAGTGCCGGCTCACTTTGAGGAACTGTTCCAAGCGGCCAAGCCAAACTGTGAGGAGACGGGTCAAACAGCGAGGTTGGCTTCCTTGCTGAGTCGATATGCCACCGTGTTCAACACAGGTGATGACAAGTAGGAAGGGCCACCGAGGTGGAACATTCTATTCTACTTAAGGAGGGCACCCAGCCAATCCGGCAACCCCACCACAGACTCGGACAAGAGAAGGAGGCCGAGGCCAAAAAGCAGGTCCAGGATCTGCTCAAGCCGGGGCTGATCGAGCCAGCCGGAGGAGCTTGGAGTTCCCCCGTGGTGTTAGTCCGGAAGAAGGACGGGAAGTGGCGCTTCTGCATCGACTACCGGCATCTAAATGCCGTCACCGAGCAGGACGCCTACTCTCTACCCAGGATCGACAACAGCCTGAATGCCCTTTCCGGCAGCCGCTATTTCAGCACGCTTGACCTGGTGAGCAGGTACTGGCAGGTACCCTTGGATGCAGAGGCGCAAGAGAAGTCCGCCTTCTCGACACAGTCCGGATTATGGAAATGGAAGGTATTGCTTTTCGGACTGACATCTGCCCCCGCCACCTTCCAAAGACTCATGAAACGTGTGCTACACGGCCTCCACTGGAGAACGCTGCTACTGTATTTGGATGATATTATAGTAATCGCCCCAGACTTTGATACACATCTGCACAGGCTAGAGGAGGTCTTCCAGAAACTTCACAAGGCCGGACTGAAGCTAAAGCCGTCTAAGTGCAAACTATTGCAACCCCAGGTTTGCTACCTGGGCCACATAGTAAGCCAGGACAGGGTCTCTACAGACCCCGACAATGTGAAAGCAGTCACGGAATGGTCGAGCCCGCGCGGAGTGAAAGAACTCTAAGGATTCCTCGGGACAGCCGGTTACTACCGACAATATATCCCGGAGTTTGCCACTATATCGCATTCCTTGCACTGACTGACTGCAAAAGAAGAGGCCTGGGGATGGACGGAAGGGAAACAGATCACCGTCAACGCACTGAAGAATAGTATCAGCACCACCCCGATCTTGGGCTATCCTGATCCCCGAAGGCAGTACATCCTGGACACAGATGCCAGCGGATGTGGAAGAGGGGCCGTGCTGTTCCAAGTACAGGAGGGCTGCGAGAGATCCATTGCTTACTACAGTAAGACCCTCACCCTCTCGGAATGCAATTACTGCATCACTCGACAGAAGCTGCTTGCGAAGGTATAGGCAGTGAAGCACTTTTGACCGTTTCTGTATGGCCAGGAGTTCCTCCTAAGGACGGATCACGCGTCACTCCGGTGGCTATGCAGGAAGAAGGAACCCTAGAACCAAGTAGCCTGGTAGCTAGAGATCCTTGCTGAGTTCCGCTATGTCCTGGAGCATCGGTCAGGGACTCGCCACGGGAACGCAGATGGGTTGAGCAGGCAAACCTGCAAGGACTGCCGGCAATGCACAAGCATTGAGCAGAGGGACCGGAGCCCCTCACGGAAGGAGATGGCAAGGAAACAAGGGCCGTTAGCCGCGTGCGGTACCGACCAGTTGCCTGGATGGGACTCCCGCTCTCGACAGGGCGGGATCGACCCTGGGCAACGTGGCATACCCCGAAGGGCCGGCCGGCAACTCGCACAGGACTCCCGTCCCAACAGTGGGGGGATTGAACCTGGGTGCCGAAGATTCCTCCGAGGGGCTACCGGCCACACCAGGGATAACAGGACCAAAGGGCGAGCTGGCAAGGACACAGGCCACAGGACAAGGACCCGTGGCCATCATGTATTGTGCCATTGCCACAGGGAATAGGTGCCAGCGGAACACCTGGAAGTTGGGAACAGAGAGGTGAATATCCTGCATCACATGCGAGGCTCTCTGCGCATACGACAGGACGCTGTGCTAGAAGCACATGTGGCCCCGCGGGACCATGCCAGATGGTGCGCCATCTGCCCCCTGGCTATGCGAGAGACCACAGTGTGGTAAACACAGCCCTGGCTCACTCTGGGGTGTGAAGAACGATAAGCCGCCTCCAGCTGACTTGGTACTGGCCCGGACTGACGGCCACAGTCAGACGGCTCATCAAGAGTTGTGAGGTGTGCAAGGCCCCAAAGCATGGAGGGACAGAAACGGCCGGAGGGAAAAGAAGGCTCTACGCCGGATGATCCTGGCAGAAAATGGCCGTGGACCTGGTGGGGCCATTTCTGGTCACGCCTAGGGGGAACAAGTGGGTGCTGGTTCTCACCGACCACTTCACCCGATGGCAAGACGCACTGGCACTACCTGACCCACGGCCGCAGTGGTTGCAAACGCACTGGATGAGCGGGTCTTCTGCTACTTGGGGGTACCCGAGCAGATGCACACGGACCAGGGACGCAGTTTGAGAGCCAACTGATGGCCGAACTGTGCCAACTCTTTTCTCTGGACAACATCAGAGCGCTGTAAAAGATGGATAGCAAAGGCAACACACTACAGGACTTACTGACTTCAGTCACATTTAGCTTGAAAGAAGCTGGAGAAGGAATGGAGAGGCCAACACATGGTCAAACGTGGTGGCCTACAAAGGAGACAACACGGAGCTGGATATGACATGACAACTGGACTTTGCTGTTTCAGAAATTACCAAAGAAGGAGCAGAGGCGTTTGTTAGAGGCAACCCTAACCGAGGAGAGAGTGGAGGATCTGCTCAACGAGGCCATGCGAGAAGAGGTGGAAGAGGAGTGCCGGGTGGCTGCTGTGCGCACTAAGAAGAGACGAGTCAGCCTCCCCTCACCAAAGTTGTCCTTTTCTCCACCAGCTGTTACAGTTAGAGAAAGCACGCCAGTAAGAGAACCGAAACCAGAGGAAACAAACCCGCGGAAAAAGATGATAGTAAGGACTACCAAAATACCTGTTTTCTCGGACGATCTCACGAGCAGAGGAACAGGATAAGGACGGTAGTTGCCGTATCTGCCAGTTTACAACCAGCACCCGGCGGATCCACTTTCATGTCCTACAACACTACGCCGTGTTTGTGTGCCCCTGTGACTGGCAGCACGTGTCGAGAGAGCAAATGCTATTACACCACGCTACTCACCAACAGAGAGGAATGGAGCCGGTGAGGTATCTGGTCAACCAGGCTCCTGGGAGCAGTTCTGTCAGGAGAACAGGCGGGGATCTCTGACGATGGCTGCCTGCACTCCAACTACTAGAGGAAGGAGGCACCGTAGCCCGCAAAGAAGAGTCCAGCAGGCCAGAACACAGCTGTGCCCCCAGCCCGGGTCTGTCTGGCCTCGACCCGGAGGAGCCGGACGGTCTTAGATCCTGCTGGGTCATGCACGCTGGCCAAGATAGTGGGACGGACTCTAGCTAGCCAGATCCTCTTGCAGACCCAGCGCAGCCGAACCCGGTTGTTAGCACAAGATGCCCAGGAGTGGACGAGGGCTGCTGAGACAATGCAGACGGTCTTCCGCCAGGGACACCTGAAAGGCTGGGAGCGCCAGCTACTGCTGGAGGAGGTGGAGCACCTCCGCTACAGAGCCCACCAGCATGAGGCCCTGGCCCAACTGGTGCTCCCTCAGAACATAAATTGGAAACCTTAGTCGCCAATGGGGGGAGTGTATCACGGATGGCATCCCCTTAGGTTTAGCCAAGCCATGCCGAGTCAAGACCGAGCCAAGCCGGGCCGAGCCATGTCGAGTCAAGACTGAGCCGAGCCAGGCCGAGCCGTGCCGGGTCCAGCCAAGTAGAACGGAGGCGGAGCTTACTAGCTATATAAGCTCGAACATTTGTGTAGAAGAGCAGAGCTGCTTTGGGCCTGTTCATTGCCTGTTACTTGAGCATTCTTGTACAACTTATGAACTAAGCAGAAAATATATGTATAAACTCATGCACCGAGTCTTGTACTAGTAGAGGAAAGTGAAGGTCGCACAAAACCTTTACAATATCTCTCTGTTTAGCTTTCAGAAATGTGAGAGTTGTCCAGATCTTCGGGCAGTCTGTGAGACTCATTCACTTGCGGTGTGTTAGTTTATATTTTTTACAATAATTTTTTGGTATTTTGTTACCAACAAAATAAAAGATTCCTAACTAGCCTCTTGCATATTAAAGCACCTGTTTAATGTTCGTCAAAGCTCAAGCTATAGACATACCCTTTCAGGTTTCCGCTTGGTTAGGCTGCATTCAGATTTTATTTTCATTAAAGAGCCAAGTCATTCAAAGTCTTGCATACAGCTCTGTTAGTCTTAAAGCAAACTTGCTTATTCATTCAAGCATGATTGTCCAATGAGACCAGAATCAATAGGCCTAGTTGTTGCCTAGACAAAACAGTTTCACTTTGCTTATTGTTGTTACGTACATAGTAGGTTTAGAAGCCTGGAGATAATAGCCCACTTGAGTGAAAGTGTGTACATTACTGAGTTCAACATTGTGGAACAAATCCGAGTAAGGTAAGATTTTCGGTAAGCTTATCGCAGCTAATTTACATATGTTATAAAAATCTAGTGCACATATACGAGTATTTGGTGTCGTGTTTGAATTTTATAGATAGTCTAGTGATGATGGAATAAGGCTAGCGTCATGCCTGCTGTTGTTAATACTGTCTCTGATTCACCGTGTTTCCTTTCTTCAAAGATGCTCAAGAGTTGCTAATCCTTGCGAGAGATGATGCCGGGCTTGTCTCTATGCGTTGACATATCTTCATATGTGACTGTTTTTATCGGGTTTTAGTTTATTGTCATTCTGCTACCAAATTTAATAGACAAGCTAAAAAACAGCCAGCATGTTCTATAAGTACTTTTTCACACTATCATTCTTGTATGGTATAATTTGGAAATGATTTCTGTTTGAATGAACTTATTGCCAATGAAGTAATATATACTGTATATATATACATATTATATATATACTATATATAATATGCATATAGTATTTACAATATATACATGTTATACATACTATAAACATATTACTACTATATACTATATATATACATGTGTATATATTCCGCAATCTTTGTCCGGCTTACGCCTTAGGCTTGCCTTTTACTTACTCCCTAATTTTTTAACGATCACTCAATTGTAAAAACACGGATGTCACTTGCAACTACACAAGCAGCAGTAGTAAAAAGAAAAAATATTAACAGTCGATGTAAGTGATTTGGGTATTTCAACTTTTTACGGTAGTTTTAGCAACTAAACATGAATCAAATCATTTTTTTTATTGCTGAAACTGCTTTTAATGCTATACTAACAAACTCAAAAAGTTTTTAGGGCCAAGGTATGATCATAAGACAATTCTTGATGCTCCAATGCTAGTTGAACCTCTAAAACGCCTGCAGAGAATAGCGAAAGTTATATACCGCAGGCATCGCTTTCTCATAAACATCTATTCACTTGAACCATACAAGTCCACTTACCTCAAGCATAGATGATAGTGTAATCTATGCTAGTAATAAAGGTGTAGAGATCTATAGTTCGCCTGATCCATAGATGCATTTTCATAAAAACAAGACCATCACGTCTTAAACCCACTCTCACTCTGACCTACTTTCAAATTGTTCTCTAAATTAACTGGATTGTTTACAGAGTAAGAAATCATGGAGGGTAGTGGCAAGCTTGTTTTACTAACTGGAGGAAATGCTGGTATTGGACTGGCAGCATGTAAAATTCTCTGTGGTAGAGGTTACACAGTCGTAGCATCTGTGAGGACTGATGAGAAGGGTGGAGATATGATAGCGTAAGTTTTTATTGTATGTATCATAGAGGAGGTCTGTGTATTGCTGACCAATACTAGTTCACTTCATAGATATTAAGAATTCCTATCTTGTCAGTCACACCTGACAGAAACTGTTTAGTGTAAGATTGGCAATGGCTACTTCGAGGGCCTCTTTTTAGTTATCACTCCTACTTCTTGACATTAATAGCCACTGAACATAACTTTGTTGAATAAATGGATATCAGTTATTCCAGTATAGAAGAAATTTGTTGTGTTTTTGCTTCATCAGCAGATGCTGTAGTCTGTTTTCATATGATGACAGTATTTAAATATCCAGTCTAATATTAAGGTTATCTATGCAGCCAGGTAAAAGAGAAATTCCCAAATGCAGACATCAACTACCTACTCTGTGAGATGTCTGATCCGAAATCTATCAAAAGTTTTGCTGAAGAATTTAAGACAAAATGGTAAGGAGGAGATAATTATCAAACTTTTCTTTATATTTTGTTGCTTCTTACAGCTGAATTAAGCTGCTTAAATAAACACGATAAAAATGGTAAAACCTAAAAACTTACACATAGATATATCTAGCCTTCAGTTCACTCATTATTATGTATTTGCAGGCTGAAGGATGGAAGAAAACTTGATTTTCTCATAAACAACGCTGGAGCTGCTTTTATCTACCCAGAAATGCAATCAGCAGAAGTCAATCCTAAATGGGAGAAGACAATGGTTGTTAATGCTTTAGCACCCATCTATTTAACTGACTTGCTGATAGACAGCTTGAAAGAAACTGCTGCCGAAAAGGTTAGATTACATAATTGTAGGAATATATGTTTTATTGAGCACAATAGATGCAATTATTATGCACAATCAGTGTGCCGAGCGAACTGGCCATGTTTTAGTGCTTCACGGAGGAAGTCAAACCAGCAAAAATCAAACATGCAGCATTTAACATTGTTTTCAGTCTGCTAGATGTCTAGCCTGTTTTGACAAACTGTTTTTTTGCAGAGTTGTCCCCCGTTGAGTTGGGCGAGCAAAACAACAGTTTGTCACAAGACGCACTGCACCTGAAGCATCAGCTGCACTGAAAGGTAGTTGTTCTTTTTCGTCGATGCGACTTGGCTGCGATGTTATACCGGTCGCTCCATTGGTAATCATAACGGATTTTGCGTAAAAGTTTGTGTAGACAAAAATAAGATATTTACCGCAGAGACTGGTCTTTGGTTAAACGTTCTTATCTTATTTTTTTCTACATAAATTTTTGCGCGAAACCCGTTATGATTACCAATAGAGCGACCGATATAACATCGCGGCTAAACCGCATAGACGGAAGAGAACAACTCCCTTTCAGTGCAGCTGATGCACCGGTGCAGTGCGTCTTGTGACAAGCTGTTGTTTTGTTCGCCGCGCTCGCAGTGAGACAACTCCCCAAAAAAAAACAGTTTGTCAAGACAGGCTACAAGATGTCTGTATCCTATACTACTTCTAATCAGTCTAGATCATGAAAGTCTGAGAAATAAAGCAGCACTGGTAACCACTGCTTTTGACCATAACCCAAACAAAAGTCCAAAGTTACTGCTTAGTGCAATAGCTCTCAAACTATGGTATGTAAAAATATTGGCCGCCAGAGTTTATTCTGTTACAATCTGCCTTTGCATAGCGAAGTTGATTTACAAACTATATACATGTGGCAACAACTTCCATCAGACTTTTTGTTTTAAATAAATTTGCTTCAATGACCATTAATATTGTCACGCCACTTATGCACAATGAAAAAAGTAACGTTTATTGGGAGCTGCCTCATTGATGTCTGTAGCTTTCGCTAAACATAATCAATCTTGGTTTTAAAATAACTGAAATCCAAAAACTAGTTTTGAATCAAAAAATAAGTAGTAGATTTAAACTTTGAACATAACCCAAATTACCCGAGCTTACATGTAGTTTAGGAACTTGGGCAAAACTTTTTAGACTTTTTATATTCCCAATTGGCTACAGCAGAATTGAAAAATAATTATCAGTGTGATCAACTTGAATCTTTACAAATCTTTGTCAGACTTTTACTCACATTTTTAAATTGATTATCTAGGCACCTTTCAGCTATTTGATAAGTTCAATAATAGAACTCTAATCATCTGTTTTTATAACTCTAATTCAGTCACAGTGCTTTTTCAAATATCAAAAATTGACAGAGGAGTTACCTGTCATTAGTTTACCTGATGAAATAAAATACGCAAGAAGTTTAAAAATAAATACTAGCCTCGATGCAGATCGGAAGTACTATAAAATTTGTATTTATTAAGTATTTTAAATGTCAGGAATCAACAAAGTCATTTAAAAAATGGGTGAAAGAGTTGTTCCAAGTAATTATACCTATTTAATTATATACCTAAGTATTATACCTAATTATTATTATATAACAGCAATAATTATTATGATTATATTTAAGTATGTCCTTGATCAGAAGTAAAAAAAATCTTAAGCTAGTAAACAAATGAAAATAATTCTAAACATAACACCTACACACTTTATAAAGACAAGAGTACAAAAGCAAGGAATTAAGTCAAAATACAACATGATCAACAATGACAAACTATCCAAAGTAATCCCAATAGCATCAAATAAAGATTAGCTTAAAAAAGACTTACGTCTATTGTTAGTCTATATGAAAACTAAAGCATTTTCAACATGGCTGAATATATTTATTTATTTTATTTATTAGCATGCCAAATATTTATTGAAATCTTCAAATATGTCAATAAGCATTAAATAAAGTAATTTTATAAATATTTAAAAAACATTTTATTATGTACAGTATTTATTAATTCAGGGAGATCAATGTTCATTGTTAGTCCATATCACATTTTATTGTTGCACCTCTGAAGGGAGAGGCTAGAGTGCTGATGGTAAACAGTTCTATAACTACAGATCATGAGTGGTATAACAAGTCTTCAGTAGATTTTGATGACCTCATGTATCAAAAACCTGGCAGCTATGAAAATGGTTCTCAAACTTACAAGCTCTCCAAGGTATCTTATGGTTTCCTCAGGTAAATCATTTTTTTCGATACTAAAAAGTCATTTTTTGGCTGCTCTGTATAAAACTGACAGCTGGTTTAAAATTGTGTTCACACTAGCTGAACGTGAGTATTTGTGTGTTGGTCAGATTTTATCTGAAAAGATTCAGAATAGAGAATAGATCTTCAACCCATCAGTCTTTCAGTAAGTTAGGTTTGACACCTGCTGGCAACATACTAGCGATGATACCTGATTATTCATCAATTTGTAATAGATTTATATCTCTTTGGTACCTGTGGTCTTTGGTACTCTTTAGTCTCGTGAGGGCATAGGCGGTCATGGTTCCTACTTCCTATAGCCACAACATTTCTTGGCAGGTGTCGACAGTGGTTTGCTTTCTGTTGGGTGTTTTTTTGAGACACCGTCTCTAGCTAGCTGGCCATTGGCTCGCAGAAAAGCTCTTCCGCCCTTTGCCAGATTTTGGTTGTCATCCCGTAGAGTTGCTAGCCGAACTCTTCATCCACGCTGGAGTGCAGTTAAGTAGCAAATTTAGTCGCCGACAACCTGACCAGATTTGGCACAGGAGTAATTTTGATTGGATGTCCTCCCTGTAGAGTTTGGATGAAAACTCTTAACTTTATTTAACGCATGGGATTATATGTGAGGTGATTTCACTGGTTATTACGCAGGTCACAATCTTTATTAAGTGCAGTGAAACCTTAAGTACGTTTCAGTACCATTTTTATACCAACTTGTTAAGCACAATAATTATGAGTGCAATAAAATATAAAAGGTTACAGTATGATAGCAAGTAAAAGTACTAAACATCAAATTAAATGTGACAAGAAACAATATAAAATGATATAATAAAATAAAACAGCATATGCAACTAACCTGTAATCTCTAGTAAATAATCCCATAGCAATTGACAACTTAATAATTAAGAGTCGTAATTCAAATCTGGCTGCCTTCTACAGAAGCTAGAGAAGCGTCACGCTATGAGTTAAGCACAGCCTTAGCTTATGACTCAATGCCGGCAACTGTTATTGGTCAGCACGGATTAGGCTATTCTGACTCGGCATGAACTCGGCTAAACTAATAAACCTTTCCTACACTCCCTAACATCACCAATGGTCCTTATGTGATTTGAACCACTCTCGTATTAATCGTAAGCAATAGCCCGGCTCTAAACACTGAATCACAGCTGCTACCAATTGGAATACAGACTAGATGTTCGAGTCTAATTCTAAAAGAAAAGCTTCAATTAATGTTTGACTGAAGTTTTCAGTACAGTTGGGAGCTCTTTGCCAATCTGTTTTTGCCTGCCTTCTGCTGCCAAGCTGCCTTCTTTGCCTGTCATAGAGACATGTTTTGAAGGCAGCTAGCAACTTGAAGAAGACCCTATCGGTTTACAACTGATAGCCCTTAAATAGGATGAAAATTCTCGTTACACAAATTTTAGCCTGTAGAATATCCTTGCTGCAAATCCAGAATACTTAAAACATTGACCAGCAAAGACAAACTTATACAAGAAGAGAAACTGCTTACTAATTGCATTAACTCGTTGATCAACAATCACATTAAATGATGTTTGGCGTTGATGGGTAAACAAAATCCTTATCTGCAGCCAATTGTGTTAGGATCAGCGCCAAATCACTGCATATCTACTGTAATCCCTGTTGCATTGCATCTACCCATTTCATTCGTTGTGAGCAAACAACTCAACCTGTACTCTATTATTATTTTGATGATGAGCAGACAACTTTTACCATATTGCAGATGGTGTTGATGATGGCTACACTAGCCATGGTCGATGAATTGGATGGAACAAATGTAAGAATTAACTCGATGTGCCCAGGAATAATTGGGGGGACTAACATTTTTTCTACTAATACGCAACAGGAAATGATGTAAGCAGATGACAATGATAGTGAACCTATTATTCTTATAACTATTATTATTCAGATAAGTATTTAGTGGCATGGAGTCTAATTGCACGGATATGCTTCAATGTATACCAAAATATTCACTTTTTTATATATTTGAATCAATTTTTATCCGACTAAATACTTTCTTATGAAAGTTTCACATTTGTAATGTTATTCACTAATGTAAAGCGATTGATTTTAATCGTGACTATAAGGGAATACAGCAAAGCAGATGGTTTATAGGGTTGATAAGATGTGATGGTAGCTCTAGCCAATCAGAATTTCATTGACAAATTGCCAACTGCTTTTGATTGGTAAAGTTCTTTTCATTGTTTTCTTACAATCCCACATTGTTCATACTATTTATGGAATTTTTGCAATTACTTCAAAGTACTTACAAGTAAAGACAAGGAGTCTTAGATTTAAGGTTATTTACATCAAAAAACTCATCTGCTTGTTGAATGGTCATTTTCTTGCTTGTAGAGGAAAAATTAAATGCATAGTTGGTTGTATGAAGTGTTTCTCTGGAAACAAGAGTAACCATGATGGAGGCCAATACATCGTCGACATTATTGACACACCAAAAGGTGCAACAAATGGGGTTTTTTATGTGAGGGGAGCCGTTAGACCTCCCCATGTTCAAGTTGCTGTCAAGGAGAACCAGAAGCTAATGCTACAAACTCTTCGTGAGATGGTGAACTCTGTTGCATAGACATATGACCTTGTGCATACTTTACTGTACAAGGTTGATACTATCGATTTGACTTCCAGTGAGTGAGCATTCCTTGAGCTGTTATTGAATTGCATATGAACCTAGCTAGTGTTTTTATACTCCAATTTAAAATATGCATTTAATGTTGTTTAAAACAACCGTTTTAAGATCAGTATGGTATAATTGCACGAGAGTCAAGGTAAGGTTTCTCCTTATAGATACAATTTACTTTGTATTAGTATTTTTTTTCGATGCGTTATACTTTCACAAATTACATTTTCATGTCATTTTTACTTGGAACAGGGTTTAAATGACACAGTGATCCAAATTTGTACACTAATTTTGGCTTTATAAATAGTTAGCTTATGTGATGGAGTTACCATGGAAACCATGGTTGCCTTTTGAATTCATTGATTACCACATACTCTGCGAAACTGCTTCAGCAAGCAGTGCGACAATGAATTGATCTCTTCATTCTGTTGCTTCATTTTATTTTTTATGAATTATTTTTGCTGGTATCCGTCTTCTGACACATGTTCTAATACATCAGATGAAATCCTTCAACACGAAATCCACAAAATATTGAATTCATACTGAAGCAGTTTTTTGTTCTTATATTGTTGAAGTTACTGTCATACAATTGTAGTGAAAAAACCGAAGTCAATTTCTAACAGAATTTTGTACGTGCACTTACTAACCTGACATTCCACCTACAATTTTGGGCTCTAAGGCTAAACCATAGCCCAGAATTTAACAGCTGGATCAACATATCAAATAATCTTCATTGCATGATGGACTCGTTGAACTCTCATCGTAAGAATGAACAACATTTGCACCATTAAAAACCTTTATATAAATCCATTGTATTATAAGAACATATCTCTGACCATTCTAAACTTCTGTGGTGCAGAAATAGAATATCCTCAAACATGAAATAAAAATATATATCTAAAAAAGGCATGAGTCAAATGATAGAAGGAATACAAAGTTCCTTCAGAGAGTCTTCAGATAGGAGATACTTTTGTGAGTTTGGATGCAATGAGTGGATAACTTCAGCGACTACCGTTTTCACTTCTACAAAAGCGAGTACAGAAGTCCATTTGTTTGATTAAAAGACTGCATAAGGATATATGTAAAGACACATGTTACCCCTCAAAACACAGAGGAAACTACCAACAGTCAAAAAAACATTCGCTTTCACTCCTATTTGATTATGTGTTCAATCTTGCAAAATTTCCCTGATGGTTGTCCAGTAATCTACAACATTTAAAATGTCTAATTTTATCTTTAGATATAACATAAAAGTTGGTCAGGGTTATCTATAATACCCACTAACACACATTAATTAAAAAAACCAAAGCTGAAAACCATTTAAAACATCAAGGCTAACTACCAGGTACAAACTTTGCTAGCTTGTACATTGTTGGGAATTTGTAAATTTCAAAAACAATCACATCTTTATGCCATTACAGCGTAAGAACGAAAAACCATATAACTTGACATCGCGACACGCAAGTGTTAATGCTATCTCAATATTTATTATAAGGAGAACTCATAATTGATTAACCCTTCACAGGGCGTAACATCGTTGATATCGACAAAATTTTCACCCTCCCACGAGCAGTGTGTCATTTATGTCACTTGTATTAACATTTTTTAAAATCAGTTTTCATATACATTGAAGCTTCAAACTGAGTCAAACATAAATTTATTTTGTGTGAAATATAATACATATTGTATATATATATTAAACAGATAGATTTTTTGCTTATTTCAATAGTGTTACGTTCAAAGTTTTAAAATATGCAACAAACAATTCAGGGATAGCGATATTAATTTCACCTTGGTTAGCGTTTTTTAAAATCGCTTTTGCATACATGTTCAGCATCAGACTGAGTCAAACAAGGGACTATTTATTTAAGCACATATTAGACCCATGAAATTCTTACTAATCTCAATAGTGTTACTTTCCAAGTTTTGAGCAAAACCTAAAAAAAAGCTGTCGAGTTTGAACACGTATTTTGGCAAGCAATAAAAATGGCTTCTTCAGGTGTTAGTACTTCGTACACCACTACTGAAGAGAATTGTAATGACTTATCCAAACGATTCACGGTTTCAGATGAAGTTGTGAACCTGCATATGGACGGAATTGAAGACAATGGATCAGATTGACACGCAGGTGATTTTGGTTCGGACTGTAGCTATGATTCTGACAATTAGTATTCAGGACCATGATTTTATTTATTATCGCAGCAACCACACCCATTAGTAGGGAATAGTGATGCATATAACCAATTGTTGCAGTGGTTATAAACTAATTATAATAATTTAAATGCGGATATGCTTCCAGTTATTAATAATTTTACAAATGAACTTTGGCAAGATGCAGATGTTGACAACGTTCTAGGACTGAGAAGCCTCGTATTCGAAAATAATGTATTCGAAAATGCGGTGAAACCAACTGCATCCCTGAAAAGTTCATGCATATTTAAATGTAAACTAGTCATTGTTTATATCACTTTGTACTGAACTATCGATTGATCATCTTTTATGGATATTTCATGGAGATCAACTAAATAATTTTTGAGTTATGACATGAACAGTGAGCACAAAGCATGGACAGTTATTTAAATCTCTAAAATGTTAATTCATACCAAAGTAATTTAACCATTATTTTTATTACTTTGTTGATAACTTTTCACTGAGCATTTTTATGCATAGTTCCTCTAAGATCAAACAAATGGTTTTTGAGTTATGATTAAAATAGTGAATGCAAAGAATAGACAATTTTGACCAAACCATCTTTTTAAAAAGTTTTTTTATATTGATGTACTCTAATAACTATTATTATAATTTTGTAGAGATTTTTTTACTGATCATTTTTATGCTCAGTTCATAAAAACTAAGCATAAAACTTAGGTTTTTATGCTTAGGCCAAACAAACATTTTTTGAATTCTGACTAAAATAGTGAACCCAAAGCATCGACAATGTTTTCGAAGAACTTTTTTCTTAAAAAAAGGGAATTTTTGTTGAAGTAATTTAGTTATTATTAGCATTCTTTGTTAGAAAAGTTTCTACTGATCGAGTTATATGCATAGTTCACAAAGATCAAATCAACAGTTTTTGAGTTATGACTAAATTTGTGAGCCCAAAACAAAATCCATTCCGTTGAATTAATTCGTCCACAGGGGAGGAAACTCTGAAAATAAACTTGCCCGGCAAAGGGTCAACATTGCTGAGAAGCAATGTATGGCTAAAACTGCATGTATAACAATAATAAAATGCAAGCCATGTTGCTCGTAGAGTTGTCTGCTCCTACTTTAGCTAACTACTAAATACACCTGCATTATTATTGACAATTTTCCTTTTACTTCTGTTCACTTTTTCTCTCACAATGCATAGAGAATCAAGATTGGCACACTTATTCAGAGGATTCTTATCACGGCTGATTGTCTCAGCTAATAAATGCCAGACTTATAAATTTAGTGTCATGAGTTTAAACCCTATATTGATTAACATTCTATTCGTTTCATTTATTGCTTGCACAAAATTTTGTAACCGCCTAAAAGTTGACACATTTGAAACAGCTGCTATTGTACCACATCACTTAAAGAATGACATCCATAATGCCCATTACCATTTCTGGCAATTTAACCGCGAGTTTTAAAGTCCTGTTTTATTCCCGACGAAATCTGTGAGTTCACTTGAATATCAAATGAAGCTGACTTCAGATCGAATGAATAACAACAAAAATGGTGTTGTCCTTTCCTGTCAGGACTACTCATTTCACCCAATCAAGTATACATAAATAATTCTTCATTCATAAATTATGAAAGCTCAATGTGTTTCTTTCATTGGGTAACCAGGTATTACTGTCATCGTATATCACATCAATGTATCTGACCTTCAAAGACAAAGAGACAATACATACAGGTCTGCATATTCCTATCATATTTGCAAAGTTAGTCATTCTCTAAAGAAGTTATTGTTTCAGGTTTGCTACAACAAGCAATAGTATTATCTCTGCTCAAACTAACAAGCCAGGCTTTTCATCAAAAACTGTGAGATTATTTATCACTTCAGCTAATATAAGCAGTCTATAGTCAAACAATGTTCATTAGCTAGTTTGTGAGGATCACTTGAGAGTGAGAACACCTGCATTAACAGTAAGTTTAATTTTTCTACTACATGTAATTTGAACTTTTTTAATGACTTTTGGACACGTGCTAAAATGAGCCTCATTGTTATTTTCAGCAACAGTAAGTTATCTATCACAACAGCTAAAATATCTCACTTTCTGGGGAAGTTGTGCTAGTATTTGGAGAGGATCTCCCAACTATTGCGAGTGTTGGTACCATACATGTATGTTCAGTTCAACTAATGCCTTTGCCTGTTTTTGGTTTTTATTAATCGTCCTGTATATTTTCTTAACATTTGTGAACATCATTTTTCTGTATAGAGGGCACAATTAAACGAATAAAGCAACTCTCAACCTACGAGAACACATTCATTGTCGCCATCCACACATCCCAAACCAGATACTAAAACAGTTATTATATGCTAACCTGAGCACTAGAATGACAACACCGATGTTCATTGCTCAACAAAGCAAGTTTACATTTGGAGGAAAGGTCATACCTGAGAAAGATCGGATGAGAGCAGGAGAAGAGAGAAGCCTCAGCGCCAGCCTAGCCAGCCTAGTCTGCCCTTTTGAACCAGTCATAAGTTGTGAGTCTATGACACTCAGGGTAAAAAGACCAATTGTAGAAAGCATTCTCACTTCATACCTATAGTAGCAGTAGTAGCAAAGTGTATAACTGCACTTTAACAATTAGATACCATATTGATTAAAACTGTGAACAACTCATACAAAAAACCAGTTAAGATTACAGAATCTCTACTTGTGTTATGCACTAGGTCTTAAAGCACATAAATTACATAATTTTTTTATTATATATTTCAATACATCAGAGTCTTGGCTTTCGAATGAGCCTATAATCAATACACAAAGAATAATAGAACTATGAAAAACGGGGTGTCAAAAGTATGTCCTGCAAAAAAACGCTTGGTTCAGGTACTCAAAATGTGACGTCGTAATTCTCATTTAGCCTTAGGTCGTCGATCCCTTTCGCTGCCATTGAGGCTGCGTTTTTCTGTGACAATCGGTGCTGTTAAACCCGGAGAGCGCTAATAATAAACTAAGATTCTAGATAATCAACAATGTGCTAACGTCCGACCAATACAAACACATGTTCTGGGTTAATTAATTATGCTTCAATAAATGTACTGTCGTTGATAAAGGTAATGAAATCACATCGATTAAATTATGACCTGCGGTTGCGTGGACCTAGGACTAAATGTCAATCGCACTTTCGCGAGATCACGCAATGCTTGAAATTAGTTAGTCTCAGTTGTCACCCTCAACATCACATTAAAAATAAATAGCTAGTGCATAATATCATCGGGAAAATATAGTATGGTTCTTGGAGTGTGAGGTACTTATCATAGAAATAATATGTATATGGAGAACTAATGACGCTGATTCCTTTGTCATCTTCATTCGTTTTCTGAAGTTGTCCTACTTTCGCCTGCCACTAGTGTCATTATCGTAGTTGATAAATAAGTGGTAAGAGCACACAACAACTAATATGAGAATTGTGATGTCACAATTTTCGAGACTATGTCAGTAAACTTTTTCGCGGTAGAGCTCTGGGGAAATCCTATAAACACCAACCAATGTCTGTCTCACCATGGCAAACAATAGCTCATTCGAAAGCCAAGACTCTGATGTATTGAAATATACAATAAAAAAATTATGTAATTTATGTGCTTTAAGGGCAGCTTAAATTTGTTGATTATTGGGTTATGCACGTACGTGCAGCCAGTCTAACCCTAAAAGCTGTTCATAGCTACTAGATATCAAGTCATAGCTGCAGTCAAGTCATAGCTGCAGTCAAGTCATAGCTGCAGTCAAGTCATAGCTGCAGTCAAATCATAGCTGCAGTCAAATCATAGCTGCAGTCAAGTCATAGCTGCAGTCAAGTCATAGCTACAGTCAAGTCATAGCTGCAGTCAAGTCATAGCTGCAGTCAAGTCATAGCTTAGCTAGAGAGCTGATTAATTCAAACTTAGTTATACGTTGACAGCTGAAGTCAGGAAACATTCAGTTCTGTGACTAATAACTGTGCAATACAGAGACTTTCTCAACTTTTGAAGAACAAAAAAGTTTTACTTGAGTATTTGAGTAACTGTCGGAGAATGCCAGTGGACTTTTAAGAGCATTCAGTAGAATATAACTGATCAATGAAGAGTCACTGTATGAAATTGATAACACCAGATGTTTTTTGAGCTCTTTTTGTGTATTCTATGATTCATTCTGGCTAAACATTTTCTATAATTTGATATTATAATTAAAGGTATCTGTTATAGTTTTTATTTCATAAATATTTTCTACTGTGTTTATATATATATTTCTCAAAGTTTGTCATCGGTCATCTATTTTTGGTTTGTCCAGCTATAACTATTAAAACTTTGGGATTATAATTCCACATATTGCTGGACTTGAACTCAGAGATGGCGAGTGCAGTTTGATGATCTAACACTTGAACCGCAAGACCACGAAAACTCATACAATTGCTCACTCTTACTACTTTTAGCTCTATGAAACGCGATGCTTTTCCATCCTCGCCGTACTAGGGCTAAATTGTTTGCGGCAAAACGATATCAACAATAAATCATCTCGAAATTAAAATTTAGCGATTGTTGTACCGATTACGATGAAATAACGATATTTATTGGTTTTCTCCGTTTGTATTAATTGCATTATTACAAAATCATCTGTTCCGTAGTTTACATACTTGCTGTTTAAATTCTACTAACTCTATGAAACATGATGCCTTTTCGTCTTCGCCGTACTAGGGCTAATTTCTTTTCTGCAAAATGATATCAAGAATAATCCTTCTCGACATTTAAAATTTGGCGATTATATCTTAGTTCGGCGTCATCCGATTAAATAAAAATGGTTCGCAAACAGATGATGAACAGCGATTGAATTTTAGTTAAAAGTTTACTAAAATGCATACGAAAACCTTTATCAAGTATGTTTTTAGTAAGCTAAATTCATATAAGTTAGATTCAGCGTTTATGTTACGTATTGTCGTATTGTTACGTATGTTACGTTTATGTCACTGTTTTGAAGGTAAGAACTCAGCACGTAGAACATTGTAATGTTAAATTTGTTGCAGATCGTACCCACAAAATGACCCAAAGTTGTTGTAGGTAACTATAGTTACTAAGGTTAGCATTATAACATATTGTTTCGTTACTATTTTTAATGATGATGATTTTGATGACTTTTAACAGGCAGTGATTGCATTAGATAATTACTATAGCAATTTATACGTCTATACGATATTTTCACCTTATGATGCCAACATTGAAACAGACTAAAATCATATAATCGTATACCAAATAATTTTTCATTGTAATCATAGCTAAACAGACTATATTTAGCCATTATTTGCTAATGATTTCACATTTACATTTAAACACATTTACAGTTTTATTTTTCTTCCTAATTTATTTGAACAAAACACTTCTTTCATGGTATGAAATTTTACAGTTGCAGTTTTTGAAAAAGCTTGAAAATCTTTACAGTTGTTTTCTTTTTCCTCTTAATTCATTTGAACTGCTTAAAAATATTTTCTTATGATATGAAGTTTAAAAGTTAGAATGGTAAATATTGTATACAGTGTGTAAAATAGAAATAAAAATAAATCTTCTGTCCGAAGACTTTATTATTACCCGGGCAACACGGGGTAGTACATCTAGTTTTACTATGAAACAAAATTATATTAGCTGCTTTATCTACTTTTTGCTAAATCAAGTGTTCTAAAACTGCTTAAAACCTCTCAACTACCTCCAAAATAATTCAAGAATACACGAATCATGAGAATCGTAAAGATTAAAACTTTGAACTTGGATTATGTTTCTAGGACTGATAAAATCATAACTTCTACACTGTTTTTAACATTTGAGCAACTATTTAAGAATTTAACCAATTTAAGAAAATAACACTGACGAGCTAAACAAAAATTAAAAATATGCTAAGCATGACACAAATTTCCAAGCAAACCTATTTGATTGTCAGTCACACATGCACGCACGCACATAGCGATCATTATAATGAACCAATCACAAGAATGCGCAGAACTGCAGCTCCTGCATGGACATTCTAAATAAGTGAAAATCACTCTATGAAGATATTGATTTGCCTATCCAATATTTCATAGATTACATAAACCTTGTCTCTGTTAGACCTGCTTCAACATGTAGAGTGCATCCTAAACAAGTGCTATGAAGTCATGAAACTCACACGTTAATATCCTTATTTGTGTCTAAGCAGGAATATATATTCGTCATCATTTCTGTTAGATATTCATTGTCAAGGTTGAATCGCTGCATGCAGGCCTCAGAAATGCTTGAGCTGACAGGACAGGCAAACTGAAACAATATGTATGACATGAATAGTGATACAGTGGTTGAAAAACTGGAGTTATACACAGATTGCGGATTCTGATAAACACAAAATTGTGCATTGTTGAAAAAATGCTGTCTTTACATACGTCAATCTGTTTGTTCCACAAGTCGAAACAACTTACAATGCAAGAAATTGGGTTTATTAGTGCCAAGCAAAATAAGTAATTCATTACAAAAAAGCACAAGCAATACATAGAAAATTCACTGGAAATTATAAGCTTGAATTGTTTTATACCAACCTTTCATGAATAACATAAATCATTCATTATTCTTAAAGGTAGGAAACCAAGCATTTCTCATCCAAAAGTATCGTTTTTATGACTTGCCATCAACAACAATTATTGCTACTCTGTTCAGAATGATGAACTAGTTTACCAGTTTTATGCATACTTTCAACAGTTTTTTCCAGTTAAACTGATTGTAAGTCCAAACAAATGCAAGTAAAAACACAACATCACTGCAACCAAACATGAAAAGCATATCTGACATTTAAAACCATAGCCAAAATGAAGCTTTTCAGAAAGAAAAACGATATTCCTTCTCCAAGTCTTGAACAGCAACCATGAAGCACACTTCATCACCCCACCTACTGGCTGCATACAATTATTGACATGAAACTGCTACAGGAAGTCTGACCAACCAAACAACTGAATTCTAAGGCCACTCATTTTATATTTTTAGGTTCACGGATTTTTTCAACACATTTTAGAGTATGTCGGTCAAAATAAAAATAAAAATAAAAGTGTCAATGTCTGATTTTTCATTTTTTTCAATGGCAAATTTTCAATGTCGAAATTAGAAAATAAAATAGACATACATACACACACACATATATATATATATCTATATATATACAAAAAACTATACAAATAAATATTTCTATGCAAATATAGATAATAACATAGATCACTAAACAAACAAATTATAGACATATACTACGTGACTAGAGCTTGTCAAGCAGATATTAAAAAAGAAACACACAAAATTACAAAAAGTTTAAATCAGCTGTTACATGTATGCAGCCCCAGAAAATAACCGAGTTGATTTCCTTGCAACGAAGTAGATGTTTTCACGTAAAGATAGTAAAGCATACTCGATATATGAGCAATAAGAAGAAAGCTCACAACAAATTTCTTTTTTTCTTGAAAGTTTCAAGATACCTCTAAACACGGCTGCTTCGCACAGCGTCGATATAACAATAATAGTAATGATAAAGAAAACATTTCAAATACAATTTGCAAATTGTAATCAGTCAAGTGACTATCGTCAGAATAATTCGTCAAACTGCAATAAGGCTAGTAAAGCCAACCAAGAATTATTCTACATTATCCCCTAATTGGCTTCCCATAACTATCAAAATATTCATCTTAAGTGGAAGTAAACGTTTTAAAAGTCCAGAATTTATGGCAGTCGTCAAAATCAAAACTCTTCGTCAGTTCAACAGCGTCTAGCACATTTCAGCTTAATCATTATTATTAAATATGTGAATCCAGAACAGACAAAACCGATAAGTCTGTTTTCCATTCCTTTCTTAGCAGGAAAAATGGCGTCGAAATGGATTCGCTAGGTTTGCAACCACTAGTAATATCCTGAAAACGGGCTCTGCACGATACGTTCGCACCTTTCGTCCGAGCATTGTCGACACTAAACAACAAGAAAATCACCGTTTGGCCGTTCTGGGTGCTGAAATTTTGCAGAGGCTGCCTCATAGAACAATACGGCCCTGGTTACAAGAAAGCTAACGTTACGTTTTCAAAAAAAACATTAATCAACAAATTGCAAGTTTCGGCGGTTCAAATAAAAATATAAGTACACATAGACTTTTTATTTTTTCAGCGGTAGTTTTTATCTCCGTCGGCGGATCCGTGAACCTAATAATAAAAAATGAGTGGCCCAAGTATGAAAAAATCAATAAATAAATTAAAAATGAACTTACTTAAAGTTTTAGTAGATTTTATCAAAAAGTGTCCGTATTTTTCTATCATTTGAGATTGTTTTTGATGTTTTTGTAAATCGTTAAACTTTTTAGCCTTAGCTCGAAGTACATATCATTGTCTGATAATCATGACGAGCCTGTTGGTTACCTGTGATAATCGAAAAGTGCTGCATAGATTATTTGCGAAGTATTGGGTCACATGATCAGAGAACAATTTGACGATTGAATAATGCCGAAACAAAACTGTAAAGTAGCGAGCATCTATATTTGATACTGGGTCTTCGATAAAACCCGAAGTGTTTGTCATAAACTAGTGCTACGATAAGTTTTATATTGAGCTTTTTATTGGCCTTTCAATTCACGTGAGAACATACGTGACAAGACGATAACCAAATTTCGTGGTTACGTCATCGAAATAAAAAGATTCCAATCTACGACCGCTTTTCGTCTTTGAGCTTTTAAGAGCTTGTAATCACATTTCCACATATTTGGCACTTACAACACAATAGTGTAAGACATGGTGAATCTTTTGGTACCAAATAACTGTAATGTGAATTTTGTTGAAAGTCAACCTTTAAAATTTTAGTAGACTTTATCAGAAAATATCAGTTTTTTGCTATCATTGGAGAGTGTTTTTGATATTTGAGGTGATCTGACTGCCAGAAAGTTTCAAGATTAAAATCGATAAAACTTGATTAGAGTTACAACGCTCAGATCAAGGAAAAGTGTAATTAGGACACCTATAGTTGCAAAAAGACCAAAAAAAAGAGGCGCATAACTCTGCAAGAGCTGATATCAACTATCGCAACAATAATAGCTAATGATGTCATTTCGCATGTATTTTTCTTTCAAGCGTTTTAACAGTGATCAAGTTTGATTGATTTTAATCTTGAAACATCCTGGCAGTCAGATCACCTCAAACATCAAAAACAATTACAAATGGTAGAAAAATGCAGACATTTTCTGATAAAATCTACTAAAAGTTTGTTAAATTCCCCTTGAAAGAATCCTCATGAATAAAGCTAGCCTTAGTTTTAACGTACTTGCGGTAGGAAGAGAATACACTTGGAGAGTACATCATCCGTTTGATCTTGAGAAAGACCGAGCTCACTCATGTGCTCGTCATACACATCAATAGGCAGCATAGACACGCACATCACAGACATGAAAACCTACAAAGTTTACTCCGCGTAAGATAAGACAAGCAAGTCAAGGACTACAGAGTGCTGTTAGAATAATGTTGAGAACTGGTTGATTGTTACTTTTTGTTACAACCACGAGTGGAGATATTTTGAGTTACTTTCTCATGTTAGCCATATTACAAATATTGTCATTTTAAGGACAGCTACTGTAGTTTTGGCATTTGCAACATTCTTATTAAAATATGTTGAGTACTGTGTGAATATTAGCCTAGCTATGCAAAAGTCAATACTGTAGATGCATGAAAACAAGTTTCTTCGAAGGGTACTGGGGTGGTTTTTTCACCGTCGTCTGCCTCAGGCTTTTTTGTCAGAGGTTGTCTACTCTAGCACGAGAGCAATTGAATAATGGTTTAGTGCTGCATGATATCTTTGCATGTGCATTTGATTTTTTGGTCTTTAAATATGGAATATCGAAAAATATTTAACATTGGAGTTGTCTTCTTTCGATATATAGTGTTAGGCTTTAACACGAACAATATGAGAGGGTATGGGTTAATATCGGTTGAAAAACAGCAGTTGTCCCCTCATCACAAAAAGGAGAACAGACAACTCCAGTTTCGCAAAATAAAATATGTCGATATTTCAATAAAATATCAGCTTGGATAATCATATCGATTTGAAAACTGACCCAATATAAAATCATCCACTGAAATATATCATCACATCAAATTATATCGCTTTATCGTGCAGCACTAGACTGGTTGTCCTTCATATCATCCTATGGCGAAGCTCTAACTGCCAGCCAGCCATTTGGTAATCACGAGTGCAATGGCCTGCACAACGGCTGCTAATCTTCACAGATCTTACTTATATTAATGCACCATTATGAAGTTTTTAGTGGTTTTGTATTTAGCCTTTCGACAGTCCCATTACTCTTTGCTCCAAGTGCCTCAGTGCCGCAATTCTTTCCTTCAAAAATGCATCATTTTGTTCTGGGCCTTAGTCTGGTATATCTTTTCAAGCTAGCACAAACTAACATATCATTAAAACTCTTTCAACTACAGAATATGATCAATAGTACCTGACTTGGAAAACCTTATAGAAAACTAAATGGCGCTGAATACAAAAAACATGTTTCTAGAAAAATAAATACAACTGTCTGTTAGTTCATATTGCTTAAATGCTAACAAGTTTATTTTGCTGTTAAAAGTATTAAAATAACAAGAAAGCAGTTTGAAAAAAATGTTAACAAACTATTGCACAGTTATATAGTGCAAAATGAATACAAAAAAACCTAGAGGTAGAGCCCTAAAAAATCATCAGATCGACTAGTAAACAAGTTTATATCGTACAAAAATAGCTGCACAAAGCAGCACTTTTGAAGAGAATTTAAACTTGGTGCAAGAAGCGCTTATATGCCAGTTCGAATTTCTCTGCAAACTGTTTTACTCCACTTTTGTTCACAATACGCTAGTAGTCTAAAATTACTACTGGCAGCTCAGCTCGCTTAGTGGATTTTCACTTTTATAAATTTTACTGCAACTGATGAACTTTGGGTTTTATGGAAAAGGTCATAGAAATAGGTCAAGGTAAATCTAATTAGGTCAGATTATAAATCATGAGCGCTTCACAAAGTAAAACATTTTAACAATGCGTAACCTGAATACTGAGACAAATATAAAGATAAAACATTGTCTTTTTATGAACGTGGGTGCTTGACAATTTTGCGATTATCTCCAGTTGTTCATATATGCAATGTTTTGCGAGGTGAAAATGCACTAAGCATTATTTCAAGCAAGCTCTGACCTCAATAACCTGAACTTGAACACGACTGCTGTGACATGAACGATGTCTATAAGAACTTTTCATGTCATATAACAATGTTGCCAACACCTAAGCTATTGTACTTTGATAGTATTATCAACACATGTCCATATGTACTCAAATTCAACAAGGAGTTACCACTTGAAGAGGTAAAACATTGAACAGAGCATGTGGGTTCTTCAGTGATGATGTCATAACCAGCAAAACAATGTAATTGTCAAATGTAAACAAGTGTGACTGCCTGTTAAGTTTAAAGACTCTGTTGAGTGTTGTTCAGTACCTGAGCTCAAAAAGCATTAACAATTCTGACAAAGTGTATGCTCACCAAGTATATGCTGAGCTAGTGCATGCTGACTTTGCATATACTGGCCTTGTGTAGACAATTCCTATTCTGTATTATAACAGAGAGCAAACATTAAACATGAAGTCACCAAAAACTTTGAGACTACAAATATCTTCTTAGACTGAGTGAACCAAAATCACACAGCTTTGTAGTTGAAGATTTGTGTAGCAACAACCACACAAACAACAGATTTATTAAATTAATGTTTAGCTGACCTTTGACATGACGACAGCGAGTTGGGACTTGGATCTCAGAATCTGCCCGATAAATAGCTTGATAACATCTTTTGGGTTGAGAGAGAGCATGACTGTGAGAAGGGTACAGATAGCCTGTGAAAAATCAAATAGAATGAATAAAACCAACAGAATGATAACAACGTATATAATATTATGGTATTGAGATACTTTGAATGACAATTAGTGAAATAAATGCTATAAAAAGCTGAGTTTAAGGACGCTGACAAATTAAAAAAATTTTTTTAGTTTAAGGAATGCTGGAAATTCTTAAAAATATAAATCAGCAATCACTCGTAAACCACCCAATGATTCTGCATGTCGGTCTTCAGTAGATAATAAAAAATGAAATGGTTAAAATCAGTCATAAATGAACCATAAAGTTAATAGCTACCTCTCATCTTCAAATGCAGCAACCACAAAAAGGGCTTACTGCTATAACAAATAACCATAATATATATCATACAGTGTTTATAAAGTTAACAGAATAGCCCAGGTTCCACATCTGTAGCTTTATTATTAGTGCCCTTCCTCCTTGGAACCCGACCATTAATAGGTTTGGTAATTTTATATGAAATTTCAAATCTAGTCACATAAAAAAACTAGTAAACATATTGAGTAGATCTGTATATGAATAATGAACCAGTAAACTGAGAAATAACCATTTTAGTCATCTTCAATATACTGAGGAAAAAAACATATTTGGTTTTAAGAGTGATCTCTACAAGATCTAACTATATCTAACTATATTTAGCCAGCATAGTCATCTAAGGCATCATCACATATTTGAAGTCGACAAAATGCTTTTATATTGTTGAAACAGTTCAGCTGCAATTTTATGACATCATTGAACAGACTCTAACTAGAGATTTTTACAACAGCCATTTGAGACAGCCTCTTTCAGATAACTAAAACAATGAAAGTAGAAAAAATAACAATCTTTATGAGTTCTTTTTGAGTCAAATCGAGTTGAATCTGAAAGCCACAAGAGAACAATTACCACACTCCTCACCACAGAGGCTTATGTTATCACATGTTATTGAAAGATGATGGTTGAAACCAAAAGTTTTCAACCGGTTAGAGATTCCCGACTTTGGTAAACCAAATATTACGAACAACCAGAAATCAGAGTCATATTAACTTGGTCTGCTACGGTCAAATCAAGTGTAATACTTTACTACAGTAGCCTTGAATCTATTCTAAACTTAACTTCACATCCCTGACACCATAAGAAACAAGTATATGTGAAAACCTCTACTTCAAAGACTCTAGCTTGAGAATCTTGCTAATATAGCGCAACTGGGAGGGGGGGGGCGATTGAAAGAACCTTTCTGTCATTCCCATTCATTCACCTGACCATCTTGCCAAAAGAACCATCCATCAAGCCCTACCCACCTGTTCATCTAGGCTCTGAGGTTGAATCTTGTTGAGGGAAAGGTTGGCCAAAGTTGCAGATGGCGTTTTATTAAAGCAGTGAGAGAATTGACTGAGAGCTCCGTATTGAATAAGAGGAGAGCTAGTGGGGAGTCTCAATAAGGCTTCAACAACCAGCTGCAAGCAAAACTATTACAGACTAGTAAGTAGACTATAAAGTGCTTGAACTTGCAATCACTTCAGTAGTTAAGAGTACAGAGTTTGTACTCTTAACTACTGACTAGTGTACAGAGTTTGTACTCTTAACTACTGACTAGTGTACAGAGTTTGTACTCTTAACTACTGACTAGTGTACAGAGTTTGTACTCTTAACTACTGACTAGTGTACAGAGCTTGTACTCCTAACTACTGAGTAGTATATGGAGCTTGTACTCCAAACTACTGACTAGTATATGGAGTTTGTACTCCTAACTACTGACTAGTGTACAGAACTTGTACTCCTAACTACTGACTAGTGTACAGAGTTTGTACTCTTAACTACTGATTAGTGTACGAAGCTTGTACTCCTAACTACTGACTAGTGTACAGAGCTTGTACTCCTAACTACTGGCTAGTGTACAGAACTTGTACTCCTAACTACTGACTAGTGTACAGAGCTTGTATTCCTAACTACTGACTAGTGTACAGAGCTTGTATTCCTAACTACTGACTAGTGTACAGAGCTTGTATTCCTAACTACTGACTAGTGTACAGAGCTTGTAGTCCTAACTACTGACTAGTGTACCAAGCTTGTAGTCCTAACTACTGACTAGTGTACCAAGCTTGTACTCCTAACTACTGACTAGTGTACAGAGCTTGTACTCCTAACTACTGGCTAGTGTACAGAGCTTGTACTCCTAACTACTGACTAGCATATGGAGTTTGTACTCCTAACTACTGACTAGTGTACAGAACTTGTACTCCTAACTACTGACTAGTGTACAGAGTTTGTACTTTTAACTACTGATTAGTGTACGGATCTTGTAGTCCTAACTACAAACTAGTGTACAGAACTTGTAGTCCTAACTACTGACTAGTGTACCAAGCTTGTAGTCCTAACTACTGACTAGTGTACCAAGCTTGTAGTCCTAACTACTGACTAGTGTACAGAGTTTATACTCCTAATTACTGACCAGTGTACAGAGCTTGTACTCCTAACTACTGACTAGTGTACAGAACTTGTAGTCCTAACTACTGACTAGTGTACCAAGCTTGTAGTCCTAACTACTGACTAGTGTACCAAGCTTGTAGTCCTAACTACTGACTAGTGTACAGAGCTTGTATTCCTAACTACTGACTAGTGTACAGAGCTTGTACTCCTAACTACTGACTAGTGTACAGAGCTTGTATTCCTAACTACTGACTAGTGTACAGAGCTTGTACTCCTAACTACTGACTAGTGTACAGAACTTGTACTCCTAACTACTGACTAGTGTACAGAGTTTGTACTCTTAACTACTGATTAGTGTACGGAGCTTGTACTCCTAACTACTGACTAGTGTACAGAGCTTGTACTCCTAACTACTGGCTAGTGTACAGAGCTTGTACTCCTAACTACTGACTAGCATATGGAGTTTGTACTCCTAACTACTGACTAGTGTACAGAACTTGTACTCCTAACTACTGACTAGTGTACAGAGTTTGTACTTTTAACTACTGATTAGTGTACGGATCTTGTAGTCCTAACTACAAACTAGTGTACAGAACTTGTAGTCCTAACTACTGACTAGTGTACCAAGCTTGTAGTCCTAACTACTGACTAGTGTACCAAGCTTGTAGTCCTAACTACTGACTAGTGTACAGAGTTTATACTCCTAATTACTGACCAGTGTACAGAGCTTGTACTCCTAACTACTGACTAGTGTACCGAGTTTATACTCCTAATTACTGACCAGTGTACAGAGCTTGTACTCCTAACTACTGACTAGTGTACAGAGCTTGTACTCCTAACTACTGACTAGTGTACAGAACTTGTACTTCTTAGTCGCAAATAAAAACATGCAGAGGGCCAGAGTACAGCAAATTTGGAACTAACACAGACCTTCTCTAAAGATATAAGAGCCTCTTGAGAGATCTCTAGTCTATCAGATGAGTCAAGATGCTCCAGAAGTTGCTCGATCTGATCCTGAGACCAGAGCAACTCAGCTTTGTGAGAGAGAAGTAGCTCCCTGGACCTGAATAAAAGCAAATGATGAAATAACAGTTTATATTCTTTAAATTTAAATTAAACTCAAAAAATATGACAAGTATTAAAAGTAAACTAGAAAATAAAAACATGATTAAAAGGAACTGAGTAAAGAAATACACATACAATACATAGTATCTGAGTACACAAGGGTACATAGTAACTGAATATACAAGGGTACATAGTAACTAAGTATACAAGGGTGCATAGAAACTGAGTATACAAGGGTGCATAGTAACTGAGTACACAAGGGTACATAGAAACTGAATATACAAGGGTACATAGTAACTGAGTATACAAGGGTGCATAGTAACTGAGTACACAAGAGTACATAGTAGCTGAGTATACAAGGGTACATAGTAACTGAGTACACGAGGCTACATAGTAACTGAGTACACAAGGGTACATAGTAACTGAGTTACAAGGGTGCATAGTAACTGAGTACACAAGGGTACATAGTAATTGAGTATACAAGGGTACATAGTAACTGAGTACACAAGGGTACATAGAAACTGAATATACAAGGGTACATAGTAACTGAGTATACAAGGGTGCATAGTAACTGAGTACACAAGAGTACATAGTAGCTGAGTATACAAGGGTACATAGTAACTGAGTACACGAGGCTACATAGTAACTGAGTACACAAGGGTACATAGTAACTGAGTACACAAGGGTACATAGTAACTGAGTACACAAGGGTACATAGAAACTGAATATACAAGGGTACATAGTAACTGAGTATACAAGGGTACATAGTAACTGAGTACACAAGGGTACATAGTAACTGAGTGTGCAAGGGTACATAGTAACTGAGTACACGAGGCTACGTAGTAACTGAGTACACGAGGCTACATAGTAACTCAGTATACAAGGGTACATAGTAACTGAGTATACAAGGGTACATAGTAACTGAGCCAGGTGAGTTCTGCTGACAGTGAATAAGGACATGCATGACAATGTATCAGCATAACCCATAGCCTGAGATTTTTACAAATATGCTAAGCTGATAGGCAGCGATAACTGAATACTAGCCTCAGTGCAATCGTGTTTGGTGTTTATCGGACTCACAGCTGATCGATACAGTAACTAATGTATCGATCAACTATCACTAAAAATGGCATGTAGAAAATAACTCAAAATTTCTGGATGTACATATGGACTAGGTGAGTAATTATCCCATTTGGTAATAAACAATCGTTGTTATTTTGTAATGCATACACCTTAAACCATAACTGTCACGAACAACTTTATCGTTGTTCCTAGGTGAATAAGACACGCTAATTCCGATTTTGTACTCAAAATAAAGATTAGTCCACTAACCTTCAAAGTCATTTAGGCTTTTTTAAAGTGTTTCAATATCCGTTTCGAAAACAACACAATCGGCATTACAAGCTCCGCCCATAAATATGTGACGAAACCTAGCTTTTTCAGAAACGGAAGTTAGGAATGTTTAGTCCGATTTAGAATAATAGAGATGGGTGTCTTAAAACCCATTATTATCTAAATCCAGCCTGTAAAATAATTTCAAATTTTTATGAAAGGTATATAAACTATTTAAAATTGCTGGTAGCTTGTTACATGACTTTTAAATGGGCTGGACGCCGAGAAAAATGAGCTCAAAAAGTGCGGTTTTATCACAAGCTAGCGCTGTTATTGCGCTTTTTTAAAATATGCAATGTTAAATAGCTCATCTACCTTTCAGAAAAGACTGATATTATTGTTAAGGCTGAATTTAGATATTAATGGATTTTAAAACACCCATATCTATTATTCTAAATCGGTCTAAACATCTCTACGTAACTTCTGTTCCTAAAAAGCTAGGTTACGTCACGTATTTATGGGTGGAGCTTGTTATGCCGATCGTGTTGTTTTCGAGACCGATATTAAAACGCTGTAAAAAAGCCTTCATTACTCGGAAAGTTAGTGGACTAATCTTTATTTTGAGTACAAAATTGGAATCAGCGTGTCTGATTTACCTAGTGAATACGATAAAAGTTGTTCGTGACAGTTATGGTTCAAGGTACGCATGGGTAGGAAATCTAAAAGAGCGCCAAAAACTTAGAAATATTTTAAAACCCAAAAACGCTAAAAAGTAAACCCATGATCAGACTACATGATTTATGTATACTGTTGGGACTTTCTACACAAGAAGGAAAGACAAATCCTTGTACTATTTTCTAATAATCTTTACTGTAATCAAAGCTGGGTCCGTTCATCTGTGCCTAATACGAGTGTTACAAAAAACTGCATCATACAGAAATTGAACCCAGATATTATAAATCCCAGCCCTGTGAGCTACAATCTGCACCAGTCAACCACCTTCCTGCATCATAAAATAAATGTACATATAGTTACTACACTTGACAATCTCTCATAGTGCATAGGACTGCCAGTGCACTAGTGTTTGTAATTTTGATAGTTTTCACTAAAAAGTGCACTTCCTCAAATCAAAATATCTTTCAGAATCTCATTTTTTTCAAAACAAACCTAAATTTAAAAACAATGACAGCATTCTGACAGCGTTATTCTACTGGCGTCCAATGTGCTTCTAGAGGACAAGCCTCAGTGTCTCAATGCCATACCTTTGACTGCCGACAAATGTGAAGATATTACTGGTGATGTAACTGAGATAGTTCACACCAGGCTGGTGAGTATCGAACAAAGCTTGGTGGATGACAAAGAATGTGAACGTGTCGCTGTGAACCACTAGATCTGAGGCTAAAAGCAGAAACACAAGTCTACAGTAACTGGAGTAACAACTAGTAAATAAGCAATCTAGCAATTCATCCAAACATGAATCAATGATGCCACCTGTTATTGCTAGTCTGCATAAGTTGATGCCACAAAGTGCTATTCTCATTTGTCTGAAATAAAAACCCTAGCGCCAGCCGAAGAGCCAAAGAGGAGTCAACCAATGCAGCATAACAACTCTGTGTCCAAGTGGGACCTCTCATCATAGTATAACTCTCAAAGCATATGAAACCTGAATGGGGCAATTCTTGAATATCATTTGTCAGTTTTTATAGGCTCTACCAACAAAACTGCCTTATGTGATAGTTATATTAGAGCTGTGCTATTTATATCATACTTGGTTCATTTGGAAATATCTGTTTCTGCCTCGCCAAAAGCTTGATTTATATAAGATGGCTGTGAGTCGTCACATATATTCTCCAGAGCCTTTCCCGTTTAATGTTTTAGCTTCAAACACTTCATACAAGCTAATAAAATGTAGCATTATTCATATCATCGCTATTTTTAAAATAATATAACTAATCTTTTGTGTTTCAGCATAAAGAGTTGATAAAACTGGTAGAAAGATTCTAAATGATGTGTGGTGGGAGTGGAAGATTGTATTGGTAAGAGGTTGAACTTGACGCCCTTCATTCCGAAGTGGCTTCATTTAGATATATTGGAGTTGTGTTTCCTCTACGAAATGTTTTGTTGAACAAGACTGGATTTGCAGTGACCACCTCCACACTACTTGATAAAACCTGACACCTTTAAATTCCATCTAAGTTAAGCTGACACATTCAAAAGTCAATAACTAGTAACATTCTGTATATCAAACCTTATTAGATGTATTAATTGTACAGCGGGGACATGGAATACTGTATACTTAAGCAATCACTAGCAGCAATTCAAAGGTGTTTAGCATGCGTATTCTGAGGTGCACGCTCATTTGCATTTGGCTGATACGGCACATATTTTATTTAGATGGGATGTAATCTCAAGGCATAAACAAGGAACTAGGCAGAGCAATTATACATGGAGTAATGAGGTAATACATTGCAGAAAGAACCATAACGTCTGCAAAAGGCTGAGCAGAAGGAACAGTAGCCAACAATTTTAAAGATGAATTCCAGCAGATTACATGTTCACATCTCGATCATTAACTAAGAGATGTTATTGCTGCTGACAGACAAAAAGGAGTAACGAAGTCAGAAAGAACATTGTCAATATTTAATATACCGTAAAACCTCCATTTAAATGCCTGGCGCTTTATTTTCCAACCCTTTCCTTATAGTGGTAATCAAATAGAGGCTGGCGTAGTATTTTTTAAATAAGCTTGTCAGAATTTCAAGAAGATAGATTTAACCCTTTACGGGTGAAGCGAATGTCACCTATATTTTACACTCTCCTTCGGGCGGAGCGACATTAACCCTTTAGATGCAATAAATCTGCTAACTCACCTCCAACTTGTCAAAGATCTCTAAATAAATATGCATTGAAAAGCCGAGAAATATCTTTAGCAGTTGATATCTACTGCTTGCAATAAACCTGTGATGATGTTATAGCCAGTGCCCTGCTTTGCAATTTGTTAAAGCTTTCAATTCTTTATTTTCTTCTAAATTTGAAGGCATATTTTTACTTCATAGTTATGAATATTTAACAATGTTGCATGATAGCTCATTACACTCATTGATATGTTTGCTATAGTTTGCAGTCAAAACTGGCTTTTTATGTACAATAGAAGAGGAGTTATGAGCCTCAATCGAGTGTAAGCTGTCTTCAGATTACCGCAATGATGCTATCAAATAATATGCTATAAATCTGCAAATTAATAAATTATATTATAAGAATCTATCAAATGCTACAAATATATATGTTCATAAACAAGTGACATAATCGAACGATACTTATAATACATGTAGCAACAAAAATTAATATTTTCAAAACAAAAATATTTGCATTGTTTGCTCGGCTAGCTGCGTTCCAATTGTTGTTTTCGGTGGAACGAACATCTTTGGACTTTCATTACTTTCCACAATGTCATCTGACCTCAACTAATTTTCTGCACAGCTGAACTTGACGATATTATCGTCCAAAATTTTTTTTTAGCAGAGCAAAACTTTTATGTGTTTTATTTCACACCTATTACATGTAACGATAAACGTTCAGCCGCATGGGCAATAAACACAACCTTTAGCCTAAAACTCGTCATTCATATAACAATCGTAAATGTAAACCATTTTTCACGTACGTTGAAGCATCAAGCCCCCGCTAAACAAGGATCTACTATTAGCCTGACACATTTATTATTATATTATTATATTATACATATTATTATTAATTACTTCTTTGGTGTTGATGATAAAGTTTTAACAAAAAACGAAAAGCTTTGGAGCTTGGAAATCGAGTTTGATACAAATAGAAAAAACGAATAAATCAATTGTTTGTGATGTAACCGAGTCATCATTAGTTCGATTAGTGGACACTTTTCTACTGATCAATTGATATTATGGGTTCGTAAAGATCACAGAATGTCAAAGTGGCAGTCAAATGGAAGTGGCATTCAATTAAAGGGTGGCTCTGCATTTTTCAAATATTCTCCTATAGTGGCAGTCAAATAGAGGTGGAGTTCAAATAGAGACTTTATGGTAATCGTATAACACTAGCTGGTTCAACACGATATACACCAAGGTTCAACAAGGTATACACCAAATAACTACAAAAACGCCAAATAACTGGTTTATTGGGAGATGAGATAAAGAGCTACGAGTCTGAATCTGAGTGAACATTTAGTTGTGAGTAGTAATAATTTAAAAGAGTAAGTGAAATTTTACCTTCACGTAAAATTTCAAAAAGACTTTGAATTTCTGTCTTTAAGTTTTCATCCTCGACAAATACCAACTGATAACCTTTGACCCTTCTTGTTATCTTGCAATGGCTTTGACTAAAATAAAAATCTGTTGACAAAGGCAGCATATATTAACCTCGACTGAAATATACAGTTGAAGTGTAATGCTGGCATAGCTAAATCTTTCATCAGAATATGTACTCTAATCAGATCTAAATATGCTAACCTAGAGACATTACGGACAAAGTTTGATGACAATACTATAGAGAAGGCTTCTATGCCACACTGCCCAGATAAGCTATATAGTATAACTATAACCAGATGTTTCATGAGCACACCACGGAAATAAGCTCGATGGTAACCCTATAGAGATATGTTCCATGGCACATCACTGAGAAAGGCTTCATGGCTACAATAGAAAGAGGTGTTCTAGGACTAGACTGTGCAGAGAGGTGTTCTATGACAACTCTCCTGAGGCAAGCTCTATGGTTGTTATAAAAAGAGGTTTTACAGCTACACCATAAAGACACAGAGAAATGTCCTATGAGCACATGAGAGAGAAGAGATTTAGAACAGGAGAGAAAAAAAAAGAAAGAACAATAGAGGAAGAAAAAGAAGTGAAAAATAGAGCAGTGAAGGAATACAAGGGAGAGAGGTTACATAAACACAATAAAAGTAAAAAATAACCGCAAAGATGATACGGCATGGATGGATGTAATTGAAATATGGTTCAAGATAAAATGTTTTGGAGTCAGCTCTATATCGAATAAAAACAGCTCTATGAGCAAAAACTGCTGAATGCAATAGCCACTCATCATGTCAGATAGGCAAAAATAAACCAATCGAGCCTTTCCGAGTAACTTAAATTGAGTTATTGACTTAATAAACTTAATTTATAGTTCCTAAGAAAAGGCCAACTTTTTCGCTAGCTATAGTAGTTTTATAATACTGAGCTATGTTAGTATAAACAGCAAATATACACATACAATATATATACGATATATATACAATATATATACAATATGTATATACAATATATATAAAATATATATATACAATATATATACAATACATATATACAAAATATATATACAAAATATATATACAATATATATACAATATATATATAAGCAATATATATATAAAATATATATACAATATATATACAATACATATATACAATATATATATACGATATATATATACAATATATATACAATATATATATAAGCAATATATATATAAAATATATATACAATATATATATACAATATAAATTTGGTAAGAAATTTATTAAAATTTGACTAAGCATAAAAATTACTAAAAGTTTCATATTGCACAAAAGGTGTGTAGCACTCATCAGATAAAATGCCTAAGCATCTTATCTGATGAGTGCTACACACCTTTTGTGCAATATGAAACTTTTAGTAATTTTTATGCTTAGTCAAATTTTAATAAATTTCTTACCAAATTTATAGTAAGCTCTACTTTAGTATCGAGCACTTTATGCTGACTTTTAGCCCATACTTTATTGTATATACAATATATATATGCAATATATATATAAAATATATATACAATATATATACAATATATACAATATATATATATATATACAATATATATATATACAATATATATACAATATATATATACAATATATATACAATATATATATACAATATATATATACAATATATATACAATATATATATATATTGTATATATATATATATATACAATATATATACAAGGAATAAAACCTGTTCGAGTCATCATTCTTCCGGTTAGTGTTATAGCCAGACTGAAAATAGTGAAAATTAGTGACAATAGCCAGACATAATAAACAATACAATATATTTTATATGTTGCTGTATGTCATTACCAGAACGATAATAAGTGAAGCTAATTCAACAAAACAAGCAATGATAAAGAAGTTTTGTCACTGGTAGAGTTATACCACCCTGTCAATACTGACGCAAAGTAAAGTTACACACTCGGCTAAATTTCCTGTTAGTCAGAACAGGAAACCCTTATAATTATTACTTCAATTACCATATTTGTGAGATGTCTACATCCTGCTGAGCACGATATAGGCTGCCAAGAAGGTCAGCAAATAAGTGCTTCCATGCTTCCTTATCACACTGACCATGCTGCTTAGCAATGAGCGCCTTTGCGTGCTCCATAATGACTCGCTTGTCAGTGTCACTCTCTTCTTCCCATACACAACCTAGATATGCCATAAGCTATTAAAATCAGACTAGAGAATGACATATAATGACATATACTCTCATGTATTGCATTGATAGAACCTTTTTCATGTAGATTGAAAGTTGACTCTTATGTCTATTCATTTGATAAAAAACATTAGTTTAATGTGATTGTAAATAGTATATGAATTTGGGTTTAATCGCGAATAAAGAAACTCTTACTAACAAAACATAATTAAAACAAAAAAACACTTTATAATGCTAAGTAATGATTATAACACTAAGTAATGATATAAAAAATCCTGTAAAATATCCTTTAAATGATACCTGTCTGAACTAAAAGGCAGTGAATCTAGGTGAATACAAGTTATTACAAAGTTTCCTTAAATAATGTTACATATCATACAGCTTAAATCTGCTGATAACTTGACGATATGTACGATAACATGTATGATATGTGACGATATGTACAATAACATGCACGATATGTACAATAGCATGTACGATATATATGTACGATAACATGTATGATATGTGACGATATGTATGATAACATGTACGATATATACAATAACATGTTGGGCATGTTTATATTTCCATTTCATCGTTCAAAAACTAATTGAATTTTAAAGCAATTTTATAGATAGAACTCTGTCATCTCTACAGATACTTAAACTTGGATATACTACAAATGAAGTTATAAAGCCTTGCTTGACACCTTGAACACGATTTCTTTTTTAAATTTAAGTATTATAAACTAGAAATTCCACTGTCATACAGCCCACGACCAAAGAGATGGCCAGAGATATTGGCAAAAAAATAAAGGGTACTGATGATTGAGAAATGCAATATTAGCAATCAAATGGCTCTGCAGTGCAATAGGATAACTGCAATGGTAGCTGTAATGTACTGGGTGTGGGTGTTATTATATACAACAAACAGCAATAATGAATGGAAAAGATGTTTATATTTTCCCCCTGCAATAGGAGAAATGCAATATTGGCCAATATTAGAAGTAAAATGCACTGATATTCTTAGAATAATCAATTTTATTAATATAGTAATAATAGAAAACCAATACACAATTTTGTTTACATTTCAAAACGTCATAGGTAGCAATATCGAGAAGTTGTGGTATTTATATATGTTTTTAGAAAACTTATTTAAAAAGTGTTTGGTCATGACAAACAACAACAATGAAAGGAAAATATTACACGTTTATATCTCTCCCTTGCAATAGGAGAAATGCAATGTTGGCCAATATTATAAGTAAAATGCACTGATATTATTAAAATAACCAATATTATTAATATAGTAATACAGCAATAATAGAAAACCTATGAGCGTTCACGCGTCTCGAAGATTTCTGCAAACTGCAGCAAAATAAAAGCTGTTATAAAAGTGTTATAAAGCTGTAGGCCTCATTTACTGTAATGTATGTAATTCAACAACAATAAAGAAATATGTTTATTATAACTCTGAAATGCAAAATTAGAAGTAAAATGTGCTACTGTGTACTATACACAGTTTGAAAGTTGGTTGGGTTGAATGTAGAATGGTTTTGATAAGCGATCTTTAACAGAAAGCGAGTAGTAGCATTCACGCGTATAAAACTGTAGCAAAATAAAAGATATTCTCGTCATGAAGGGGCGTTGTAGTTCGGCCCTAGCTTGTACATAAGTTGTAAAGAATTTCGGCTAACGTTTCAAATAATGAAACCTTCGGTGATTGGACCAAAAACACAGGCTGATAAACTGTGTACCACAATTTCGTACCTGTAAATCAGTCTACGCCTCAAACGGTCTACGTTTATTACAAAAACCTTCGAATAAATTCGATTACAATTAAAAATGCCATAGACTGATGAAATGAGCACGGTTTTCTCGTGGAATGCGCACTGCTAAATAGTTCTACTATCTGTCGCACGGCTTTATTGGCGTTTCAATTTTCGGTCTTAACTTTTATTAAACCGAGCTTTTCAAGCGTTTTGTAGCATTTTTCGTTCAAATTAATCTGTCTATTTGTGTATAATCCGATCAGATGGGTAAGTTTAAAGATAATACCGACGGTTTACAAAGACTTGGCAACATATTTAAATAGGTTTAAATGTGTTTTGTATCGTTATTATACTTTAACGACTTTACATTCCGATGCTTAAATTTGTTGATGAAATTTCTAGCCAAGGGTTCGTCTCATTGTTGATGAATAATTTTCGTAAGTTGTGTGCACATGCATTTATCATAAAAACTCCCACACTTCCGCTCGTGTGGTCGTGGGATTACAAATCATATACAAACTAAAATTGTTTGCCTTTTTATACTGCCCATAACATTATTCTACCAATTATTGCTATATATTATCGTACAATAAAAATATTATATTTATGACTATTATAATATATAATTACTATATATAATATATATTATTATAGTATTATACTATTCTATTCATTATTTACATCTAAAAGTATTTTATTTCATTAGATATTAACCTACAACATCCTGAGAGTCTCTAGAAAGACCTTTAGCTTAGCTCCATTATTAAGAGTAAAACCAATTAAAACTTTTTGCAGACTACTGGCGAATGTACTGTTGTAATGTTCCACATATAACTCACACAGTTCAAGCAAACCTCTAAGTAACCTGGGCAATATTGGGATATTATGAGGCAGGACATTTTGGAGTATTATGACATTCATTTGAAAGTAAAAATGATGTCGCAACATAATGCTGCAGTTACATTGCATGTCAATGTTAAATCAATGTTTATGCTCAAACATTCCCAAGTACCCTTCATGGAACATTGCTGGGACATTCAATAACTATGTTTTCTAAAAACACTGATAACGTTAGCAAAGTCTATTCCTGTAACATTCTAGCTAGAATGTTGCAATTTAATGTTTAATAATCTAGAATGTTCAAATTTTTTTTAATTTAAAATGATTTACGCCCAGAAAAATAATGGTCATTACAAACTTCAATTTTTGCGCTTCGCTACAAATATTGCAAAAATGACCAGGCTCCATTAGAACGCGTAATGGATTATTGTGCGATATTTATTGCATTCGACTGTAATAAACATTTCACAAATGATTATAATGGCTACATTATAATTTTTTTCTCTCTATCTCTATTTTATTATATCATATGGTACACTAACAATAAAATACTATAGAGCGAGCTCAAAATATCACTAAAAAACACTTGTAAATGGTACCACACCCAGCAGAATATGCTACTATATAGACATTTATCCTTATACCTTCTATATATATATTTCTCAAAGTATGTCCGTGTGTCGTCGTATATCTGTCGGTTTTCCGGCTATAGCTATTATTAGCACAGCGGAGCTGGACAACAATGCAGATGCAAAGTCATGGCTTACCGTCATTGGAAGCCTAGCCTTATGAACTAGCTTAGTAGAATTTTTTATTGGCAACACGCCAGGCTACTAGCTTGAAAGGTACAGTTGTTTGACAAAGTTTTAAAACCTTTACAGTAGTTTTTATTTTTCACCTAATTTATTTCAACTACACAAAACACTTCTTTCATGATATGTAGTTTGAAAGTAAGAATAGGAAACGTTGTTATATGTTGAATACAAATCAAATTTCTGTCCAAAGACTTTTTTATTACCCGGGCAACGCCGGGTGGTACAGCTAATGTAAACATATATTAAAGCTTGGAAGAAATGTTGTGAGGAGGTTATGTACATTATAGCGATGTCAGAGGAAAACTCTGTACAGAGTTATTAGAATGTTTAAAAATGTCTATACATTTACATCTCATCAATGCTCTGCACGCAATGTTTCTGGGATGTCAGCTAATATTTTTGAAGCAACATCATGGAAGGAATAATAAAATTTGTAAATATTACGTAACGTTTTTCCAGTTTTGTAGGAATGTTGTGAAAAATAATTTGCTGAACGTTACAACAGCATAATTCTCACAACAACGCTGAAATGTTGTGGAAGATATTTTCCACCATCGCATTTCCAAAGATGTTACTAGAACGTTGAAAAGGTGTCTACAAATAATCTTGTGACAAAGTTACAATGAAACGTTTCTGGGATTTTTCGGACCATCCTGAAGCATTCTGGGAATATAAAATTGTTGATTGGGTACAAATGACTCACACAACTCCATCCGGCAAATAAACTGAACGATTTATTCAATTTTTTTTAGCAAACATTGATATTGTTTGAATTCCGTTGCACAAATGAGCAATTCGAGAAACAAAAAACCAAATATTTTAATAAAAGATGTAAAAACCCGACCTTGGTGAGAAATTTGGTGTTTATGATGGTTGGTTTCACCACTGAGCCGAATAAAACGAGCCAAGACCGGCTCACCCTCCCATTTAAGTTCTCCATCAGATAGCCACCAAACAGAGTCTAAGAGCTGAGCCAATGATATCTTGGCCTTTGCTATTAGTCTGCTCAACAACTGCACTACAAACAAATACATTCACGTGAAGAGCTCAGATGAACTACTAACACAATCCATGGTATCCAAAAAATACTGTCGTAAGTCAAACTGTACTTGAATACAGATAATATAGACAAGGAGTCAAGGCGATGAAGCCAACAAATAATCATTAGGAAAAAGAGAGTTGATAAGCAGGTCTATACAAAAACTGTATGAGAGATACAACCTGAAATTGAATTTACCTTTCAAGCGATAAAGACATGCTAAGACATAACCTTTCATAAAAAGGGTTTCAGATACAACTGCTGAGAGAATCTATAGTTACTTGAAACCTAAAGTTGTAGAGTATAGAATAAAACTCCCACTTGTAATATGAAAAAGGAGCAAACAGTTTAGGATACCCACAAGTTCTCTACTGTCGAATTACTAGAGAGAGATTTTACTAAGTTCCCATTAAATATTCATCTCCACCACCACATTATTTCATTGTTTTAAACTGTAAATACAAGATTTTAATATAACTACCGTGATTGAAATGAAATGTTGCGAAATTGAAATTTCAATTAACATTTTACAATAGGCATTAAATTCACAAAAACTAACAAGAAATTTAAAATTCAGAAATTTTAACCGACACTAAACTCTTTTGTAAGAAAGAAGCTAACCTCTCACCCGCATCAGACGTCACTTTAATATAACCAATTTACAAGTATCTCACCGATAGAGAGGTCATTGCAAGAACTATTATCCAAAAGACTTTGTACAATGAGCTCTAAGGTTGTAGTCTGTGACAAATAGCTGATCTCTCCTTCAGTAACAATGTTGATGAGGTGAAGAGCCACAGTTACTGGTAGTTGGAATAGCTGAAACATATAAAAGATAGCACTTTGACTTTTCTACATGTCAAAGTGTTACAAGTTGGCAAACAAAGCGGACAGGAAGTAAACTTGAACTTTCATTACATGTAAAATATCTGTTTGTTGGCAGTAATGCCTTGCTCTGATGGTGGTTGCTGCTTCAGATAGAAATAGAGTGGCAACACACTGTTAGAAAATATATTATGATAGTATTTTATAATGTTGATATTAGTGCACTTTAATTAGTTGAATTAATGCCTGCCAACCAATCTTTATTTTTTATACAACTTTCACCATACCATTATACTCATTTTGTATTCATATGATATATATTGAGTAATAATATCTCAATTCATGTTTATCTTCTCATAGATATTATTTTGTTGTATTTTAACATTTAGATTGTTCCAGAAAATAATACTCATTTTCAAAATGTGACAACAAAATGATGTCATAAAAATGAGAGAATGGAGATTAACACCAGAGAAGTTAATTTAAGTTTTCGATTTATCATTATCTAAATATAGTTTAATTACTGCTGCCGGATTAAAATATGTTAATTTTTTATTTACATTCTTATAGCTCTTATCAATATTTGTTTTATTAAAGCTGTCGGCATAACAAAATGTTATTGTCAGTAGCCCTTTAGAGGTTACATTACACTCTTTCTCAAATATGTTTGTTGTCAAGGTCCTGTTTATACAGGCTAGTAATACACTACATGACAAGTTCAAATTGAGTCAAATAAAATCCTGAATGGAACATAAGTATATAATAGTGATAGAAGCATTTGCATGATAGAATATGAGAAGGAATTGGAAGTGGATTATATAACTTTTACACCTGTTGGTAGAACCTTTGCAACCTGAGAGACTCTATCAGCTGCAGGAAGTATTCAGGAAGGAGAGAAAAGGAAGGAATGTTGAGTGCCCGATACAATGAGCAGTTGTCTTTCCACAGCTCTTGTCTGGTGTAGAAAAACTAAACAAACGTATCATGAAAATAAGAAACAATTAATAAACTCTTACAACCAAACTATAGCAGACCGACAAATATTCAAATACCTCGACATGCGAGCTTAATGCGTTCTGGGACTGAGTTCGTACATCAATTTACTTGTGTATGCATTCCTTTTGGTCGTAAAGCAGCTTACCAGACTTATGAAGAGCTGATCATCAGGAACATAGAGCTGAAGAAGATGAGAGACAAGCTTGTGCACATCTATAACCTTATTCTCCATACATGCACTCCTGAATAACTCCCTCAACCGTGCAAACTTCGGTGAAAACTTAACATCAAACATTTTATAGAACCTTCAAAATAAATGATGAGAGCGAGTTATATGCATAATTGTTTTATCAGATATTTGCTGTCTAAAATACTCAAATCGCATCTCCAATATGCCTGACAATTCATTACATTTCCAGTTTCCAAGGAAATAGACTACACCTTATACCAAACACCGGGTAGGACCTTACCAATCCATATTATGTCACAGCTTTATGCAAAAAACCTTTTCGGGAGAAAAGGCATAACTTTAATTAACTATTCTTTATTATTTTTCTCATCTAACTTACTTTGAATAGAACCGGTAACAAAGTTGATATCTGTAATGCTTTAAAGATGTGTCACACAACATTTACAAACAAAGTAAATCATAAACCTTTATGCTATAGCTTGAATGATGTACAAACGCATAGATAAGATTTGAATTTACGACCTACATCAAATAGCTACCATAAATACTTTTACACATGATACAGAAGCTAAGTGGTGTGCAATTGAGCTGCGAGGTCATATGTAGTGTAACAGTGTCTAAAGCAATGGTGAGACACTACTAGGAGTCATAGTCAATAGTGATATCGCAATGGCGTTAAAGCTATCAGATTACAACAGTATAGGATTAAAAGCTTCATGGTGACGTCATGACTTTGCGGGACTAATGGTACACAAGTAATGGAGGACCCAAAGGACGGCTTTATTCTGCAATGTTGAAACAGGTAGGTACCAGCACAGTATTTAAAAAGGCGTCGTCAGCAGTCACTATTAGAACGTTAGCATTGTTAATAAATTTCATATTGTGTTGTTTTATTACGTATATCAATTGAGGGGTGGTAATATTATTGTGTTTCGTAGTGTAGTTCGTGTAGGTAATTATCATTATTTATAGGCTTGTGTTGTTATATTGTATCGGTAGTGTTATTGTAGCAGTGCAATTGGGTTTCATGGGGTTGTCTAAAAAGGTAAAAGTGATTACTATTATCGATAGTTGTTCGCAGAAATAGCTGCTGGACAACTCTACGTTAGTGCTTTCTTTAGGTTGACACTGAATAGCGAAAATTTTTCTAGTTATTTCAAGAGTTGGCCAAGTGAGTTCGAGGTTGCATGTGAGCTTATTTCATTGCGTATGAGTAATACCGATGGTGGTGCTCTATTTTTTGCAAGAAAGACCCAACTGTTAGCTTTATTTAGTGCTATTGGTAGCAGTAGAATGGAGTTACTAAAGAGTTAATGGATTGATGTTGCGAACCAGTCAGCTGATGCTTATCTGACTGGTTCAAATTTGCTGAGAGGTCTTCATGAGAGAAGAGCTTTTTGTGAAGATGAAATTTCTTACGATTTCACAGGCTTTGGGGAGAAAAAGAGAAAGTACTTGGCAAGAGTGAAACAGTTGAGTAGAGACATGGACTTTGGTGCTAGTAATGCAAATTTGAGGCAACACTTTAATGTAGCTTTAGCAGTGAATGGTTCGCGTGAGTCTAATGCTAAGAAAAAGTTAATGCAAGGGACTGATTTGACTTGGGATCACTTATCTAACAAACTGAAAGCTAGACATTTGGTTGGAGAGTCCGAGTATACTATCACTGGTACAAGAAAAGATATAAAAAAAATTGAAGTAGACAATTTGAGAGTATAAAGTGAATCTGATGACAATAGTTCTGTCCTGCCGGTTTAACGAGTTTCTAAGAAAATTGAGAAATCTTGTGGTGAAAGTTTGACAAGCTTTGCTTGATGATGAAGTAGGTAAAACTGTGATCAAATACGTGGAGAATGGCTGGCCAGAGTCAAGTGCAAACCTAGATGGAGAGATAAGTAGACTTTCTAGAAGAAAAGAGTTGAGCATTTCCAACGGTTTACTGTTTTACTCCTCTTGCATTTACATCTATATGACATTCTTATCTAAAAATGTCATAAAGGTCATCAATGTGTTAATAAATATAGTAGGAGAGCCCAGCAGCATCTTTGGGGCTTGCTTTTAGGCATTGTATTAAAAATTTGTAGGATGATTACAATCTTCGTATTATGCACATGGATATCAAACAAAAACCTATGGGTGTTAGTGAACTACCCTCTAATCCGAGGGAAGTAGTTGGATCTGATATTTTTGTATTTGAACATGAATTATAGTTGTTAATGCTGTTTGTTAATGACTATTATTCAAAGTGGATTGAGGTTATTCTAATAGCTACTCAAACATCTAACCCAATTATTTCAGTTATAAAAAGAACATGTTCAGATTTTGGTATACCAAGGGTGGCTTGTTCTGATAATGAACTATGTTGTGGCAGTAACGTATTCAGAAATCTTTGTGAACCATATGGAGTTCAAGCAGTTAACAGTAACACTAAATATTCATAATCTAATGGGTTAGCAGAAAGCTCTGTGTAAACTGTAAAGAGACTCTAAACAAAATTGGCTGGGTACTCACGTAGTACACTCATGTTCAGTAGACAAATTAGGTCTAGTCTAGGTGTACCGAATAACAGTGATATAAATTATGAACAATTTGAGAAAAATGATTTACTTAAGAAGTCTGTAGTTAAAGAAAAGTGGTGAAAATCCGAATTGGTAAATTACCAAAACTTTGTCCCTGTAATATATTTTCGGTAAAGACACCAGGAATTCCTAGGGATAAAGGAAATAGTGAAAAGAGGACATAACTCTTGCAGTTACTGGGTTAGATTAGGAAAATAGTTAAGTTAGAAGAAATAGAAATTTTTTTTCTATAACAGGATCGCGATAACAACAGCCTAGAAGAGTTCGCCTAATTGAAGACAGACTTAAAAATGATAATGATATTTAGAGGAGGATGTTGATGATACTGATTTGAAAACCAAATCAAGTCGGGATACTAATGACGATGCTGTCAATATTACTGAAACTAGAAACTTGTAGCCTGTAGAAGAGAATGTAGATGTCCCGAGGTATGGGAGATGGAGTAAGAGAAAGGTTGAGCTGAATATGTTATATTATTTAAATGCTAATGCTGTTGCAAACAAATCAAATGAAAATAATGTGCATGAACAATTAAGATTGTGGGTAGGGGGCAGTGGTTAAATCGAAATCTAAACTAAAAACTGAAGGGCCCAAAAAAGACAAAGTGAGATACGAGGAGAAGCTAGTGGTAGTGGTGAGAAAGCAAATAGCAAGGATATTGGGAAAGATAAAAAGATGGTCTGGGGTAATGAAGGTGATAAATGGTGCATGGTATGTAATTCCAAAAGAGATCATATAGCTGTACTTTGTCCTAAAAATTTTGTAGTAAGTGTAGCAAAAGTGGTCACTGGACTAGAAATCGCAATTAGAAAATAAAATGTAGAGGGTCCAAGAATTTTGAACCCCATTACTTAGAGTGCCCTAATCGAGGTGATAGATTCTATAGAACGGAAGTGAAAAAATGGAAGTGAAAAAAAGTGGAGCAATTCGGTGAGAACAAACCAAGTTTGTTGGCTTCTCAATTTTGTGGTAAGTATGCCGGTGTAGTGAGGAGCAGAGAAGAAGTTTAGAATGTGTCAATCTTGATTAAAGTTAGTGAGTTTTTGAACGAAGTAGAAACTTACAACCTCTGAGAGCAAATTTAGATGAGAGTAAATTTGATGAAAAAGGAAAAATATTTGATGAAAGAGAGAGCAATAATAGCACAGAATTGTGGAACAGATGGGAGTTAGAGAAAAAGAAAGTGGAGTTGAGAGAAGAATAGGAGAGATCTGTCACCCTCCAAGGCATGGTAGATCTCTTTTTGGGGATAGTCAAAGTGAAAGACAGCTAAATCTGCAAAGGCTAGGCCGGCAGTAAATGGTGTTTCTACCATCGCCTGTGCTGAAGTGAAAAAGGCTGCTAGACCTGGCTCTCGCAAGCTAAGCCCGGAGGGTGATTCCGGCTAGAAGACCTTAAACGCGAAAAAAGACAGGGTGAAAGTGTTGGTTTTGCTGGAAATCCCCTAGAAAAATTTCTTGAGTCTCCAGAGTTGTCTGAAAATAGCAAGCATATCAGTACCACACATGCTTACACTGGTCAAGAGGAGTCTGAGGCTTGACCTAGCTGCAGATGAAGAGTTCTTGGGAAGCGAAGATGATGATGGGTCAGTTGGAAACAGAAAAAATTTGATGGAATTTGAGGATCCAAAGTGAGCAAATAAAGTATAAACTAAAAATTCCACTGTCATACAGCCCACTGTCATACAGCCCACTGTCATACAGCCCACTGTCATACAGCCCACTGTCATACAGCCCACTGTCATACAGCCCACTGTCATACAGCCCACTGTCATACAGCCCACTGTCATACAGCCCACTGTCATACAGCCCACTGTCATACAGCCCACTGTCATACAGCCCACTGTCATACAGCCCACTGTCATACAGCCCACTGTCATACAGCCCACTGTCATACAGCCCACTGTCAAAGAGATATTGGAAAAAAGAAAGGGTACTGATGGTTGAGAAATGCAATATTAGCAGTCAAATGGCACTGCAGTGCAATAGGATGACTGCAATGGTAGCTGTAATGTACTGGGTGTTATTATATACAACAAATAGCAATAATGAAAGGAAAAGATTATATGTTTATATCTCTCCCCCTGCAATAGGAGAAATGCAATATTGGCCAATATTAGAAGTAAAATGCACTGATATTATTAGAATAACCAATATTATTTATATAGTAATAATACAAAACCAATGCACAAATTTGTTTACATTTCAAAACGTCATAGCTAGCAATATCAAGAAGTTGTGATATTTATATAGATTTTTAGAAAATCTGTACTACATAGCCATTGTTCTGTAGTCATCCAAACTTATAATTAAATATTGTAACAACCTCATAAGGATCGTTAGAAAAAAATCATTGTCATTTCCTTTACTTACACTGCGTTGGACATCAGTTAAAATACCAAAGCACTCAAGGGTGTCTAAAATGTCAGTTACTTTGAAATCGGCAAAAATGAAACGAGTTCAGTACTCCTATTTATCATAAAAACTCTCAAACTTCGCATCCGCTCGTTTGGTCGTGGGATAAGTAAATGAAGTATAGGAGAGGTAAATTTTGTAGTTTTAATTTGGAAATATGTAGCTAGTAGCTTGAATGGTCTGGACTTATTAGAAATTATAATACCTGAAATTATAAATTAAGATCTTTTGAGGTGGGCTTTTTCTAGGAGAAGGGGCTTGGTTTGTAATTGTGTTGAGAGGTATTATGTAGTGTAACAATGTCCACGGCAATGGTGAGACACTACTAGGAGTCAAGGTCAATGGCAATAGCGTGACGGTGTTAAGACTATCAGATTATGACAGTACAGTGCGCCCTCAGAATACAATTAACCTGATATACGATTTTTTCACCTTACGAAGTTGAACATGGTGAAGTTTTCACCTCATCATTAGACTTTCAATTCACCATACGAATTCAAGAAAATGTTTGCCCGAGTTTAAATTTGGCAGTCGGTATGCTTATTACGTACGTCGAAATAACAATGATGCTGAAATGCGGTTCGCCAAAAACATTTTCACAATGTTTAGAAAAGACACGATGACAGATTTCTCTCAAGTCAGCATTTCACATGGGAAATTTTGTGAAAAGTACATGAACAAGAGCAAATATTCATTTTTAGCGTTATGCTCCGTTTTACTACAAACTTTAATTCAGCATACATATATAACTACTAGTATCTACACGTATATTTAATTTGTTAGCTATGGAATCTGAGACCGATACAAGTGTTACAAGACGAAGGAAAAATGATTTCGTATTCAACAAAGTTGGAGGTCATAAATAAATAGGGAGAAGGCACCCGTATTGTTAATATTGCCAAAGAATATGGTCGCAACCAATCAACAATTGCCATTATTATTAAAAACAAGAACTCCATTAAAGCAAGCACAAGGAGGAGCTTCCGACTGACGACTTGAAGAAGTTGAAGGCCATGCACGAAATCAGCAGTCAAGAGAAGCAACCATTTAGTAGTGGCGAGGAAGTAGCAGAGCCAGAAAAAACCTACATCGGCAGAACAATCTCAAGTATTTAATTTACTGATGTGGACTGGTACATTAAAAATCAATACTTTACAATGCATGTATAATGTATATAATTATTTATCTTCTTTGTGTGGCATGGTTTTTATGTTTTATTCATTTCATTTTATGTTTTATTTATTTCAATTTGATTTTATGTTTTATTTTCTTGTTTAACCATGTCTTTGCAGGCGGGCCTGTTTTCTACTACGTAAATACACATCATCGTATGTATGTAACTCATATATAACTAGCTACTCAATATAATTGACGCATCCATATTACTTTCTAGAACTTGCTAAAGCCCTGTCCTCTAGGGTATAAATACGTACAAACTTCTGTATGTATGGTTACATTGACTCTTGTGCACATTTCACACAAAACAAACTACTGTACAACCTTCTCTGGATCCTTTTACAAGCGTTAGCTAGCTAGCAATTTTCTGCAATGCACCATCATTTACAGTGAGCATCTTCAATAGGTTATCAAGTAAGCTATATTCTACATTGCACCTAGTATGTTTGCTTTCTTAGAGCACTCTCTGCACCAGTAGGAAAGCTGTGTCTTCCTGGCCATTTCTGCTTTTCAGGACCCAAAAAGTGGTAAACCTTTTCTTTTAAAACCAGGAAAAAAATTGGACAGAATTAGACAACTTCTTTAAGCCTGCTAAAAAATTACATTTCATTGCGTATTAAATTTATTGTCAAGTGTACAGTAACAGAATTAGCATTGATATGTCTGCCTCCTCAGCTCTACTCACTACATGTACCAGCTCAAGTCACGTTACTCCAAAGGTATGTACGTACTGTATAGTAAATATAAATTCATTTTTCTTTTTGATAGCCAAGTGTGCAAAAGGCTGCTTTCGATAACTGCACCGCTCGGCCTTTCTTGTTGAATTAGGTTGAAAAAGTTTTTAACGAGACACGCTAAGTATTATATTGAAAGCGCAAAGAAAAATTGATAAGTGATAAAATTTTGGTGATACAAAGTTGAAATTTAGTAAAATAGTTAAAAATACATACTAAAAATTAGCTTCAAGTGTGTGTTTTAATGAGCTAACCTTATTTGAAATGAATTCAAAGTTTATATTGTACATACATCTTGAAGGTAAGAACTTCTTACCATGCGTACTGCATTTGGTACACCACATTATAATGTTGCATTCTATTGCAGATTATAACCATTAAAATACACTAAATGCAATACAGTTACTATAGGTAACTATAATTACTAAAGTTAACATACTATTTTGTTACTAATTTTCAATATGTACACTTTTTATAAAATTTTGACAATTCCACCAGGGGAAGTTTGCATTGTATAATTACAATGGTCTCTATACCCCTACATACGAATTTTTCACCATACAATGCCAACCCTGGAACGGATCAACATCATATCCTGAGGGTGCCCTGTATAGGATTAACGTCTTTATTGTGATCTCATTGCTTTTTGGGACATAAAAACAATAGAGGACCCAACGGGTGGTCTTATTCTGCAGGGTTGAAATAAGCAGGTACCTACAAGCTATTTAACACTAAGAATGACCAAAAGAATAAGGAAAATTCAGTAAAGTATGGAGGCTCTCCTATTTTGAATATTAATTGTCTTTTTTTTAAATGTCTAATCTTTGAATATTAAATGTCTTTTTTCAAATACTAGGCTTACCCGTAGTCAGATCAAGTCGAACAAAAATATAAAACAAACAAAAAAAGTTTGTAGCTATTCACTAACGACTAATTTGTTACTTATGCTTGTCTGGACTAGTCTGGTCTAGACTATACTAGACTATACTAGACTATACTAGACTATACTAGACTATACTATACTAGACTATACTAGACTATACAAATGAATACGAAGCTATAAAGTAGTTCAAACAGCCTAAGAAAAAGCGCACAAACAAATCATTGTGAAAAATAAAATAAGATTGCAGAGGAAATTCAACAATGATTGTGTAATTATGATATGAAAAGTGAGGTTGAGTCTTTTAGTCTACAAACGCAAGGTACAGTTGAACCTTATTCTTTAGCATTTATTTGGGGATCTTTTTCGGGCATGGCAAATCCAAACAAGCCCGTGCACATGCCCGCTAATATATTAGCAGTATGCATGTCTCAAAACAATAAATTCCGAAATAATATACAAAACCGCAATATGCCAAAATAATAATTATAAAATTCTATCCGCAACAATGATGTACGTGTGGATGTGAAATACCTATGTATAACATAGGTCTTCCAAAACTGAACATAACAACAGTAATTTTTAGAGCGTACAAAGATAACCCCTGTTTAACCATATTAAAAAGATTATCGAATCAACGAATTTCGTAACTTCGTGCCAGGGTTGGCTCGGTTTAAATCAATGGTTTAAACCGAGTGGTTTACACCCGGTTTAAACCAGGATGAAAAAACCAGTTATTATGGTTTTTTTATTATTTTTTGTGAAAAACATAATATTTTAAGCTCCTAGTGGTTCATGTGCGGTAGAAATGCCATTATATGTAATTATCAGCTGTGAAAGTTTATTTAGGACACAGTAGTAAAGCGATGGCAGAGCTCAAGCCGAAACTACATGAAATCCTAGCACAACAATGACTTGGTGAATTTCATTTTCAACTGGTTCTATCATGTGATATGAAGATCTCTTTACTGATGAAATATAAAAACCATGTGAAATATACTAATCCAATCATTGTCTCTAATAATGAATGAATACTTTCTCAAGTCTGGCCAGTGAAAAATGATTACTTATAATTAGAAATCAAAACAATAAAATCCTTTTGGGCAAGCTTCAAGTTTGCCAACTAATATTTCATTTATTGGGCACAAGCCAAAGTAGTTGGATTGTTAGAATTCAGTTTATCAAGTTTTTTGAAAAGTAAAAGTTGTGCCTCAAACTTTCAACATGCCTCGCAAGCAGGATCCCGTTTGGCAGTTTGTCACTTGAACTGCAAAAGGCAAAGGTTAAAAGGCAAAATTTAATAGGTGTGCTGTCGTAACGCGAGGTCGCGCAGATAGGCTTAAAGCTCACGTAGCAAAATGTCAAGCTGAAAACACCAATTTAGACAGTGATGCTAATATTCAGGTGATAGAAGCTGAGTCATCTGCCACTGCTCCAAACAGTCACAATGCATTTGCATTATGCTCTGCTCTACACTACCACACGACTAATCACTGGGATTAAAGTTCCTACGTATACATAGAGCTGTATGTAAAATATTCACTTTATGTGATAAGATTTCTGCTCTGTATTACATCGATCACGTTTGATTTATACACATTCTGAAATTTCCATAATTTTTCTCTTTTTCCCATAACAACTCCCACAGTACCATCTTTAACAGATGATTCCACATATGTATGTTCAATACTCAATCATGCAGGTATAGTAAGTGATGTTAATTAGACTTAAAATTGCAAAAACCTTGGTAAAATAATAAAAACCATACAAACCGGCTTAAACCAAAAAAACCTGGTTCTTTTCGGTTTTTTCATAAAAACTGTGGTTTCTTCCAATCCTGCTCCGTTCACATAATTCTAGTGCTAGTGCAAAATCACATCTTATATTCACATTGACCTAACAGAATTTCGCAAGTACACCGATTCACGTTTTTAAACAAACGGCCCGGAAACTCTAAAACTATTAATAAATATGGGACGGGTAATGAATTGAGTTGTCCTGAAATCTAGCTAATATAATTCTAGCGATTCCATAAATATACTTTGCGGTAATAAAAAACTGGTAGACGGTGTACCATTGGTCATTAAAAAGATGTTTTATCTTGTGCTTCGTTATTGGCTAACGCACTTATATAAACGGCCGATTAAAAGCTTCGCAAGCTCTATCAATTTACGCTTACAAACCGAGTAAGTGAACGAATAGTGAGTATGCCACTGCTCAAGCGCACGATGCTTGCCAGCAGATTATACTACATATCAACGCTTTAAGCAATTTTATTCAATATACTGTTAGGTCTGTTGAAGACATCATATGTATATGATGTCTATATACATTATTGGGGGTCCTCCCATGTTTTGGGACGATTCTGACGACCCGACGACAGGGATATTTAAAAAGTGACAGACGAGACGACCATTTTTCAATGTAGGTGACGAGGTGACGATGATTTTGTAAGTAGGATTACTAAAGGTACGGCTGCACGTAACGAATTTTTCGTCGGTTCTGAGTTCTGACCGAAATCACGAAAAACGCAGAATTAATCGGTCGAAATTCAAAGAATTATTTGAGCTGTGCATGCCCACCGAGTTCGTCGACGAAACGCTTTTAATTAACAGATTAAACAAATTGTTAGCGAGCACGATTCTAGCAGCTTTAGCAATTAGTATAGTCCAAGACATATATCGCGACACACAATAAAAATACATAAGTATTTCAACATAGAACACACGATGTAACTGTTTAGGTCGCGCTATTACTGGTTAACGAGCACGACTCTAGCAAATTTTAAGATATATGTAGTCCGAGAAAATAATGCGACACACAAGAAAAATATTACAGAAAGTTACCATAGTAAATACGATGCAACCGACTTGATTGCGCTAGAGATGTCAACATTTTCTACCGCAAAACTTTTGCTGCTAAAAAGGAAATATAATTAAAAAATAAACAATTTGTAGCTATAGCGTCCAAACAATAAATACATTCAATAACGCAATCTAAGCAGTTGCATCGTGTGTACTATGTTGAATTGCACTTATACTTTTATTGTGTGTCATTATACGTCTGTTGGACGTCATCATACGTCTCTCTCTAATTGCAAAAGCTGCTGGAATCGTGCTCGCTAGCACGATTCTAGCAGCGCAGAATAATTCTGTGTTTCAATCATTTCGTGATTTTGGTTAGAACCAACAGAAATTTTGTTACGTGTAGCCGTACCTTAACTAACTTTTTATTTGTTCATAAATCACCACGGTCAACCGAGTTTGGTCAAGTTATGGTTTGAAGCATCTGGCCCAGCATTTATAGACTGCCAAAAAATTAAAGCAATGAAAAACCACGACATTGACAGCAAATCCGTTTCCAAGTCTGTGACTGACAGTGATTATTAAAGACAATCTCGGTCTATTTTCAGTGCAAGAAATATAGCCCTAAAAACCTAACACGGCTGTCACCTTTCGCGGAGTAATCGGCAACGCTCCCAAACATCACTAATAAGTTTGTGAAGGTCGCTGGTTGAGCCATGCTTTTGGTTAGCAGAAGTTCAAACTGAGCGAGTTTCAGATTTTTAACGCAACCCAGTGCCACCAGAATAGATATTTGTATTAAAATAACGAATGTGAAGAAAAAAGTTGATTTGGTTGCCAACTTGAAAAAGGTGACAGTGATTTTAAAAGTGACGACAGTGATTTTAAAAGTGACAACAGTGATTTTAAAAGTGACTATTCTGACGACAACTTTGTGTGGTAGGACCCCCATTATTCTATTTTATTACAGTATGTCTACACACTCATACTCTATATACATTATTATATGATATATATAATGTATATATATAATGTGTATATATAATGTATATATATATATAATGTATATATATATATAATGTATATATATAATGTGTATATATATAATGTATATATATAATGTGTATATATAATGTATATATATATAATGTATATATGTTATGTATATATATTGTATATATAATGTATATATATATGATGTATATATATAATGTATATATATATATATGTATAGATATAGCTAGTATATAGGCTATATAAGATTTTCAAAAAATAACCTTGTTTATATTCCTGATGATGAAACACCTTTAGACCTATAATGGCTGAAGCAGAAAACTTTCTCTGTGAGATACCCGAGTCCATCTCAATTATACCCATCCAGAAGTTTCAAAGGCAGGTAAGATATCTTCTAAACATGATATTTCTTCGTCTTTGCAAAACAAAGATTTGATATTTTTGAGAACAAAAAGAGCATTTGGTGAACAAAAGCAATTAGTCAGCTGAGCAGTGCATTCGATATTTTTTATATCCGAACTGAAAAAAACTAAGTTCATATTTATCCAATTGGTTTTGTATTTCAGAGTTATTTGGTCAAAAAGGTGTTAACTACTCTGATATTTGAATACTTGGTTTGACACAGTTAACACACCCATCTTTCACAAGACACAGTTAACACAGCCATCTAACACAACACTTTCGCTTCCAGTTAGTCTTTCTTGCATCCTTACAACTGTTTTGATTGTAACATAACTAATTGATTTGAAATTATTCAAGCGATGTCTTTGAATATAGTCTGCACTATAGTCTTTGAATGACTGCACTATTCTCCTTATATCTAGAATGGTGTTCACAAAGTATCGTTATATTTTGTTTTTTTATTTCATTTCAGAATTATAAAAGTTTTAACACCTCTTACACAAATTTAAAATTCTTTTAAATAGAAGATGGAAAATTCAACTACCAAATACTTTTTCAATCACAGCTTTCATGAAAAAAGTTGTTACGTGGAAATAGCGCTGTTGTAATAAGGATTTCATATTTGTAATAATTAAACACAATTGTAGGTAATGAACAAGAGCTATGGCTCTCTTTTTACATTTTATCAAGGTGCTTGTATTTGGTTATCAGTAAGAAGTATGTTTCATTTTATGTGAGAACTTCTCTTACTTGTTGTTCTTATGTCAGGTTGGTCTTTACGAAAATGGCGAAAAAGATGCTAGTGTTACTCCCCTACATACAGCTTCAAAAGAGGGTGACTGCGCCCTTGTGAAGGTGAGGCAAAATTGGCAGTCATTTCTGCTTGCAAAAGCATTGAAGTTTTTTCACTTGAAAACCAAGGTTTAAACTCTAAAAATTATTGGGTAAACCTACTGCTTTTTAATCATGTATTAAAAATGGAATGCGATAGGCGCTCCTATAACATACACCTCATACATAAATTCCATTTAACTTAAAAATCTATGTAAATTTTGCTTCATTTTACGTAAGAAATTCCAAATAACTTGAAGTGTCAAATCAGTTCAAGTTCTCAAATTCGATTTGAATAGCGAGATACCATAGTTAGCCGTAAGCATATCGTCTTTTCTCTTACTGTACTTACATGTAAGTAAGAAAATGATAAAGATTAGGGAAGGCCAAGGTAATTAGCGCCGTCTCTAGTTTTTGTCATTTCCAAGTCATGAAGATAGTTGAATATGCCTAAATCTCTATGTAAATGCTATTTTGCTTCTCTGCTAAGGTACAAACTCTTCATAACAATTTGATTTATTAATAAAACAAAATGAATCTAACCTACTAAAATCTCATTCTCTGGCACGAGTTATCAAATTACAATTTTTAAAAAAGCTATAATCATTTCACTTGATTAGTAATGCATAAATTAAAGTTAGATTTATCTCCCCTGGCCTCTTGTTGCTAGTTATGCATATGCGTAGCTGCTTAAGATCAGTGAGAACTTGTAAGCCTGCTTCCTAATTCTTTATGGGCGTTAGTTGATTGTTCTTCTTTTCTGCTTGTTCAACTGTGTTTTATTTAAATGTAGAAATAATTGAAATGGAAGGGGTTTGCTAATTATTAAAATGATTTGTAACTGCAACAGAACACGATTTGCTTCTATCACTAAAATGCTTAACAGTGATATACATCAAAGGAGGTTTAGATTGAGAGGCTACACGAACCTTGATGATTATTTGAAGCTTGTAGTGGTTGGAAAGCATAGCCAAAGTTTCAATAAATCTTCAGATGTTAAATGATGGGACGCTAGCGGTTTCTGCGTGTTGGGGATTCACGGTTAATACTTCATTAGCAGTTTGCTGAATAACTCATATATGATGGTCTGTTTAGTCATCATTACCACAAATGCATAAAACTGAATGTTGTCGCATTTCCTATGAAGGCAAATTAGAATATTTCTTCATTAGATTACAAATATGCTACATTATTTAAAGTTCGATATGAGAAATTGTTATAGTTAATAATAAAATATACAACAATCTCAAATATAACATGTCAGATAATACTGTTTTTGCCTTGTATGGTAACTTGTTATTCATGGGTTGAATGCTCTTGTCATAATATTGCCATTGTTCAACATGGTGCTAGAGAGAATTGCTATTTTCTCTTTACAACTGTGCGCTCTGTAGGTAAATAGACATTTTTTTACAGTTTTATCAGCTGGAAATTCATATTTTCAATGGTTTGGGATATTTATGTCAAGTGGTTGTGCATGGATATTGTTAGAGCATCGAATGTGCTAGTTAATATTTTTTCGAATATTTTTTGTGGCACAATTGCTTTCGTCCTGATATTTATCAATAAGTTTCTGTCTTGGTAACCGCTTATTTCCTCATTTGGAGTTTCTATAGAAGCAATGGGAGGATATCATCAATACTTTTTAAGAATCTTTATGTCTGTCCTTGTATTCAACTTGAATTACACATTGGCTTGTGAACTTTTGATTTATGATTTCCAGCAATTGGTTGAAGAAGATGCTGATGTGCGTGCTAGAACAATGAAAAACAACCTAACACCATTTCATGTAGCTGTCTTCAATGGAAAAATAGAGGTCGTTGAGTACTTCCTCAATGTAAGTGTTGCATGTCTGTAATAGAGTTATTCTACAATCTCTTATGTATCTATAATATAGTTATCCTATTGAATCTTGTTTATCTATAATAAAGCTATTCTATTGACTCTTGTGTATCTATAATAGAGTTATTCTATTGACTCTGGTGTATCTATAATAGAGTTATTCTATTGACTCTTGTGTATCAATAATAGAGTTATTCAATTGACTCTTATGTATCCATAATAGAGTTATTCTATTGACTCTTGTATATCTATAATAAAGTTATTCTATTGACTCTTGTGTATCCATAATAGAGTTATTCTATTGACTCTTGTGTATCTATAATAGAGTTATTCTATTGACTCTGGTGTATCTATAATAGAGTTATTCTATTGACTCTTGTGTATCAATAATAGAGTTATTCAATTGACTCTTATGTATCCATAATAGAGTTATTCTATTGACTCTTGTGTATCCATAATAGAGTTATTATATTGACTCTTGTGTATCCATAATAGAGTTATTCTATTCAATTTATTGACTGTTAGGTATCCATAATAGAGCTATTACATTGACTTATGTGTATCAATTTAGATTCATTCTATTGACTCTTGCGTCTAATCAATTGCTTGAAACAATTTGAGTTCTCAATTGATTGGTTTTAATTAATGTTATAACTGTGAAAAGGGTCAGCACACCTGCCTATCCAGCGCCATGATAAGCACGGTTACTAGAATGTTTTTGTGATGACACCAACTCACTAATGTTTTTGGTTCTTACATCGCTGCCAATGTTATAAATTGTAATCAGCTGCACAAACATATAAATCGTGCTCTGTAACCATAAACCACTTCTTAGACTAAAATCTTCAATGATACTGATTTACACTCTCTGTCTCGTAGTTTTATTTATTTCGTAATTTTGATCATCGTATCGAATTCCCAGGTTTTTATTGCAGCAGGTGCAAGTATTACATACTGAACTAGTTCAACTTGGCTTTTCAAAATTCTAAAATTTATTTTTACCATGAATTTAAATGCGACTTGATAATAGTTACCAGGTGTTGCATTGAGCACCAATTATTAACAAGACATAACTAAAGAATTCTGTTTGGAGCAACTACAAGCGAAAGCAAGTAGACTGGCTAATGTTTAGGTTGCGTGATGGTTGCCTTTTCTGAAGAATTTTGTCATTCCAGCCTACCAGCAATCTGTTTTTGCCAGTTTTTAACGATGCTGATATTTTCTCTAAATTTTCACATACGCTGTGTGATTTTTTACGATTTGTCTAGTTTCTTTGATCCAGAGATGTGCGCTCAAGTGAACATCTTTGCTCGAGCAAGCTTTAAGGCTCAACTCACAAAAGAATTTAATTCAATTGATTATGGTTCAATCGTTTTATGGTATAGTTCTCTGGTATATTTCACTTACTGTAGAATATAATTGACTTGGCACATGGTACCAGTTAAGTTGGCTCTCTTCACAGTCATCATACACAAATTGAGTTGATTCTCTGTTTTCAATAAGTGAAGCGTCTCCAGTCAAAATCCATCAATGCTTACCTTTTATTATTTTTACTTTTGTGATTATTATTGCGTTGGCAAAAATCCATCATAAGCAGTGATATCCTAAGTGAACCAATCTGTCATTGCATGCATGCTGAACCGAATATGTCAAAGTAGTCCAGTGTTGCCAGCCGCAAGCGTTTCCATTAGACCTCGATATCGCCGCTCATATTTTCCTCATTGATAACTTGTACTAATTAACATGGTAGTTTAGTTCTATTGTTTGCTTTTGCACTGGCAATAAGCTTAGCTATACTGTTTTGACTGTCATGCAAAAAATGTAACATCATTTCATTCAATAATCAGATCCTATCCTATACAGTTGCTTCAGTTGGTTAGTTAGTTCACTGATTGGTTGTTCTCAGTTTCGTGGTTTGTTAGTGAGGTATTTTCCTTACCTGATAAGTAGTCTGGTAACTTGAGTAATTTATTCAATATTTATTTATTAACTAACAACAGCCGTCATTCTATATTATTATTACACTATATCTAGTCTAGTCAAACTTATGATTTGTAAATGCAACTGGCAAGCACATTGACATAACATACTAGTTGTTTAAGTTGTGGACCTGTCCTGTGATATAAAATATATTGCAGCTGTAACCAACAATGTTTTGTTTTAGTTCTTTGTTTTGCATAGGAGTTATCTAACTACACTTGCGTGGGTGAGCAACTTCTATTCAGAACAAAAGCTGAAGACAGACTAGCTAATTGGCATGTGTCAAATTGGCAAAAAATAATTTTTGTCTTTTTAGGCGAATTGAATTGGAATGATCTTTTGAAATTAAGATGGCTAAATAATTGAGAATTAAATTGTGGTATTTCACTTGAATATTGAATTAAAAAATTTCTTACACAATCAATGATGCAAAAGAATCGAAAATTGAATGTTAATTTTTTGATGAGAATTGACCTGAATCTAGTCAATTTTAAAGCCTTAGAAACATATTGGCTTTGACCTATCAAAAGCTGTGCTATTTATTGTAGAATAAATTGTCTCTTAGCCATCTTACCATCTATTATCTCTTGACCTGATGCAATGCATATAGATGGCTGCTTAAGAAATATATTTATCCATAAAATATGGTTGTATTGACTATTCCAAAAGAGATCTTTAAAAGACTGAATTAAATCCAATGTTTTTTACTTAATCTTGATAGTAAGAAACTTTTCATATAGGCCATCAGTGGTCATATGGCTTACATGTTATGGTAAGACCATTTCCGAGGGTGTTGTTGCAGCTGGACGAGTCAATTCTTGAGGACCAGGACAGCCTGAAACTTACACCATTACATCTTGCTGTGGCGGGTGACCATGCAGATGTGGTGGAGTTACTTATTCAAAGAGGAGCCAACCTTAACGCTAGGTAAGCACACAGTGCGGGTTCTATTGATCTAATATCTACTTTCAAATAAATCATAAAGTTGTTGCGATAAAATTCCGGGCACGTGTCTGTAACCACAGTCGTAGTTGAGTTATAAATCAATCCAAGAAAGATCATATCAAAACCTGTTTAGTATTAACACTTCAAAACTTGAGTCTGAGATATTTTGAGGAAATGCTTTTCCCTGATTCCACACCCGATTAAACTCGGATTCGCGGTTTCAGTTTGTTTTCATATTTTTGGTTCACACAGGATAAGTTTCAAAATTCCAATGTTTCAAGTTGATTGGACTGTTAGTTCTTGAACTATGGCCGGTATCCCGAGAGCACTTTTAACTGATCGAGAAATGGAAAATGCCAGCTGACAGAACATTAGTGCTTTACCTACTTGCGGTTAATGTAGCTTTAAGGGACTTTGCACGATGTTCATTTCAACATCATTCCAAGTTTTAAGTTGATTGGGCTAGCGTTTCTTCAAGTATCACCAAAATACTGAGGAGACTTCTAACTGACAGATAAATGATAAATGGCTGCCTTCAGAGCATTAGTTTCTAATGACATACTGATTGAAGTTTTTAGCGATGATATAAAAAAGAGACAAGACTACAAAGTTTATTCTACTCGATGACAAGAATTTCACACTAGAATTATTTGTTTTGTATTCATAAAAAATATACACTCTTTTAAGCTCAGTGTTTACCAACTGTTATCTCTCTTCATTTAGCTCCAAAATATTACTTCTATGTAAGAGTGTAACAGGAAACTACTTATTAGATTTGGTTTCTGTTTTTTCATTGAGTTCGACAAGGTTTGAGCTTCAATATGATATTCAGTTTAAAAGAAATTTTATTATCCAAAATGCTCTTTTAAGTGCTTTCATAGTCGGTATAAAGTTGCTAATAAGGTCCAGGATCAGGTGGTTTGATTGTGTATACAAGATAAACTTTCAAAGTGGTAAAGGTTCAATTTTAAACACTGGCCACAAGTTTGTAAAAATTTTGGTTGCAAACATATTTGTAATTTACTTATCAAACAATATTTTAAAAGATTACATATATAATGCGGGTAAGCATTTTCTGTTTAAGAAATAGTTTCACGAGTTTTTAGTCGGGCGAAGAACAGTGCAGACCAAATAGCAGGGGCATGCAACTCACTCTCATTCATTTTTTGTGTATTGTTTAATAATGTAGTCTCACTCTACTTGTACTTGCTGCCATTGTCACAAACTGCTGGGATACTAGGTATTTTGAAAGTCAGCGACCCATAGAGCAAATGAAATAATCTTTACTAACGCACACTTGCATCTTGTACAGATACAGTGTGAGAAATTTTCCACTTTTATTAAACAAGAAATACCCAAATAGTCTGAGTTTGTGTTGGTGTAAACTAATCTGATTCAATTTGAATTGATTTGATTTGACAAATCAATGATTATTGAATAAACAGTTATCAAGGTAAGGGAGACAAATGCAAATATTTACTTGACAAAAGTAAATGGTGAATAGTAAAAACTATAGAATAGTTAGATTACCAGTTTGTTTCTTATTTTACAGTAAGATTTTTTTGCATTTGTAGAACATGCCTCTGGTTGGGTCGGCTCACACCATTAGAACTTGCTGCTAGAGAAGGTGCTGTGAAAGCTCTGGAGTGTCTCCTAATAAAAGGGGGATCACTCGGTGAAGAGCTGGGCCAGAGACAAAGTCTCCTTCATCTCTCCTGCCAGTTTGGACACATCGACAGCGTGACTTTGCTGCTCAAATCAGGAGCTGATCCTTGTCTTGCTAACAACCAGGGGCTTACCAGCATTGATCTCGCTATTGATAATGGACACAGGTTTGCTTACTTCATGTTTTGTCATCTGAAGTCTTTGTATGCTGTTTCTGCAGCATCATCTTTGAGTGAACAAGTCAAAGGTGATTTTAAACTACCTTAGTAGTTAAAAAAATTAAAATTTTAAATAGTTTCTTGTAGGAGTTAAAACTGTGAACAGAAAAACTAAAATCATGATAATATCATGCTTGGTAGCCGTGTAAAAGACCTCGATGACTATAGGCATGCCCAAATGCAGAGAGCAATTGCTGTCCCAACCAATAACCTTTTTGGGGAATTGAACCAGACTTGTGGTTTGCAAGTCACTCGGTCTAGACTGGTAGGCTGTGGTTGCTGTCCTTATTTGCTAGCTCGGGTGTTAATGATAGCTGACTGAAAAATCCAACTCCAAAATTAAATCTTTGTCAAGAGATTACTTATGGAAATGAGAAAAAAATTGCAATTATTATATCAGATGCACATGAGACATTTCCATAATGGCTGCTTTAAATTAACTAGTAATATGAGGACTAATATTGAATATTGTGCAGTTTTGTCACCAGTGGCTCGGGGATTTGTAAAAAATACTTTATCTTTCATACTCCCTACCTACTTCATACTACCTTTATATACATCCTGTATCAGATAACCTGCCTCATGGATAACTGCATTCACATTGTTAGATACTGTAAGCAAAAGATATCCGAATATCTTGTTGAGTATATTTTCGTTAGTAATAGTTAGTCATGCTAGTACTTTGTTGGGTGTGAGTAAAAGACTGGCTATTACAGCAATCCAGCCTATAATTCTTTGATTTTTTATTAGGATTAACTTGACAGGTTCATTAATATGTTAGTACTTATAAGTGTACAATGCTATTGATGGTGTACTACAGCAGTAGTCTATTAGTGGTAGTTTATTAGTAGTTTATTAAAGCTTCAGTAGCAGTTTAATAGTAGCCTTGTGGTAGTCTAGCAGTAATCTATTAGCAATGAAGATGTGTGCTGCTTTGCTCTGTATATGTTTTGCTAACAGCATGTTTGCTACATGCTCTGTATATTTTACTAACAACATGTTTACTACATACTCTGTATATTTTACTAACAACATGTTTACTACATACTCTGTATACTTTACTAACAACATGTTTACTACATACTCTGTATATTTTACTAACAGCATGTTCACTACATACTCTGTATGTTTTACTAACAGCATGTTTACTACATACTCTGTACATTATACTAACAAAATGTTTGCTACATACTATGTATATTTTACTAACAACATGTTTACTACATACTCTGTATATTTTACTAACAACATGTTCACTACATACTCTGTATGTTTTACTAACATCATGTTCATTACATACTCTGTATGTTTTACTAACAACATGTTTACTACATACTCTGTATATTTTACTAACAACATGTTTACTATATACTCTGTACATTTTACTAACAGAGTGTTTACTACATACTCTGTATATTTTACTAACAACATGCTTACTACATACTCTGTATATTTTACTAACATGTTTACTACATACTCTGTATATTTTACTAACAGCATGTTCACTACATACTCTGTATGTTTTACTAACAACATTTTTACTACATACTCTGTATGTTTTACTAACAACATGTTTACTACATACTCTGTATATTTTACTAACAACATGTTCACTACATACTCTGTATATTTTACTAACATGTTTACTACATACTCTGTATATTTTACTAACAACATGTTCACTACATACTCTGTATATTTTACTAACAGCATGTATACTACATACTCTGTATATTTTACTAACAACATGTGTACTACATACTCTGTATATTTTACTAACAGCATGTGTACTACATACTCTGTATATTTTACTAACAGCATGTATTCTACATACTCTGTATATTTTACTAACAACATGTGTACTACATAGTATATAGCAGTAGTAAAGTAATTTAGTAGACGTCTAGTAGCAGTCCAGCAGTAGGTTAGTAGTAGTTGTGTTATGGTTTAGTGGTAGGTTAGGGGTTATGATTAAATCAGTAGGTATGATCTGCAAAAATATGTGACATTATTACATACAGCATTGTGTAGAGTTTTCACTTTTGAGACAGTCGTAGTGACTAATCGCTTAGAGAGAGATTAGGACAGCCATGTGTTCGGGACACTATACTTTTGTGATGCTTTGTAACATAACATCAACTTTGAGTTTCCCTTAATTAAATTTAGCTTATTAAACACACACTTTTACAGGTAAGTTTTAATAGTTTAGTAACTTGACTTTAATTTTGTCATCGTCCTAATTTTTTTACTTGTTTCCGGCTTGGCTATAATTTTTAGCTGACCTTGCTGGAATAATTTTCAAAATAATTTGAGAAGAAAGCCTGAGCATTGCCGTTCAAATTTCAATTTCAGAGGAGAATCTAAATGTCGTGTGGCAGGTATAATGACGTGACAAGTGGCCGGAAAAACTTCCCGTTACACATTGTAAGGCGAAAAAAAAACACAAGGCAGTTACGCTGTAACCCGGGTCCCATGTGTTGACAAATACCTTTTGGTAATGAAAGAGCCATCATATGATTTGCTAGACATTAACTTACTTCTTTTATGTATGTATACACTTCACTAGCCAGTATACATTGTTTCGTGACTACCTACTTCTAAAAATATTATAAGTGTTGCATTGATTTTATCCCAAACATACGAATGGAATGGAACTAAAACAAAAACCGTAGGAGTTGGAAAATAAATTTTTATTTTTCTGCTATACCATTTTTTGACTAGTAGAGTGCATGCATGCTTTGATTTTGTGCACTTTAGCCTCAACAAATTAATTTATGATAAAATAGCTTTGGCTACCACTAACCTATGATAAGCATTCACTCTTCTTGAAAACTAGATTTCCTATTGGCTATTCCTACTAGCCTTCTTCCCAAGCTTGGTATACATATTGTTTTTGTTTTAGCTCTTTACATGTATTTTTATAGGAAGGTGGTTCTCAAGCTGCTTGAGTCAGAAAAGTGGGAGAAGCTTATGACACATGCTTACCTTGAAAATGGAGTCCTCATAACTCCGATGAGAAAGCTAATCCGCGATATGCCTGGTAGGTTTTATAGGATGTCATCCACTACCTAAGCTTACTTTGCGGATACTTCATAGTTTAGATTAGTTATACACAGGATCACACCTTCAGTTGATTCCTGATTATGTGTTTTATGACCTGCATTTTTACATGCTTTAGTATCTGTTGCTGTTTTGAGCTGAAGACACATGCGGTAAAACACTACGTTTTCCTTTAATAGATGTCGCTGAAAAGGTGTTCGACAAATGTGTAGCAAGTGGTGAGACACTGACAGTATACAGCTATGGGCTTCTGGAGGATCGATTAGTTATTGGTGAATGGGTGGTAGAAGGTAGGTGACATTGCAATTGTGCATGGTACATAATCAAGTAGGGTAATTGGATAGTTGGTTGGATCACAGGTGTGTATGTTAAATAAAGAGGTATGGTGATTGGGTAGAGAAAAGTTGGTGACATCACTTGAGTGTATTTTACATGATGAAGTGTGGTAATTGGGTGGAGAAATGTTTATGAGATCACAAGTGTGTATGTTACACGATGAAGTGTGGTCATTGGGTAGTAGAAATGTGATGACATCACTTGAGTGTATATTACATGATGAAGTGTGGTAATTGGGTAGGAAAAGGTTGATGACATCACTTGAGTGTGTGTTACATGATGAAGAGTGGTAATTCGGTAGTTGATTATATCACATGAGTGTATGTTACATAATGCTGTATGGTAAGTGAGTGGAGAAAGGTTGATTATATCACATGTGTGTATGTTACATGGCAAGTATCTAGGTTTTTTATTATACAATGCTGAAAATGGCTCTAAAGCCTGAGTTTCATAGAGTAAGCCGTCAGATAAAGTTTGCCGCAGGACTTGTATTCTAAGGGATGTACATATCTCTTTACCTAGACTGAATGCTGATTCAGCACTTCTGATATATCTGTGTGCATTGTATAGTATTGTGTATATATTGATAGGCCAAGCTCACGCTAGTGACATAAACAGATATCTTAATAACCGACTCAAAGTCAGAGACAACCACCCTCTTTCCATTATGGTGAGTTGAATCGTTCAGTTTCCTTAGAAGTCAAAGGTTGCTGTCTAAATGTACCTGAAAAAGTCTATAGTTCTATAGTCTATTCTTTTTGTCTTTGACTAAGGCTTACAGGCTACAATACATAAATTCAGCGGGCTGTCATTTGAGTCACTTGTACTCCCCAATCAACAGGAAGTGTGTTTTGAGCAATCAGATCTAAGTCTCAAAAAATTACAGTAATGAATCAAGTTTAATCTAATGTATGGGTATGATGAGTTTTGGTTGTTACAATTTTTCATACAACTCTATCGGCTTACTTTCAACTTTTGTGCTTCAGCTGGCTGCAGCATTGTTTGGTTTGCTGTTAGAGAGGGATACAAAGTGTAGCTAACAATAAAAAAGGTGTTTTTATATCCGTGTAGTTTCCAGGGAGGGGGAACACTTTGGCTCAAGCAGCAGTATATCTTGCTGTTTTTCTCTTTGCAATCAAACAACTAGTTTCTATTCTTAATCCATTTTTGTCACCCTCTTATTGTTGGATATTTAACTCTTGCTAAGTGTATCTCTGCCATTGCAATAAATTTATTTTTGCGTAATTATAATAAAAAATGGACTTCCATGTTACTTAGGCTGCACAACATTATTGGTCAGTAGGTGACCTATCAAAGTGCAGACACAACTCAACACACAAATTTAGTCCAGTCCAATTTATGTTGTGTATGTTGAATCATACCTCGTTGGAACAAATGTTGATATAAGTTGTATATTGCATTTTCTATGCTGTATTTTGTCTAATTGGTTCTACAGCACTAAAAGCAATGATAATCATTTAAGTAATCACATACTAGCTGTGATACCCGGCGTTTTCCAGGTAATAAAAAGTTCTTTAGATAAAAGAGTGGTTTGTATTTAACATATAACAACATTTGCCATTCTAACTTTTAAACTCCATATCATGAGAGAAGTGTTTTGTGTAGTTGAAATAAATTAAAAGAAATAATGAAAACAACTGTAAAGGTTTTCAAACTTTGTCAAACAACTGTAATTTTCAAACTTCATATCATGAGAAAAAGGTTTTGTGCAGGACAATTAAGTTAAAAATAAATAAAACAACTGTAAACGTTTTTAAACCACTGTAAATTAAAGTTGTTTATGATTTTCAGCAACCTATATCTTTTAATAACGTACAGTTGAACTTCGGTTCTCAAACATAATCCGTTCCAGAAGGTTGTTAAAAAGCCGAGTGTTTCACGATCCGAAACGATTTTTCCATGAGAATAAATATAGGTAAATTATAATCTGTTGCAAGGTGAGAAAACAACTTTGGTAAAGTATTTCACACCATAAACTGTACTGTATAAGGCATACTATCAATAAAAATGGGTAGATATACATGGAGATCGTGCTTAATTTTAATAAAAAGTTTTCTATTTATGATGATGGAAAACGAAAACAAAAGTAAAAATTTTGTATGTTTTGCTCTTAAAACATCAAAAACATTAAGGATGTGGTTGCGTCAAAGAATTCGATTTAATGAAATTAAGACCCATAAAAGGCTAAAACATCAGCTACAATTTGATGCCATTTTTGTCTTTGTAGACCAACCCTGTCTAAAGATATATTCGTTTGAATGAGGCCCTCTTTTAAAAAGCTCACGTTTCAGCGGGTGCTTCTTTCGTGACGTCACAAGCAATATATCTGAAAAGAAACCACGAGCGATAAATATGAGGTCGCTTCCTTAGCCAATCATCAGCGCGAATTTTTTATATAGGTCGTAATAAATGTTATCACTCGTAAAACGTGTAGTCTGTGATCTCAAATTTAGGGATTTTACTCTATTATTAAATCGCATGGACATCGATATTTACTAAATTAATTAACATCGATACTTTAATGAATTACTCGATCAACACGTTTTATTGGTGAACAACATACATGTAAATGTAAAATTGCTGTAAAGTTACTGCGAAGGTGACTCCAAGTTTTCTTGGCATCAGGTAGTTAAAGTTCTACGGAGGAAGCTCGGAGAATGGAGGTAAATTTATCTTTTACTTTGAGTCTCCTATAGAGTTTCCTGTTGAGTTTACATTCAGATTATATTTCCCTGTTTGAGGCTAAAATGTAATTTCCTGCGCGTGCAAGATACGTATGTACAGTGAGTTCTTGACGACTTCTTTTTAATCTTTAGCATCTAGCTATACAATGGCTTAGATTGATGAATATACTAAAGGTAATATTTTAGTACTCATTAATACATGTACTAATTGATAAAATTATAGCTTTTTGCTATCACTAATCATTGTTTTATATTTTTTATTGGTTTACCTAGCTACATTTGCTTCAAATTTTCTGTGGCAGCTTTATCTAGTAAATTAGATTTATGATTTGACATTAGATGTTCACTTTTCACTTGTAGAAAGTGGAGAAAATCGATTGATCAATGCAAATCTTTAATTTCCAGAACCAAAGCTTCGAATCGTTGGCTTGGCGTACTTGTGCTTTTGTTAAACGTTTATTCGTTTTTAAAATTACACTCACAATCTATTTAACTCCCAATTTGAAAGCTTTCAATAGATACGCTTTAGAATGACATATCTATGAATGACATATATCTATTGCATTTGTTTTACTGATTACAGAATGTTTATGTCGTCCCACCAGCCGAAGCAGCTTTGTCAGTGTGGAAACTGCCATAAAGGGGAAAGAGACTTTAATGTGTGCTGCATAAACCATGATGTTTTGTTTGAGTTTGTTAGAGTAGATGATCTTGTCTTATTGTATCAGCTAAAACTATGTGAGTGGCCACGACTTGATGAATATTTTTAATAAAAGCTTTATGCCGAGATGAAAATATTTTGCTTGTAAAAATTATATAATAAAATAATATTGTTGAAGATAATGCAAAACATGATTTGCAGAATATTGTAGTGAATTGGATATAGTATATAGATGTCCACAGAACTGGAGAATGCGAGTTCAAATTCAGTTTGCAGCAGACTTCTCATCCTTAAAACTCTATCCCTATGTATATTCTTTTCAAAGACGCGGCTTGCTTACTTACGGTAGTAAGAAACTAGTAGTCGGTGTAGGCAATGATATACAGCCTCGCCCCAAGGATAGGCAACGGAAATAAGGTGGGCGGGACTTATGGGAGGCTGTATATCGTTAGTATGGGTAGCGGCAGAACTGTGCTGATACAAAGACCTTATTCTACATAGTTTGCTTGACAGAATTACCGTAGACCGGTAGAATTGGTAGTCGGTACCCAAATGTTTACACAACATTTGGAGAAAGTGAGTAGAACAAATTTTCAATTTTCGTTATTTGATGCCTTTGAAACATTCATAATAATGCATCTGTAGCTGGATTTAAAATTTTATTCGAGCCAACAGGAGCAAATACAAAATAAGATATATGTCAATAGAGCCGCGTAGGACTAGACTTTTATTGCAAATAGCCAATGTGAATACGAGAGATAGAGACAGGTTGTATAACATGTGACATCATTTTGGGCAAATCTGGGCACGTTTTTGTGGCCTGATCGTTTTTACCGCGATCAGATTTTTTCGATTTTAGTCTTCAAATATCTTGGCAATGAGATTGCGTAACACAAAAAACAACATATCAACTGATAGAGAGAAAAAATGCTTTCTTTTAAGATCAACTCCAATTTGACGCAACCACATCTTTAAAGGTTAAGATACAATAACAAAAATGGCAAAAGTTGGTAATAAAACAGCAAAAAAATGCAACAGATCAGTTACATCAAAAATCATAGGAAAAATGAAAAATAAACAGCAATGGCACGTTTACTTCACATCATTGAAGGAGGATCCTCTTCCAAAACAATTTAGGGTAACTCAACTGGAGGGGTTAGCTCCTTAGCAAATGTCTTTAGTAAAGGAGACGTCGTCCCAGATGGTTCTCCCTTTTGTAAAGAATTTATGAAGCGTAAATGTTTTTTCCATTTATTAATGAATGTTTCCATGTTGTTTCCAGAGCAGTTTCAATTCCAATGCGCATGTTCCGGTTTGGTGGAGAACCGAGATTATGTTCGAGATCCGAGATGAACCAATCTCAAAATCTTTGGTCGAAAACCGAGTTGGTTGAGAACCGAAGCGTCCAAAAGCCGAGGTTCCACTGTCTATACTCAGTACACAAAGCGCAGAATTTTTAAGTTTGAGATAAATTATTGTCGACATCGTGGACCCGAATAAATTAGCCCTAACAAAAAAAGGACAAATAAGCATTGCGTTGCGTCTACTCATGTCTCAAAATATTTCTCAGAGAAACATTAACTCAAGGACGCAAGGCTAAAATAAATAGCATGCACGTGGTCTATTCAGTGTACGAAAACATTTCTGATCACTATGTTGTTGTAGCTCAGTGGTAGAGCGTCCGGATAGGAAACTTGTTGGTCCGTTGTGAGTTCAAATTCATCAGAATGGGGAATTTAAATATCAAGATTTTAATAGCTATGGGCGGAATGCAGACAGACATATGACATAAAACATACTTTGAGAAATATATTTATACAAATTCATACATTTTAAAAACTATTGAAAGTTATAAACCTCAATGTTATGTAAAAACTAAATTAATATATTACTAATCAGCTAAAAGAGATTTTTATTTTTTCATTATGATAGAAACAAGTACAATGATGTATCGGCTCAGAGATTTGTAGATTCAGTAGTAGTGAGTCATAGTCATACATGACATATTCTACCTTGGTCAATCATAGTAAATCGTACCTCTGTTTACAGTTTGCATGTTATCTATTTGCTGCCTAGTCTTGGAACTTGGCCTGTATTTTGCTTAGGTAGAGGGGCAGGAGGAGAGATTGCTAGCTCATCCGTTAGTAACCAGTCTTCTTAATCGTAAATGGTTCCTCTTGGCTGGCCCCTTCCACCAGATGCAAATTCGTCTGCAACTTACTCTTTTGTTCTGCATGACTTTGATTGCTCTGGTTTTGCCTTCCCCCTATGAAGGGTAAGACCTTTCTGTGGTAAGATGGTATGTTTATGGCATGCATTGCAAGTTAACTGTTCCAAATTGTAAAACTAGCTTCGCTATGCATAGAGTTGTTATCTTTTCCATCTTTTCTCTTTACCCCTAATATGCTCTCACTCCATTTACTCCATTAGTTAATGATAAACTGATGCAAAATTTTAGTAGATTTTCTCAGAAATTATCGATATTTTTCCATCATTTGCGATTTTTTTATGTTTGAAGTGATCTGACTGCCAGGATGTTTCAAGATCAACTTCATCGCGGTTAAAACCCCAAGAAAGATATCGGTATATTCGAAAGGTTTTAACCATGATTGTGTTTTGTCGATTTGATTCTTAAAGTATGCTGGCAGTCAGATCACTTCAAACATCAAAAGCAATCGCATTTGAAAGAACATTACTGGTATTTTCCGATAAAATCTACCTAAATTTTGTGTAAGCTCATCTTTATTGCCGAGTACGTTGTTCCATACTCTTGCACCTTCGTTACCAGTGGTGGCTATAGATCTTATTTGTGTTCCCAACAGATTCGGGATGACTGCATCTCTCTAGTTTTCCTTGAATTATGTTTTCACTGTACCTTTTCCATGTTTGGGTAAAACTTCTCTAGACACTAATTGTACCTTTGCTATGTTTGAAGTATGCATATCTCGCTATTTCCTACTTTTACTCCAACTTTGTCTAAGGTAGTTTCATCTCTGTTGTTATTTGGTACTCTCTCTATGCTTAACATAGATGTACCTCTCTATTGATTACTTTTACTTTCACTATGTTTAAGGTAAATATATCTATGACATCTCTATTTAAAACATTATTATGTTTATGGTAGCTACATCTCTTTATTTTTTGCTTTTACCCTCACTATGTTTAAGGTATATTTCTCTAGTGATTATCTGCCCCTAGTTATCTTATGGTATGCTTATTGTAGACTGTCTTTAGCTTCTAATGACTCTACAAACCTATCGGCAATTAACATGAGCTACTCTGCCCAAGAGGAATATGAGAATACTGAATTATCCTATGAAAATCTGGCAGCAAGTTACTTCAGCATCATTGGCTTCTCTATTATTGCATTTAATACCTTAATTGAGGTGAGATTATATGAATTCTTTATTGATCAGCGTCTGCACTTGATTGACATGACTGTTTTGGTGACTCTTCTGATGACAGCTCGTCTAATTTATGGAATATGAATGGAGAAGTACCAACCCCATTATATTACTTTATTGACAATTATTTAATTTTAATCAGAAATATTTTTCAGAGTTGTGCACTCATAACGGTTAGTCAAGAAAATAAATAGATATTCCTGTGGGGCACTATCGTTAGATGTCATAGTCATCTTTAGAAATGTTTTGTCCCAAAAACTTAGGAAAGAATTTCCATTAGTGACCTTGATACATTCGTGTTTCTATCAAGCGGCACACCCTTAACAATGACAACATTCACTTTGTGCGACTTGGAATTTAGGGTCAGCCTGCAGGATAATCAATCAAAGAGATCAATGATCTGACGATCCATAACTCATTTTGCAATGTTCTGTGGTTGGAGCTAGATCAAGATTTCTTGACTTCATTGCATAATGAGTTATGAGTTTAATAATAGTTGATTCATATTGCTTGTTAGTAGCGTTATCAATGGTGACTTGGTTAAATGGTCCATGTAGAGCAGAGTTGGGCCATATTAAAACCACACGTTGATGCTGTTTAGGTTGAGCTGGTTGCTTGGAAGCTGTGAGTGGAATATGTTGATAAACAGTCATTAGGATAAGATCTGAAGTCAAAGGCTTAGCTTGATTGCTATATGATTTACTTTCTGAATTTGAACCCACTGTAGTATTGGCCAATAGTTTCCTTGGTGATTATATGAGATGTGCAGCTTGTTCCTTGTTCCTTGAGCACAACGATTTCTTGCATGGCTAGCGGTTTACTATCCAAATGATTTGATATATATGTTTATGTATTACTTTCTTAGCAGTAGTTTATTTCAATGATGCCAATTGTTTGATGCCCGTATTAATACTTAATGAATTCAGCCTTAAGATTATCTGAAGTAATTGATGTTATTTGTAGCTTTTTAATCTTTCTCTCCGTTTCTGCCACTTCTTAAAGTAAAATTGCTACTGTAGTACACGGTTTCAAGTTGTTCTTTCATGTTCCCAGACATTTTGCAGTCGTTGTGTTTGAACCACCAGTTTGAGTTTCATGATTAACTGCGGGCAGACATAAGAGTGCTGATTGAATCCGTGGTAAATAATTGGATAAACAGCAATACGAAAGAGCATCAAAGCACTTTGTTTTTGTTAGCGCAGTAAAGGCCTTCTTTTGCTCTTCTGTAAAGTTGGTTAATCGTTGTCTCAGTTCTCAAATCAGCTAACTGCGAAAACGAAAAAATTTGAGATTATCACAGTTTTTGGGTGTTTATAGGGTTACAAATATATCAACAAATTTTCTTTGCCTAGTTTTTGTTTTTCTCTGAGATCTCAGTTATACAAATCAGCTAAATGGGTTTATTCTACAATGTCGTTAAAGCTCAAACCAGTCAACTGGCTTTTTCAATACAGACTATGTGCTGGGTGTTCGTAAAGTCCTGATGAAACTTGAAAAATTTATTACTAAGCCGGTTGAGATATGTTAATTGAATTTGTTTTATTTTTATCAGTAATTAGTAAAGTTTTTTTGTGAGGAAATACCCTTTTCCTTTGCAGTCTTGGTTTCAGACAGAAATTGCACATAGTGTATTGTAAAACTGCTTCATTGCATATACGCAACTCAACACTCAACACTGCTTTGTTGCATATACGCAACTCACAACTCAACACTGCTTTGTTGCATATACGTAACTCACAACTCAACACTGCTTTGTTGCAAGATTTGAACAAGCATATAGGTTGCAAATAAAAGGCAAAACAAAAATTGTATTGAAAAAAGTGAAGTTTTAAACCAAATATCTAGGTGAGTAGGTTTTGTACATTAAACCATATTATTTAAAAAAAACTAAACCTAAACTTTTACAGCATTTTTCGTCATCAATAATTAATCTTGCTTTTGAATACCGAAAAATGGTGCTCGTATTATTATCAGTTCTCCTTCTCTATATATATCATTAAACATGGTATATTGTAGCAAACCTTGCAAGGATGTTGGTACCAACACAACTAAAAGAATGTCATGTTATTTGCCACCTACTCAATATAAAACCAAACACAAAAACCATAGAAGTCACCTTTGGAAAAAACCCATCAAAATGTATAGTGAAATGACAAAAACAGGGCATGATAATATGGTATGCTACACCAAGGTGAAGAAGCTTGTTTACCGCGCAGCTAGACCTCAAAATATTTCTCATTGTGAGCACACAAATAAGCCTAGTCTAAAATTAGATTCTGTTATAAGTAAAACCCTGTCAAGAGGATCTTCATCTGAGATCAGATTAGCCAATGCTCCAGTAGACAAAAAGGGTGATAACGTTAGCTGGAGCAAAAGTGAAAGATCTCGAGTCAATGCTTCCTTTTTTGGCAGAAACAGACAAATCATACGTGAATTCGCTCCTAAAATAGACTAAGGTTACCATCATAAATTTGAGCTTATGTACCTTAATGTCGTAAAACTACCTGGTTGTTCATCTAGAGAAAGCAAATACAGTATTTGTAAACTATTATATAGGACCTATTATAAACCAATGTAATTCTATGCGCTTGTGCATCTTCAGACGCATTGTTATACATCAATGATATACCAGTTGGCTGCTTTGTGCTCTAACTTCTAAACTAGTTTGTAAACAAACCAGTCAACTGGAATTATGAAAAGTAGTTTTAGCCACAATGAATACTGATAGGATAAAAATATTTTACTTATTCATTGTCATCTTTGTCAGGATATTGTTTACTGGATTTTGAAAATTCTGACTAATATTAAAATGGAATTACAGAAGACCAAAACTTGTCATCCATTTTGTGAATTTTGCTTTGTGTCCCACATGACTGGTTTGAGAACTCAGCCAGCGTAATATCTGTTCATGGTAAGAAAAGAAAACATGAAAATTCGTAAGTTTGTTCAAAAGTATTCTACTTGAAGTGTTATAAAAGTTCACTGAATTAAGTGCTGAGATGTTGGAGTGAACAGTGAGACTGGAAATGTCTTTATTCTCTTTGATCAACTTTTCTTTATAGTGAGATGATTGATAAATCACGAAATAAAGTTTGGAAATTTCATAACCCACAGCAGTACAACCTATTAACATCGGTGGGGCTTCAAATTTACCCAGGGTGTCGTAGACTCGTAGGTAGTGTTAATACTTTCAGCTTGATCAAAGTTCTGGTGCAGAGATATGCTACTAGATAAAATATATGACAACTGGTTTCTTTCAACGATTCTGCTCATTCAGAGGTGTAAATGTTCAATTCATCAACCCATCCTTCTTTATTGAAATTATAAGACGTCTAATAACTTGATGTTTTACTGAATTTGAAATTTAATTAATTTAATGGTAATTGAAAATTTAAGATTTACTATTCAATTTTAGGCAAACGGCAAAGAGAGCAACTAGTTTGCAGCCTGTCAAAACAGCATATCCAGCAACCTCTTCCCTTCTTTTAGATGGTGTACTTTGACAGAGTTTAGCTTTTTATTTGTTTAATCACTAATACAGATGTCATTTATAGTGTAATGTACAATGAAAATGACATTGAATTTCGAGACATAGATTTTTTGGAATTGATGTGGTCAGTCAAATAGTTCATACATAGTGGTAGTTACGAGTTCAGGTTTGACTGCAGTGAGTTAGAGTGTTGCAAGCGCTAGCAACATAGGCTATAGCATTATCATGACGTGTCATTGCCCTCAAAAATGAGTTGCACATAAAGTTTAGAAAATCTTTCGAATAATAATTTTAATACACTTTGTGATACCACTTATTTTGCTTACCAGCGCTGCCAATCGTTCTACACCATCATCTAAGGCTTCATAGTCATGCTATGCTGAACATTTCAAATAACAAACATTAGTAAACGTTTTCTTGTTCGAATATATTCCTATTATATAGTTCAGACTAAAAATGTCATTTGTAGAAGTTATCTTCTCAACCATTAAATGAAAGATGTGAAGTTTAAAATGAACTATATAGTTCAATTTGATTTGTTTAACTGTTCAATTTTCGAGCAGCGCCTAAAAAATGATAAAACATACATTTCTGTTTTGAACTTTGATATTGATAAAAGAATCATTTTTGCAATTTTGTCGTACATCGTCTAATTTTTAATATCAGTTTTCCATTGAAGATTTTACAGACTTTCCATCATCTTTTCACATAAAGAAGACTGATTTATTACATCCATTTCAAGTATTACTGAAATGCTGAGTGACACTATGAATTTAGTTACTAATTCCACATACCGTTTAATTGGTGTTATTTACACATTTTAAATATTGATTTTTGATTAAATTATTTTTTCATCACTACTTTGTGAAAGGTTTTTTATGCCACGTAAGTGTCACATAATGCCCAAGAGTGTAAATATCCTTTTTAATACGTGTCTCTCTGATTGTTTGTAGGTCTTACGAATGAGCAGGTTGAGGTTGAGCTATTTCACATTAAGGAAAATACCCACGTGGGTCTTGCTCATCTCAGGCTCAATATTTCTTACTCCTGTTCTTTTTAGTATCTACAATGAGGTAAGCCTAAAGACTTTCTTAAAAATGAACTTGCACACAGTTTCAGTAGATTTTATCAAAAAGTATCAGTATTTTTTTATTATTTGTGGCTGTTTTGGACGTTTGAGGTGATTTGTTCACCAGGATGTTTCAATATTATATTAAGGAGAAATATAAGTGAAATGTTGCTATTTTGCTATAAAAAAAGGCTCCCTTGGATGGGAGCAATAAGGGCTTCCAACCTTAAATGCTCTCCCTGCTAAATCAACTATACAGATTAATCTGTATAGTTACAGGATGTCTAAATGAAAAATTGCTTTAAATAAGTTTTAGTTTAGTATTATAGTTTTATTATATTTATTACATTTATTATATATTTATACTATTTTATTATATTATATTATAGTATTATATTTTTAGTCATACTTTGTAATATATTTTTAAGGCTACAAACAGAAATATTGTTCACTCTCCAAAACCATAAATATAGCCTGGGTACATGAACTTACTTAAATCCAAGTCTACAGAGGAGTTTTATATAGTAGGATAGTAAAATAATAGTGCAGTTATTTCATAAATCACAAGGAAAAAGTAAATAATATTGCTTGTGGATCTCTTAAAATTATGTGTTGTTTATGAAGTTGTGCTCTCTTTATTTTATTGATCAAGCTTGGGCCTTGTGACTGATTAGTGCTGGGATAAGAATATTCAAGTTTTACTTTAAGCATACTAGTTCCCTGGCAGTCTAGAGTGCTGTTAGAGACCATCAGATGTGCCAATAAATTACAGAGAAAAACTATGCGCACAACTATTGGTGCAAGTGCTGGAGTGTTAGGATGCTAAGCTGAATATCATGAGTTAGGATGCTAAAAAATTGAATTTTTTTTCTGAACACAAACCGTGGTGATAGAAAAACATATGTACTGACACGAATCTTATTATAGTAAAGATTACTATCGTTTTATACTTTACTAGCAGATTTCGCTGCGTTGCACTGGTAATAGAATAATTGCCTAATGAAATTGGGTAACCTATCTGGAAAGCTAGATCTTTACCAACATCTTTGCTAAAACAATACCTGTGTTTCGAGCCAGTTTGACAGTCGTCAACAGTGCTAGTTATTAACCCCTAGCAAGCGCTTTAAGGGCGAGTATCGTAACCAGTGGAATGACTATTTGCCCAATGAATCCATTTTATTCCATGTAGCTTAAAGGTTGACTTGCAACAAAATTCACATTACAGTTATTTGGCATCAAAAGATTCACCATGTCTTACTCTGTTGTGTTGTAAGTGCCAAATAAGTGGAAATGTGATTACAAGCTCCTAAAAGCTCAAAAACGAAAAGCCGCCGTAGATTGGAATATCTTTATTTCGATGACGTAGACACGAAATTTGGTTATCGGCTTGTCACAAATTTTCTCACGGAATATCTTTATTTCGATGACGTAGAAACGAAATTTGGTTATCGTCTCGTCACGTATGTTCTCACGTGAATTGAAAGGCCACTACAAAGCTCAAGATAAAACTTATCGTAGTATTTGTTTATGACAAACAATTCGGGTTTCACCGAAGACCCCGTATCAAATATAGATGCTCGCTACTTTACAGTTTTGTTTCGGCATTATTCAATCGTCAAGTCGTAATCTGATCATGTGACCCAATACTTCGCAAATAATTTTTGCAGCACTTTTCGATTATCACAGGTGAACAACAGGCTCATCATGATTATCAGACAATGATATGTACTCCTTCGAGCTAAGGTTAAAAAGTTTAACGATTTTTCACGGTAAGTTATAAGATATCAGTGCTAAAAGTGACAGCTTTACAATGACGATAAAACAGACGCGTAAGAACAATAGACATAGTTTTATTGAATGCGTGAAGTATATTTGTGAAAACATTTTGACGAATAAGGTTGCAAGAAAGTGTAAACAGAAACCATCTCTCACAACTACATCACATTTGAGCCGTTTTGGAAAGCGAATCCAAACTACGGCGGTCTCGTGTCGTTGCGATTTTCTGTCCGTTTTTGAGCTTTTAAGAGCTTGTAATCACCTTTCTACATATTTTGCACATACAACTCAACAGAGTAAGACATGGTGAATCTTTTTATAGTAAATAACGGTAATGTGATTTTTGTTGCAAGTCAACCTTTAATTGCTAAGTTCGCCGCCTCTATCTCAAAAGGTCCCAAGATCAAATCCTGTGCCATGCAGGTTTTTCAATGCTAGATTTAATTGTCATAACTGGACACAGAGTTTAACAAAAAAAATAAACATTGTGATTTCTATATATAAATGGTCATTTGTGTGCGAAACTTTCTCATGACACGTTTGTTTGGTTTTTGTAGCGTTGGCAGTGGTCGGCAGGTATTATAGCCATGTTCTTTGCATGGTTCGAGTTCGCCTTGTTCTCACAGCCAAATGAATCTTTTGGAATATACATAGTCATGTTTGTTCACACTCTCAAGACCTTCATAAATGTTTCCTGCTCTCTCCTGTGGTTGATGATTGGCTTTGCCATAAGCTTCTACATGTCCTTGAGCAATTCAGTGAGTTTTAGCGTAGTTTCGACAATGGTTAGATGTTGTGAGGAAATTTGACATGATGCCAAGTAAAGCGATTGTGAAACTTCAACAGACTTTTATTTAAACTTTTCAATGCTCTGTCTTGCAATCGTCTGATTTATTAAGTCAATATTCAACTCGATCAAAAATATACCCCGTAATTAATAGATATCTCGTGACATCATAACTAGATAATAGCTTTTTAATAGTTTTCATTACAAAGTTTACCGGTAAATACCAAGCCAGTTTTATCAGCAGACACAAATGTTGAATACACTGAATATTTTGAAAGAGTACCTTTATTGCTTATGCATTCATAATAATTATTTTTATTAAAAGTACACGGAAGCCGAAGCAACATCCAACATTTTAAAAACCATCTTGTATAAGCAAGCTCTATAAGTCGATTCGTACCTTCAAATTTTATGTGGAATGGTATCTACATGTATTTCTTACTTTTGCTCTTTATTATACAGTTAGCAATAAAATTTGGGATAATTTCTGTTGCAATCGCTCTACATTTTGGATAGTTATAATTTAAACTGACTTCTATTATTTTGTTTTTATTTATTTTTACTTATTATTTTTGTTATTTTCTATAGATCTCTTGCAAATGTAAATATCATGAGCTTGATCCAAAGTTTCTTAATGTCTCTCCAGTATTTTTCAGCTTCAATCTGATTCATAGAGTGAAATATATCACCTTTAGTAACGAGGAGCTGCTGCCTAGAAGTCTATGGTTCCACCAACAACAAATCGCTCTCTTTCTCTCTCAGCCAGATTAATATGAAAATTAGTCTAGCTTTATTAGGCTATCATCTGACTGGAGTTGGTCAGAAAAATGAATTAGAAGTTTTTAACCTCTCTCAATGAACAGCCTCCGGTGGCCTATTTGATTCTAGACTACCTTCGTGAAGGTAGTCTAGCTCATCTTAGTTTTGTTTCAAACATTCCAAACTTTTTTTTCAACTCTTTCAACTTACGTGTTTACAATACTTCAGTGTCTTTTATTGAAATGTATATAAATATTACATGATTTTATTCTACAGCCATCATTCACCACAATCGAAAAGTCACTTTTCGAGTCTATGGTGTGGATGACAGGAGAGTTTGACTATGATTCTGTGTTTAATGAACAGGAGGCTGCTCAGATCTACTACCCCGTCACAACTTACATTCTCTTTACACTCTTTATCATCTTCATGACCATTCTGGTAATGAACTTGTTGGTAAGTGCTGTTGGTCGAGTCAGTAGCTTTGCCTCAGTGTTGGCCTTGTCTGTGTCTGAAGTAATACTAATTTTTGTAGCAATAGAGTTCAGTTTATTGTAGTACTAGTTGTTTTAATACACTATATGACTAGTTTGTATCATTAAATGGAAACTAATCGTTGGAAAGATTCAGCTTTTGATTGTGGTAGGTTGAACCTTGGCTCATCCTCAGGATGTTCTAGAAGCTTTATGAATGTTAACATGAGCTGATGTTCTTGGAAAATCTGAGGCTTTTAAATGAAAGGAGTCATGGGTATTCCAAATCTTATAAATATATTGCATTTAACTTAAACTTTTACATTGGGTTGTTAAACTGATGTCTAGATTATGTAAGGTTGAACATGCTTGGTACTGGCATTAATAATAATTGCTTGTGAAGAACCAGGCTACAGTTTATGCATCAAAGTTTAGTTCTTGTTTGACACATCAGTAACTTATGCTGTGATGCCGCATTATTTAGTAGGGGAGACAACACCATTATCAGAAACATTTAGATCCTAATATTCTCATAAAAATCTCAATTGTTAGAAGCTTTATAGCAGCAATTAAACGACAACTATCTCAGAAACTTGGTGGCTACTGCTGCAGTTATATCTTATTTCTATAACTAGTTAGTACTTGTGTTTCCTTTTTCAGAGTCTGAGATGGCTCTATGTTTTTACAGATCGCTCTCGCCATAGACGACATCAAGGAGCTACAAAGTAGAGCAAAACTTACTATTAAAGTTATGCGGGTTGGTTCTCTGTCAAGCGTATTTGTTACTTTTTTATGTGTTTGCAAATTTCCAAATTATTTAAAAGTTTGAATAGCGCTGTTAAAAACCCACATAATTTTTAATTCATCTAAGATGCTGCGCATCATTACCACGGTGTTATTAAGTGTCTGTGTATCAGGATAGTGTAAAATCTCAAATCAGGAAACGTATTTGTGTAGTACGCAAAAATTTTAATTATGTCAATTTTGCTAGCAAGCTGTGAAAAATCAGCTAAACATATACCACAGTGCAGCTTTTTAGATTTTTAAATTGCCTTGAGATGCTACCATTATCTTTCTAACCATAGACATCAATTAGATTTTTCTTTTGGATCAATGGATCGAAATGTATTAAACTTGTGTGTCTCTGTCAGAATAATGATAAAGTGATTTGTTATAAATAATTGGCTACTGGCTTAGAAAAAATTATAATTTGAAAACTTTGTATAGATCAAATTTCATGAGTTTAATAAAGTTGTGCAGAAATCTTCAAAAACTTTGAATGCAAAATTAGTAATTTCTAAAAGAAACATGATTACCATGGGAGAAAAATTGCTTGCTTTCTAACTTTTGCCAGAACTGTTGGTAGGAAGTCAAGTTATATTGCAGCCAATACTTGTGTTTAGAAACGATGTCTTTATTCAGTATGCCGTCTCATTTCATTACATGACAGTATTTAACTAGTTTTAAGTTATTTAAGTCAACTCTTGAGTTATTTAGGTCAGTTTTGAGTTGTGTCAACTCTTGCTCTTTGAAGCTAAGTATTGCTCTGACCTTGGAGACTGAGCTCCCTTGGTTCGTCGCCAAAAGGTCATGTTCTACGGCCGGGATAGAGGTTAAAAAGCCTGTCAAGCTGAAGTGCAAACAAGTGAGTCCACTTAATTTATTTTTGTAGAATAGCTAAAAGAATCATAGCAATGGCTATGATTGTAATATGCTATGTAGTTTTTCAAGATACATTTTGGAGTAGCAATGTTTGTACTTTGACACCAAAACTCTGTGCAGTCTATGTGTTGAAGCCATACCAATCAAATAGATCATATGGAGTATTTCATTTTTTCTAGTTTACTAGCTGTTGCATGTAAAGTTTTTTCACTGACCATTTTTGTATAGTTTTTCCACTGACCATTTTTGTTAACCCACAGACTCATTTTCTAGTTCTACACTTCAACAAAGTTTTCCCTGTCTAGTAACTCTCAATAGAGTACATAAGCTGTTCATCAGCGTATCGGAATGATTAATATTCAAATAGATGTCTAAATTATATTTGAAAAAGCTACAGATCATGATTAAATTTCTGCCTGCAGGTTTATTCTCTGTCATGAAATCTATTATGCTTTAGTCAGCTTATAATGTAAGGTCTGGCTCAAAATGGAAATTGCTTATGAGAAAGGAGTTACTTGGGCTACCCTTACCGCGGTCGTTATAGATAGAGTTGAGATTAGTAGTAGGAAAAGTGTATTTATACCCATCCATGTTGGAAAAACTAAACGATGGTGTAAACAGTATAGTGAGATGTAGTACAAAGCCAGTTCAGGCTTATCATCATAATTATCAGGCCCATTGTCACTTAAATAGTATATTTGTTAGTCAAAAATTGGTTAACATTCAATATCGGATCACCTGAATATAGGCATAAAGTTCTGTTGTTGATGTTTCTAAAACTGTATCCTCATTCTGCACATTTGCATCATTACATTTCTGAAGTTATATATTTATTTTCCAAGTTTGTAATATCTAATTCTTTTATAGGATTGTAGTTCTCAGAAATCTTTTGTTACTCTTTTATGCTGCTGAATTCATAGAAAAAGAGTGATAACTTTTCTGTAGGTTAAAGAAACTGTTTTTGGCTTTTGCTAATAAAAGATTTTTTTGGCTGACTCTGGTTATTACTAGGCTGACATCAGAGCGGTTATGGATCAACAAGATAAAATCCATGAAGGTATTGACCAGTCTATTAAAACAACAGACAAGTTAGCCAAAAAAACAGAAAAGCTAGCAGAAAAGCAGGATAAGTTTGAGGTGTTGATTACTGATCAGGTGTCTCAGCTGCAAAAGATGGTGAGAACACTTTAACCTCTTAATTAGCAACTGTTTTTCTTAAGAGCTGCCCTCATCTGTTTCCTAATTTCTATTTACCTTGAGCACTAATACTAGTATCTCTCATGATACTTGCTTATCTTATAAATTAACACAAGTATATCTCATATTTCTTGTCTACCTTATAAACTAACACTAGTATCTCTCATATTAATTGTCTATCTTATAAACTAACACTAGTATCTCTCATAATACTTGTCTACCTTATAAGCTAACACTAGTTTCTCTGATAGCACTTGTCTACTTTATAAACTAGCATTAGTATCTCTCATAGTACTTGTCTACTTTATAAACTAACACTAGTATCTCTCATAATACTTGTCTACCTTATAAACTAACACGAGTATCTCTCATAATAATTGTCTACCTTATAAACTAACACTAGTATCTCTCATATTAATTGTCTATCTTATAAACTAACACTAGTATCTCTCATAATACTTGTCTACCTTATAAACTAACACTAGTTTCTCTGATAACACTTGTCTACTTTATAAACTAGCATTAGTATCTCTCATAGTACTTGTCTACTTTATAAACTAACACTAGTATCTCTCATAGTACTTGTCTACTTTATAAACTAACACTAGTATCTCTCATAATACTTGTCTACCTTATAAACTAACACTGGTATCTCTCATAATACTTGTCTACCTTATAAACTAACACTAGTTTCTCTGATTACACTTGTCTACCTTATAAACTAACACTAGTATCTCTCATAGTACTTGTCTACTTTATAAACTAACACTAGTATCTCTCATAGTACTTGTCTACCTTATAAACTAACACTAGTATCTCTCATAATACTTGTCTACCTTATAAACTAACACTAGTATCTCTCATAATACTTGTCTACCTTATAAACTAACACTAGTATCTCTCATATTAATTGTCTATCTTATAAACTAACACTAGTATCTCTCATAGTACTTGTCTACTTTATAAACTAACACTAGTATCTCTCATAGTACTTGTCTACTTTATAAACTAACACTAGTATCTCTCATAGTACTTGTCTACTTTATAAACTAGCACTAGTATCTCTCATAATACTTGTCTACCTTATAAACTAACACTAGTATCTCTCATAATACTTGTCTACCTTATAAACTAACACTGGTATCTCTCATAATACTTGTCTACCTTATAAACTAACACTAGTTTCTCTGATTACACTTGTCTACCTTATAAACTAACACTAGTATCTCTCATAGTACTTGTCTACTTTATAAACTAACACTAGTATCTCTCATAGTATTTGTCTACCTTATAAACTAACACTAGTATCTCTCATAATACTTGTCTACCTTATAAACTAACACTAGTATCTCTCATAATACTTGTCTACCTTATAAACTAACACTAGTATCTCTCATAGTACTTGTCTACCTTATAAACTAACACTAGTATCTCTCATAATACTTGTCTACCTTATAAACTAACACTAGTATCTCTCATAATACTTGTCTACCTTATAAACTAACACTAGTATCTCTCATAGTACTTGTCTACTTTATAAACTAACACTAGTATCTCTCATAGTACTTGTCTACCTTATAAACTAACACTAGTATCTCTCATAATACTTGTCTACCTTATAAACTAACACTAGTATCTCTCATAATACTTGTCTACCTTATAAACTAACACTAGTATCTCTCATATTAATTGTCTATCTTATAAACTAACACTAGTATCTCTCATAATACTTGTCTACCTTATAAGCTAACACTAGTTTCTCTGATAGCACTTGTCTACTTTATAAACTAGCATTAGTATCTCTCATAGTACTTGTCTACTTTATAAACTAACACTAGTATCTCTCATAATACTTGTCTACCTTATAAACTAACACTAGTATCTCTCATAATAATTGTCTACCTTATAAACTAACACTAGTATCTCTCATATTAATTGTCTATCTTATAAACTAACACTAGTATCTCTCATAATACTTGTCTACCTTATAAACTAACACTAGTATCTCTCATAGTACTTGTCTACTTTATAAACTAACACTAGTATCTCTCATAGTACTTGTCTACTTTATAAACTAACACTAGTATCTCTCATAGTACTTGTCTACTTTATAAACTAGCACTAGTATCTCTCATAATACTTGTCTACCTTATAAACTAACACTAGTATCTCTCATAATACTTGTCTACCTTATAAACTAACACTGGTATCTCTCATAATACTTGTCTACCTTATAAACTAACACTAGTTTCTCTGATTACACTTGTCTACCTTATAAACTAACACTAGTATCTCTCATAGTACTTGTCTACTTTATAAGCTAACACTAGTATCTCTCATAGTACTTGTCTACCTTATAAACTAACACTAGTATCTCTCATAATACTTGTCTACCTTATAAACTAACACTAGTATCTCTCATAATACTTGTCTACCTTATAAACTAACACTAGTATCTCTCATATTAATTGTCTATCTTATAAACTAACACTAGTATCTCTCATAGTACTTGTCTACTTTATAAACTAACACTAGTATCTCTCATAGTACTTGTCTACTTTATAAACTAACACTAGTATCTCTCATAGTACTTGTCTACTTTATAAACTAGCACTAGTATCTCTCATAATACTTGTCTACCTTATAAACTAACACTAGTATCTCTCATAATACTTGTCTACTTTATAAACTAACATTAGTATCTCTCATAGTACTTGTCTACTTTATAAACTAACACTAGTATATCTTATAATACTTGTCTACCTTATAAACTAGCACTAGATTTCTCATAATACTTGTCTACTTTATAAACTAACACTAGTATCTCTCATAATAATTGTCTACCTTATAAACTAACACTAGTATATCTTATAATACTTGTCTACCCTATAAACTAACACTAGTATCTCTCATAATACTTGCTTATTTTATAAATTAACACAGGCATATCTCATAATACTTGTCTACCTTATAAACTAGCACTAGTATTTCTCATAATACTTGTCTACCTTATAAACTAACACTAGTATATCTCATAGTACTTGTCTACCTTATAAACTAACACTAGTATATCTTATAATACTTGTCTACCTTATAAACTAGCACTAGATTTCTCATAATACTTGTCTACTTTATAAACTAACACTAGTATCTCTCATAATAATTGTCTACCTTATAAACTAACACTAGTATATCTTATAATACTTGTCTACCCTATAAACTAACACTAGTATCTCTCATAATACTTGCTTATCTTATAAATTAACACAGGCATATCTCATAATACTTGTCTACCTTATAAACTAGCACTAGTATTTCTCATAATACTTGTCTACCTTATAAACTAACACTAGTATATCTCATAGTACTTGTCTACCTTATAAACTAACACTAGTATCTCTCATAATAATTGTCTATCTTATAAACTAACACTATTATCTTTCATAGTACTTGTCTACCTTATTAATTAAGCATCTCTTAAAATGTCCATTTTAGTAATCTTTTCCAGGCTAATCAGTAATTAGCGAAGATGCAATGATCGCTCTTACCTGAATCATGCTAAAAGCTTGTCTGTAGTTTTAACAAGCATGTTACCATTGTCAAGGACAGTTTTTTTACCTAACCTCTCCTCATGCCTTTTCAGTTTCTTATTCATTTACTTAGGGTACATGGTGTCTAATTCCTTTTTAGGATAATTTTGGTCTTACTTTTGCTTTGGTCTTTTACAAAATTCTATTTTACAATTTTTTGTTTTAGTTATGCATGTTTTGCTATCATTGCTTCCTCTATTCGCAATAGTATCATTTCTAAATAGAACGTGCGTGTACATTTCAATTCCCTTATGGATACGTAATAGTGATCATGTTCATCTGTTTCTGTTTGTTTGTTTGTTTGTTAATCAAAAGGGTTGAGCCCAAATTCGTTTATTTGGTGATAGGACCAATGATATACAGTATTATGTATACATATCATACTGATATATGAATGATATATCAATGATATATCATTGATATATCATTGATAGGACTGGTGTTTCAATTAACTTTAATCATTTTCTGTATTTTGGTCATTACGGTCTGCAGCATATTTTTGTTTTATCTAACATCTCTTTGAATTGTAGATGGTGAAGCTGCTTGATCACAACAGACTCTCTTCCTGTAAAAATACTGGCGTTTGAGCGCTGTCCTCGGTTCTATTCACTTAGATCATCAGCTACTGTAGATATTTCCACCTGTTTCAATTTTAAATGACTTAGAGTTTTGCTTGTCAGCAGTTATTTTTCAGATTCAGCAACATTTACTCTAGTTTTTTTACACTTTTATCGGGTTTTAGAAACTGTACCTCTTTAAAAATGCTTTTGCTTTCCATAGAAGTAGAAGATATTTTTTTACCAGACACTAAGCCTTAGGCTATCTCAAATTTGCAATCCTGACAACATTGAGCATGTGCTTAGCCTTAAGACAGACGTCATCCATTACCTGCTGAAAACCCTGCAATCAACATCGCATTCAGTTGCTTGGCATGTCTGTAATTTTTGAAAATAGATTATTGGTCCTACCTATCTTGCTCACCTTTGGGTAGCAAATTTTCTCTCATCATTGCATTGTTGTACAATATGCATTGGCATGCTTATGCAAGTGTGTGTTTTATCTTCACTATGCAGTCTCATTTCATTGTTGTAGTTCTAGTACACATGTTTTCATTGTGCATCTATATACTTGTTTAGTAGTTGTATATTTTAGTTGATTATGAGTTGTATTTTATAACAAAACAAATATGATGTTTACTGCTGATTTTTATTGAGTCTCTTCAAATTTTATCTCAACTTCACAGTTGCCAGTTTATCATGAGTTACAGGTCATTCTGCTTGATCTTCATATTAACATTTATAATATACTTTCTGTTCTTTTAAGCTTGTTTCTCTTTTTAGTTCAAGGATAAAACATGTTATGCGCTTATTGGCATTTTACAACTACTTAGTAGAAGGTACATTATGCATATTACGTGTCTTATTTTTGTATAATGTTATGCACATTTTTTTTAGTCCAACTGCAAGTATTGTAACAACATGCAGTTCAATTGTTTTATTGGCTTACTATATTTGATATGCATACAAAATACAATAATTGTATGTCATATTTTGGATTATTTTGTTCCTCAATGCAAGCTGATACCAGCTAGTTTATTGCACATGTGACAACTGCCAGCAAGTGATGAAAGGATTTTGTAAATCATACCATCATCACATACATACTTGCAATACATACAGGGTTGAGCACTCTGTAGGGTTTGTATGTTTGTGATATCATCATAGAAATATGGATTTCAGGACTCCCTAAGGCATTGCAAAATACAAGTAAATTGAATAAAAGTAATATGAAACATATATTCTTGTTAGGGATTCACACCAAAGATAACCCCACAGATTATAGCCGCCTGGATTCATGGTTTCTTCCCAGTTGATTTTTGTCAGTTAAAAAATTAACATGTTTCATTTGCATCTCTCATTTGGGACCATGAATTCATGTGACATATAAGCAAGAGCTAAACTCATTGTTATTGGTCAAAGTCAGTTGTCTCTTGTTAGTAGAGCTTAGTGACTTTTATTAAATTTGCATTACCTAAATACTTAATAAGCAGAGACATAGAATTTTTCAAAACAATAATTTTGTTGTCAACTCTACGAAAAAAAAGAATTCTGATAGACACATGATGAGATACAAATATGTAGCTATGTGTAACATCTGTTCCCTCTGAGGGTACATAACACTAAACATTTTATATCATGAAGACTTTTGTCATGGTACAAGTATAACTCTCAATTCAGAAAAAGTATCAACAAATTTGATGACTAGGAAAATTCATGATTTCAAAATAGTCCTGGAATAATCTGGGAATGTAAAATTGTTAGTTAGGATACTATATATAGTCTGAAGTGGACAAAAGAGGAACTAGAATCGATTCTGACATAGCCCAGCTTACTTTGAACCCAGGGTTGATACTCCCCACCAAAAGGCTCATTAGGCTTGGCCCAAAATCGTGTTTTATGAGGGTTTTTAGACCATGGGGCACTGTCAGTGAATTTACTACTTTAGGGGGCGGGGGTACCACAGCCAAGCCCATGTTTGTCATAGCTTTCTTCACACTGGAGATACATACGTTATAGGCCTAGTGGAAATTATTTTTATAGCTTCTGAATCATATTGGATGTTTATCAGGGTGTGGAACCTGGGCGCCCCCTAGGGGCGCCCAGGTTCCACACCCTGTTTAGGGGTGTATTTTAAATACACCCCCTAAACAGTGGGAACTCCCACTGTTCAGGGGGTGTATTTAAAATTGACCAACCAGGTGATTGGGGGTACAATATCCAAGTCTGGGCCTAGCCAGCTGGGTGTTTCTTTCAGAGTATCAACCCTGGGACTTTGAGCAAGTGTCTCTAAAGGTACACCTATTTTACCCTCACTCTGAACAATTAATATCATTAGGACTTTTTTTATGGTTCAAGTCTAACAATTTTTCTATTTCAACAAAGTAATTCAATGAATTTTATGACTAATATTCCATACATACACTCTTTTTCTTGCTCTCTCTCTCGCACATTTTTCGCTCTTTTTCTCACGTTCCTTCCCGCTCTCTCCCTGTTTTACTGGCTCTCTTCTCTCTTAGTCTCTGTTCTTTTTTCTCTTTCTCTTGCCATCTGTTGTGGTTTTGTTCCTTCAACTTCATGTTATGCATAGCTACACCTTTGTACCTCACTCTAGGTCTCCTTCCTTCCTAGTGTTGTGAATAGAATTATTGTCTTGGAAAAATATATTTCTATAATTATTATGTAGCTATATAATTAATGCAAACTTATCCTAATATACTTATGTATTTGCCTCATCTAACTTTCGCGTTTTCGCGGAGTCATCCTCTCGCGGAAATTTCATGAACAAAACTAAACTATCATAATGAACGAGCAAAAACGCGGAATTAAATAGCTTTGTTCATTGATAGTCCAAGAAACAAATGGCAGCAAGCGATCAAATTGCATTATCGATCTCGCCACACAATTCTACCTGCGGTTCACAATTACAAACTAGTCCTAAATTGAAAAATTTTTCTTACTGGTGAACTGAACCTGAGGAATCTAATTATGTTTGCTCCACTCCATTTATTTTCACATCACTATATTCTTGCACTCATCATAGCTGTGAAATAAAGTTGCAGCGGAATTATACTCTGCATGCTACTCACGAAACTAAATACTAGCGAAATATAAGTGTCCTAGGGTAATAATGTTTGCTAAGCTCTACTAACAAGAGACAACTGACTTTGACCAATAACAATGAGTTTAGCTCTTGCTTATATGTCACATGAATTCATGGTCCCAAATGAGAGATGCAAATGAAACATGTTAATTTTTTAACTGACAAAAATCAACAGGAAAGAAACCACGAATCCAGGCAGCTATAATTTGTGGGGTTATCTTTGGTGTGAATCCCCAACAAGAATATATGTTTCATATTACTTTTATTTAATTTACTTGTAATTTGCTATGCCTTCAGGGAGTCCTGAAATCCATATTTCTATGATGATGCTACAAACGTACAAACCCTACAGAGTGTTCAACCCTGTATGTATTGCAAGTATGTATGTGATGATGGTATGATTTACAAAATACATGCTCCACTTGCTGGCAGTTGTCACATGTGCAATAAACTAGCTGGTATCAGCTTGCATTGAGGAACAAAATAATCCAAAATATGACATACAATTATTGTAATTTGTTTACATATCAAATATAATAAGTCAATAAAATAATTGAACTGCATGTTGTTATAATACTTGCAGTTTGACTAAGAAAATGCACACAGCAATGTACAAAAAATACAAAATATAACATGCCCGATGTACCCTCTACTAAGTAGTTGTAAAATGCCAATAAGCGCATAACATGTTTTATCCTTGAACTAAAAAGAGAAACAAGCTTAAAAGAACAGAAAGTATATTATAAATGTTAATATGAAGATCAAGCAGAATGACCTGTAACTCATGATAAACTGGCAACTGTGAAGTTGAGATAAAATTTGAAGAGACTCAATAAAAATCAGCAGTAAACATCATATTTGTTTTGTTATAAAATACATCTCAGGATTAACTAAAACATACAACTACTAAACAAGTAGATAGATGCATACTGAAAACATGTGTACTAGAACTACAACAATGAAATGAGACTGCATGGTGAAGATAAGACACACACTTGCATAAGCATGCCAATGCATATGGTACGACAACGCATTGATAATGAAAGAAAATTTTGCTACACAAATGCGAGCAACATAAATAGAATCAATACCCTATTTTCCACAATGACAGGTATGCCAAGCAACTGAATGAAAAGTTGATTGATGGGTTTTTGGCAGGTAATGGATAATAACCTTCTTGAAGCTAACAACATGCTCAATGTTGTCAGGATTGCAAAGTTGAGATAGCCTAACACTTGTAAAAAACACGTGTCTTGTAAAAAAATATTTGCTACAACTATGTAAAGCAAATGCGTCCTCAAAGAGGTGCAGTTTCTAAAACCCCATCTAAGTATAAAAAACAAAAGTAAATGTTGCTGAATCTGAAAAATATCTGCTGATAAGCAAAACTCTAAGTCGTTTGAAATTGAAACGAGCAGGAATATCCACAGTATCTGTTGAGCTGATGATTTAAGTGAATAAAATCACGGTCAGTGTTCAAACGTCAGTCTCGGTACAAGAAGACAGTCCATTGTGCTCAAGTAGCTTCGCCATCTACAGTTGAGAGAAATGTTAGATAAACCAACAGAACACGAAGCAGACAGGAATGGTAATAATACAGAAAACTATTAGAGCCAATCGAAACACCAGTCCTATCAAGGAATAAATGATTTTTGATACTACTCTCCTGATTAACAATAAAAACAAAAACCAATGGATATGATCTACGCTACCTATCCACGATGGTACTTCGATCCATGATATACTATGCGTGACATTATTTCGAAATTAGGAAGCAATGATAAAATAAATGATAAACGATGCTCTCTTTCTCTCTCGCTCTTTCTCTCTCTCTCTTTCTCCCTCTCTCTTTCTGGCTCGCTCTCTCCTTCTGGCTCACTTTCTCTTTCTGGTTCGCTCTCTCTTTCTGGCTCACTTTCTCTTTCTGGTTCGCTCTCTCTTTCTGGCTCGCTCTCTCTTTCTGGTTCGCTCTCTCTTTCTGGCCGCTCTCTCTTTCTGGCTCGCTTTCTTTTTCTTTCTCTCTTTCTTAATTTCTCTCTCTCCCTCCCTCCATCCATCCATCCATCCATCCATCCATCCATCCATCCATCCCTCCCTCCCTACCTCTCTCTCTCTCTCGCTCTTTCTTTCTCTCTATCTCTCTTTCTTTCTCTCTCTCTAGCTCTCTTTCTGGCTCTCTCTCTAGCTCTCTTTCTGGCTCGCTCTATCTTTCTGGCTCGCTCTCTCTTTCTGGTTCGTTCTTTCTTTCTGGCTCGCTCTCTCTTTCTGGCTCGCTTTCTTTTTCTTTCTCTCTTTCTTAATTTCTCTCTCTCCCTCTCTCCCTCCCTCCATCCATCCATCCATCCATCCCTCCCTCCCTCTTGCTCTTTCTTTCTCTCTCTCTCCTCTCTCTCTCCCCCCTCTCCCCCTCTCTCCCCTCTCTCCCCTCTCTCCCCTCTCTCCCCTCTCTCCCCTCTCTCCCCCCTCTCTCTCTCTCTCTCTCTCTCTCTCTCTCTCTCTCTCTCTCCCTTTCTTGATGGCTTGCTCTTTCTTTCTCTATCTTTCTTTCTTCCTCTCTCTTTCTGGCTCGCTCTCTCTTTCTGGCTCGCTCTCTCTTCCTGGCTCGCTCTCTCTTTCTTTCTCTCGCTCTCTCTTTCTTTCTTTCTCTCTCACTCTCTCTCTCTCTCTCTCGCTTTCTCTCACACGCTCTCTCTCTCGCTCCTTTACAAACAAAGGTGGTAGACAACATGCTCCCTAGGTGAGTAAATAAGATACTGAAAGGTATAAGTATGGTTTGAGTACAACCACTGTCCTTCTTACTCAGGGATGGGGATGTTACTGTTTACTGTAATTCTTACTGTCAAGAACAGAAAATATTACTAAATGATATTTGAGGTGATGCTTAATTAATAAGGTAGACAAGTACTATAAGATATCCTAGTGGTAGACAAGTATTATGAGAGAGACTAGTGTTAGCTTATAAGGTGGACAAGTATTATGAAAGGTACTAGTGTTAGTTTATTTATAAGGTAGACAAGTATTATGAGAGATACTAGTGTTAGTTTATAAGGTAGACAAGTATTATAAGATATAATAGTGTTAGTATATTAAGTATACAAGTTTTATTAGAGATACTAGTGTTAGTTTATAAGGTAGGCAAGTATTATGAGAGACACTAGTGTTAGTTTATAAGGTAGACAAGTATCATGAGAGATAATAGTGTTAGTTTATAAGGTAGACAAGTATTATGAGAGATACTAGTGTTAGTTTATAAGGTAGACAAGTTTTATTAGATATACTAGTGTTAGTTTATAAGGTAGACAAGTATTATGAGAGATACTAGTGTTAGTTTATAAGGTAGACAAGTATTATGAGAGATAATAGTGTTAGTGTATAAAGTATACAAGTTTTATTAGATATACTAGTGTTAGTTTATAAGGTAGACAAGTATTATGAGAGATACTAGTGTTAGTTTATAAGGTAGACAAGTATTATAAGATATAATAGTGTTAGTTTATAAGGTAGACAAGTATGATGGGAAATATTAGTATTAGTTTTTTCAGATATACAAGTATTATTAAAGATGCTAGTGTTAGTGTAGAAGTTAAACAAAAATTAATTAAGAAACAGATGAAGACAGCTTATTAAGAAAACAGCGGCTACTAAAGATGTTAAAATGTTTTTACCATTTTCTGCAAGTGAACAGTCTGAGCCGCCAGCTCAGTAACTAGTCCCTCCAGCTTCTCCTGCTTTTCCGCTAACTTCTCGGTTTTGTCAAATGACTGGCCAATACCCTCATGGATTTTATCCTGCTGATCCATCACTGCTTTGATGTCAGCCTAAAAATAAACAGAACCAGCCTAAAATTTTCTATCTTCATCAGCAAAAAACAAAAGATTTATATATTTAGCCTACAGAAATTTTATCACTTTTTTTCTATGAATTCAGTAGCTAAGGAAAGTAACAAAAAATTACTGAGAACTAAAATCCTATAAAAAGAATTAAATATTACAAACTTGGAAGATAAATATATCACTTCAGAAATGTAGTGATACAAATTTGCAATATGAGGATACAGTCCTGCGAACATGAACAACTAAAGTTTGTGCCTACCAGCAGGTGATTCGATATTGAATGTACACCAACTTTTGACTAACAAATATACAATTTAGGTGACCAATAGACCTGATAATTAGGATGATAAGCCTAAACTGGCTTTGTACTACATCTGATTATACTGTTCACACCATCATTAAGTTACATCATCATCGTCATCATCATCGTCATCATCATCAGCCAACATGGATGAATATACATACACTTGTCCTACTACCAATCTCGACTTTACCTATAATATCCGGGTTAAGGGTAGCCCTAGTAACTCATTTATCAGAAGCGATAATCTTCTTTTCGGGACAAGACTTACATTATACACTGACTAGATGTTAATTGGCTTCATGACAGAACATAAAGCTATGTGAAGAACATTAATGATGATCCTTGGCATTTTTAAAGATATTTCAGACATTTACTTTAATATTAACTTTTCAAATAACCTCAGGTGATGAACAGCTTATGAACTCGGTTGAAAGTTAGTAGACAGCGAAGTACTGTGTCGAAGTATAGAACTAGCAAGAGTCTGTGGGTCAACAAAAATGGTCAGTGGAAAAACTATATTTGCAACAGCTAGTAAAACTAGAAAAAACGAAACATTCTACTCAATTGATAAGTATGGCTCCAAAATGTGTGACTGTAGACTAAAAATAGACTGTAGGTATGGCTCCAACACATAGACTGTACAGAGTTTTGGTGGAGAAGTATGAGCATTGCTACTCTAGCATGTATCTTTAAAAACTACATAGCATATTACAATCATAGCTATTGCTCTTCTACAAAGATGACTTAGGTGGACTCACTCGTTTGGGCTTTAACTTGCCAGGTTCTTTAACCTCTATCGACCCAAAATAGTATATCTTTTTGGTCAGTGCCAAGGGGAGCATGGCCTCCACAGTCAGAGCAAGACTTATCTTCAAAGAGCAAGAGTTGACATTTCTTAAAATTGTCCTAAATAACTCAAAACTGTCCTAAACAACTCAAGGGTTGACCTAAATAACTTAAAAGTAGTTACATACTGCCATATAACGGAATGAGACAGACAACTTATTAAAAACACAGATTCTAAACACAAGTACTGACTGCAATGTAACTTAACTATGATGAGCTACCAACAGTTCTGGCATAAGTTGGATAATAAACAGCTCTCGTTACATAGTAGTATATAGTAATCACGTTACTTACTTTTAGAAAACACTAAATCTGCATCATAATTTTTATAAGATTCCGGTACAACTAAATTAAACTTGTGAAATTTGATCTACACCAGATTTTAATATTATAATTATTTCCAAGTTAGTAGCTAAATATTTATGACAAACCACTTTGTTATGATTACTGACAGAAACACGTAAGTTTGATCCATTGATCCAAAGGAAAAATCTAATTGATGTCTATGGTTAGAAAGGTGATAGTAACATCTCAAGGTAATTTAAGAATCTGAAAAGTTACCCTGTGGTATATGCTTAGCTGACTTTTTACAGCTTGTAAGCAAAATTGACATAAATACAATTTTTATCGCACTCGACAAACACATTTCGCTTTGAGATCTCACACTAACGTGATACACAGGCTTTTAACGACACCATGTAAATGAAGAGCGGTTTGTTAGGTGAATTTAAAATGCTGTGGGGTTTGGCAGAACTATTTAAAACTTTGAGTATTTCAAAACTTCGTAAACACCCCAGATTGTAGAAAAGTAACAAATACGCCAGACAGAGAACCAACCCGCATAGCTTTAATAGTAAGTTTTGCTCTACTCTGTATCTCCTTGATGTCGTCTATAGCGAGAGCGACCTGTAAAACATTTCAGACTCTTAAAAGGAAACACAAGTAATTACTAGTTATACAAATAAGCTATAACGACCGCAGTAGCCACCAAGTTTCTGAGACGGTTGTCGTTCAATCGCTTCTACCTGAGCTTCTAACAATTGAGATTTTGATGAGAATATTAGGATCTAAATGTTTCTGATAATGGCGTTATCTCCCCTACTAAACAGTGCAGCATCACAGCATAAGCTACTGGTGTGTCAGACAGGAACTAAACTTTGATGCATAAACTGTAGCCTGGTTCTTCACAAGCAATTATTATTAATGCCAATACCAAGCATGTTCAACCATAAATAATCTAGACATATCAGTTTAACAGTCCAAAGTAAAAGTTCAAGTTAAATGCAATATATTTATAATATTTGTAATACCCATGACTCCTTTCATTTAAAAGCCTCAGGTTTTCCAAGAACATTAGCTGATGTTAACATTCATAAAACTTCTAGAACATCATGAGGATGAGCCAAGGTTCAACCTACCGCAAGTAAAAGCTGAATCCTTTTCAATCAATAGTTTCCACTTAATGATAAAAACTAGTCATATAGTGTATTAAAACAACTAGCAATACAATGAACTGAACTCTACTGTAACAAACATTAGTACTACCTCAAACACAGACAAGGCAAACACTGAGGCAAAGCTACTGACTCGACCAACAGCACTTACCAACAAGTTCATAAACAGAATGGTCATGAAGATGATAAACAGTATGAAGAGAATGTAAGTTGAGACAGGGTAGTAGATCTGAGCAGCCTCCTGTTCATTAAACACAGAATCATACTCGAACTCTCCTGTCATCCACATCGTAGACTTGAAAAGTGACTTTACGATTGTGGTGAATGGTGGCTGTAGAATAAAATCATGTAATATCTATATATTTCAACAAATGACACCAAAGTGTTGTAAACACATAAGTCAAAAGAGTTGAACAATACATTCGTAATGTTTGAATCAAAACTAAGATGAGCAAGAAAACCTTCACGAAGGTAGTCTAGAATCAAATAGGCCACCGGAGACTGTTCATTGAGGGAGATTAAAAACTTCTAATTCATTTTTCTGACCAACTCCAGTCAGATGATAGTCTACTAAAGCTAGACTAATTTTCGTATTAATTTGGGTGAGAGAGAAATAGAGCGATTTGTTGTTGTTGGAGCCTTAGACTTTTAGGCAACAGATGCTCTTGACTAAAGGAAATCTATTTCACTCTATGAATCTTATTGAAGCTGAAAAATACAGGAGAGACATTAATAAACTCTGGATCCAGCTCATGATATTTACCACTGCGAGAAACCTATAAAAAATAACCAAAGGGCAGTCGTAAAATAATAGAAATCAGCTCAAATTATAACTATCCAAAATGTACAATGATTACAAAAAACTATCTCAGATTTTATTGCTAACTATATAATAAAGAGCAAAAGTAAGAAATCAATGCCATTGCATACCAAATTTGAAGTTGCGAATCGAGATAAAGGGCTTGTCTACACAGGATGGTTTTTACAATGTTGTATGTTGCTTTGGCTTCTGTGTACTTTTAATAAAAATATTATGAATGCACAAGCAATGAAGAAAGGCACTCTTTCAAAATATTCACCATGTTTAATGTTTGTGTGTGATGGTAAAATCAGCTTGGTATTTACCGGTAAATACCAAGCTGATTTTACTTGGCAGCATGTCAAATTTCCTCACAACATCTGACCATTGTCAAAACTATGCTAAAACTCACGTGATTGCTCAAGGACATGTAGAAGCTTATGGCAAAGCCAACCATCAACCCCAGGAGAGCGCAGACAACTTTGAATGAGGTAGCGAGAGTGTGAACAAACATGACTATGTATATTCCAATGATGTCAAGTCGTCGTAAGGACAAGGTAAACTCCAACCATGCAAAGAATATGGCTATAATACCCGTCGACCACTGCCAAGGCTACAAAAACCACACAAACGTACAATGTGAGGATCTCACACAAAAATGCCTATCTATATATATAGAAATCTCAGCGTTTCCCATATTGCCTGTTTTTTTAAACCATGGGTCCAGTTATAGTCATTCAAGTCTAGCAAAAAAAAATGGCTGCATTTGATCTTGGGACATATAGATGTCAGAAGCGGCGAACTTAACCATTAAACTATATGGAATACAATAAATTCATTGAGCAAATCATCATCACAATTATTAGGATACTCACACTTATATCGCATGCTTGGGGTTAATAACTAGCACTGTTGACGGTTGCCAAACTGGCTCTGATGCAGGTATTGTTTTAGCAAAGATGTTGGTAAAGATCTAGATTTCCATGTAGATTACTCAAATTCATTAGGCAATTATTTTATAACCAGTGCAACGCAGCGAATTCAGCTAGTACAGTATAAAACGATAATAATCTTTACTATAATAAGAGTCGTGTCGCTAGATATGTTTGTCTATCACCAGGGTTTGGTGCTCAGAAAATCTTTTTCATTTTACAGAATCCTAACTCATGATATTCAGCTTAGCATCCAACATTCAAGCACTTGCACCAATTAACCACTTTTTACATCAGATTAGTTGTGCGCATAGTTATTCTCTGTAATTCATTGGCACATCTGATGGTCTCTAACAGCACTCTAGACTGCCAGGGTACTAGTATGCTTAAAGTAAAACTTGAATATTCTTAACCCAGCACTGATCAGTAATAAGGCCTAAGCTTGATCAATAAAATAAAGAGAGCACAACTTCATTAAAAACACGTAATTTTAAAAGATTCAACCACAAGCAATGTCGTTCACTTTCTTCATTTCAATTCATGAAATAACTGCACCATTGTTTTACTATCTGTCTATATAAAACTCATCTGTAGACTTGGATTTAAGTAAGTTTAGGTTCTCAGGCTGTAATTATGGTTTTGAAAAGTGAACAAAATTTCTGTTTGTAGCCTTAAAGACCTGTTACCAAGTATGATTGGAAATAAACTATAATACTTACCTGAAAAATTTTCAAGGACAGTTACAATTTTTCAGTTAGACATCCTGTCCCTATACCAACTAATCTGTAGAGTTGATTTGGCAAGGAGAGCATTTAAGGTTGGAAGCCCTTACTGGCACCATAATGGGCCCTTCTTACTAAAAATCGAAGCCAACCTGTGGTTCACAGATTAAGGTCTCTAAATCATGGCTTCTCTGAAAGTGCCTAGACAATGGCTAACAGAAACCTTCAATTTATTTTGATGCCATGCAAAAAATATATTTACTTAAATGAAATAATGCCCATTTAAACATCTCACAAAGTAATGTTTTTCTGTTCTGATAAATGAAAACAGTTGAGTTATATCAGCCATCTTTGACAATGCTTTTTCAAACTTACAGCTTTGCTGATGGACAACAGCAATAATGTCAAAATGCAGCCACGCATGCATAGCAACAAAAAGAAACAAGGTTGTACGAGAGGGTGAAACTAAAGACATAATATTATATTTACAGTGCCATGAAATCTTCGGCTTTTCTAGTTTATAGTTGGCTGACAGTAATAATAAAAACAAACTAAATTAGTTATCGAGCTTTCATTATATTATGAGCAGACTATATAATTAAAAATTATTCAACGAATAAATTACTCCGGATAAAGAAGGTTAATCCGCAATCTGTACTTGTCCAATGAAATAAATCTCAAGAAACAGGATTTCGTTCCTTCCAAAGATTTGGCATATCACAAATCTAATAAGGCATTTGCATACAGAAACATACATAATAGTTTTCATATTTTAGTCAAAAAAAGTTTTTAATGAATATTAATAATTTATTACTTTATTTGTTCAAAATTCTACGCTAATGGCTAAAGTCAAATGTAAACATGTTGCACCCTGAAATGTCAGAGGTAAAGTTACATATTGATTTGTGTTTCCATTTTACATGAAATACTATAATGCCCACTTTATTACAGTTATCTTCTTATTTATAAGACATTATGCAATAATTCTTTATATTACATAAACGATACCATAAATGAAATACTTTCTTACAATATAAAATCACCAAAACAAATACAAAATGAACAAAATCAAGAAACTTGTGCTGACTTTGTATGCTCTACTGAGATTTAGAATCTAAAGAAAACATAGTTGCCTAGAATGCAGACAAGCTATACATTGGTTTGAGACCTCCTCCTGTTACTAAATGCTCTGTTTAACCCAGTATCAGTGAGCCTGACAAACAGGACCTTAGAAAGGAACTTGCCCAAACTTTCAGCAGGTTTTATTAAAAAGTATCAGTATTTGTCTGCCATTTGCGGTTGTTTTTGATGTTTGAGGTGACCTGACTGCCAGCATGTTTCAAAATTAAAATCGACAAAACTCAATCGCGGTTAAAACGATCAGATCGAGCGAAAGTGCGATTATGACGTTTATAGTTGTAAGGAGAGCAACAGAACAGAGACGCCTAACCCTGCAGCTTGAACGCAATAACCGATATCAACTATAGCAATCATAGCAACTAGTGACGCTAATTCGCACATATTACTCTTTTGAGTGTTTTAACTGTGATCAAGTTTTGACGATTTTATTCTTGAAACATCCTGTTAGTCAAATCCCCTCAAACATCAGAAACAACCGAAAATGATAGAGATATACCGATACTCTCTGATAAAATCTACTAAAATTTGGTGCAAGTTCATTTAAAAAGTTTTTTTAGGCTCACCTCTTTGTAGAAACTACAAGGAACAGGAAGAAGAAATATTGAGCCTGAGATGAGCAAGACCCACTTGGGTGTTCTCTCTAATGTGAAATAGCTCAACCTTGACCTATACATTCGTAAAACCTACAAACAATCAGAGAGACACAATATAACGTATTAATAAGGATTTTACACCCTTGGGCATTATGTGACACTTACGTGGCATAAAAAACCTTTCACAAAGTAGTGATGAAAAAATAATTAATCAAAAATCAATATTTAAAATGTCTAAATCAAACCAATTAAACGATATGTTGAATTAGTAACTAAATTCATACTGTCACTCAGCACCTCAGTAATACTTGAGATGTAATAAATTCGTCTTCTTTATGCAATTTGGTAGACATGTTTAACAAGGAGATTAACGACATACGACAAAATTGCAAAACGATTCGTTTACCAATATCGAAGTTCAAACCTGAAATGGATGCTTTATCATTTGTTATTCGCCACTCAAAACTTGAACAGTTAAACAAATCAAACTGAATTATATATTTCGTTTTAAACTTCACATCTTTCATCCAATGGTTAAACAGATAACTTCTCCAAATGACATTTCTGGTTGGAACTATGTAATAGGAATACATTCGAACAAAAAAATCGTTTCCTAATTTTTGTTATTCGAAATGTTCAGCATAGCATGACTATGAAGCCTTAGATGGTGGTGTAGAACAATTGGCAGTGCTGGTAAGCAAACTAAGTGGTATCACAAAGTGTATTAAAATTGTTATTCGAAAGATTTTCTAAACTTTATGTGCAACTTATTTTTGAGAAGGACAATGACACGTCATGATAGTGCTATAGCCTATGTTGCTAGCGCTTGCAACACTCTAACTCACTGCAGTCAAACCTGAACTCGTAACTACCACTATGTATGAACTATTTGACTGACCACATCAATTCCAAAAAAACTATCTGTCTCGAAATTCAATGTCATTTTCATTGTACACTACACTATAAATGACATATCTGTATTAGTGATTAGCCTAATAAAAAGCTAAACTTTGTCAAAGTAAAACATCCAAAAGAAGGAAGGGGGTTGCTGGACGCGTTGTTATGACAGGCGGCAAACTAGTTGCTCTCTCTGCTGTTCGCTTAAAATTGAATAGTAAATCATAAATTTTCAATTACAATTAAATTAAACAAATTTTAAAATTTAGTAAAGCAATGAGTTATAAGCCGTTTTATAATACTAATAAAGAAGAACGGGTTGATGAATTGAACATTTACACCTCTAAATGAGCAGAATCGTTGAAAGAAACCAGTTGTCATATATTTTATCTAGTAGCATATCTCTGCACCAGAACTTTGATCAAGCTGAAAATATTAACACTACCTGCGAGTCTACGACACCCTGGGTAAATTTGAAGCCCCACCGATGCTAATAGGTTGTACTGCTGTGGGTTATGAAATTTTCAAATTTGATTTCGTGATTTATCGATCATCTCGCTATAAAGGAGAGTTGATCAAAGAGAATAAAGACATTTCCAGTCTCACTGTTCACTCCAACATCTCAGCACTCCATTCAGTACATTTCCAGACTCACTGTTCACTCCAACATCTCAGCACTCCATTCAGTACATTTCCAGACCCACTGTTCACTCCAACATCTCAGCACTCCATTCAGTACATTTCCAGACTCACTGTTCACTCCAACATCTCAGCACTCCATTCAGTACATTCCCAGTCTCACTGTTCACTCCAACATCTCAGCACTCCATTCAGTACATTTCCAGACTCACTGTTCACTCCAACATCTCAGCACTCCATTCAGTACATTCCCAGTCTCACTGTTCACTCCAACATCTCAGCACTTCATTCAGTACATTTCCAGTCTCACTGTTCACTCCAAAATCTCAGCACTCCATTCAGTACATTTCCAGACTCACTGTTCACTCCAACATCTCAGCACTCCATTCAGTACATTTCCAGTCTCACTGTTCACTCCAACATCTCAGCACTCCATTCAGTACATTTCCAGACTCACTGTTCACTCCAACATCTCAGCACTCCATTCAGTACATTTCCAGACTCACTGTTCACTCCAACATCTCAGCACTCCATTCAGTGAACTTTTATAACACTTCAAGTAGATTACTTTTAAACAAACTAACGAACCTCCGTGTTTTCCTTTCTCACTATGAACAGACATTAACCAACCTTACAAAAAAGCAAAAGAAGGCCCTTACTGCGCTAACAAAAACAAAGTGCTTTGATGCTCTTTCGTATTGCTGTTTATTCAATTATTTACCACAGATTCAATCAGCACTCTTATGTCTGCCAGCAGTTAATCATGAAACTCAAACAAGTGGTTCATACACAACGACAGCAAAAGGTCTGGAAACAGGAAAGAACAACTTGAAACCATGTGCTACAGTAACATTTTCAATTTAAGAAGTCGCGGAACCGGAGAGAAAGATTAAAAAGTTACAAATAACATCAATTACTTCAGATAATCTTAAGGCTAAATTCATTAACTATTAATACGGGCATCAAATGATTGGCATCATTGAAATAAAATATTGCTAAGAAAGTAATACAAAAACATATATATTAAATCATTTGGATAGTAAACCGCTAGCCATGCAAAACATTGTTAACTCAAGGAACTTCAGAATTCTTAAGTCGAGACAAAAAAGAAAACTTCTCATCTCATGTAATCACCAAGGAAACAACCAGCCAATACTACAGTGGGTTCAAAGTCAGAAAGTAAATCATATAGCAATCAAAATATGCCTTTGACTTCAGATCTTACCCTAATGAATGTTTATCAACATATTCAAAATGTTTATCAACATCCACTGACAATTGCCAAGCAACCAACTCAACCTAAACACATCAAAATATGGTTTTAACATGGCCCAACTTTGTCTACATATAAGTAGATCATTTAACCAAGTCACCATAGATAAGGCTACTATCAAGCAATATGGGCCAACCATCATTCAACTCACAACTCATTATGCAGTGAAGTCAAGAAAACTCGATCTAGCTCAGGTCACAGAACATTGCAAAGTGAGTTATGAGTTATGGATCGCCATATCTTTGATGGGTTATCCTGCAGGCTGACCCTTAATTCCAAGTCGCATAAAGTGAATGTTGTCATTGTTAAAGGTTGACTTGCAACAAAATTCACATTACAGTTATTTGGTATGAAAAGATTCACCATGTCTTACTCTGTTGTGTTGTAGGTGCAAAATATGTGGGAATGTGATTACAAGCTCTTAAAAGCTAAAAAACGAACAGAAAATCACAGCCACACGAGACCGCCGTTGTTTGGATTCTCTTTCCAAAACGGCTCAAAGGTGACGTAGTTGTGAGAGATGGTTTCTGTTTACACTTTCATGCAACCTTATTCGTCGATATATTTTCACAAATATACTTCACGTATTCAATAAAACCATGTCTATTGTTCTTACGCGTCTGTTTTATCGTCATATTAATCACTTTAAGATATCACTTTTAGCAGTGATATCTTATAATTTACCGTAAAAATTTGTTTAAGTTTTTAGCCTTATCTTGAAGAAGTACATATCATTCTCTGATAATCATGACGAGCCTGTTGGTCATTTGTGATAATCGAAAAGTGCTGAAGAAATTATTTGCGAAGTATGGGTCCCATGATCAGATTACGACTTGCCGATTAGACCCAACCGAAACAAAACTGTAATGTAGCGAGCATCTATATTTGATACGGGGTCTTCGGTAAAACCCGAAGTGTTTGTCATAAACTAGTGCTACGATAAGTTTTATATTGAGCTTTTTATTGTCCTTTCAACTCACGTGAGAACATCACGTGACAAGACAATAACCAAATTTCATGGCTACGTCATCGAAATAAAAAGATTCCAATCTACGGCGGCTTTCCGTTTTTGAGCTTTTAAGAGCTTGTAATCACATTTCCACATATTTGGTACCTACAACACAACAGAGTAAGACATGGTGAATCTTTTGATACCAAATAACTGTAATGTGAATTTTATTGCAAGTCAACCTTTAAGGGTGTCCCCAGTTTGGTGGAAACACAAAATGTATCAAGGTCACTAATGGAAAGTCTTTCCTAAGTATTTTGGACAGAACATTTCTAAAGATGACAATGACCTCCAACGATAGCGCCCTACAGGTACATCCATTTATTTTCTTGACTAACCATTGCCTTTTTATGATTGTTGCATGGCACAACTACGAAAACATTTCTGATTAAAATTAAATCATTGTCAATAAAGTAATATAAAGGAGAGTACTCCTCCATCCATATTACCATGAATTATACGAGCTGTCATCAGAAGAGTCACCAAAACAGCAGTCATATCAATCAAATGCAGACGCTGATCAATAAAGAATTCATATAATCTCACCTCAATTAATGTATTAAATGCAATAATAGAGAGGCAAATGACGCTGCAAGAACTTGCAAACATCTTTTCATCAGCCAATTCAGTTTTCTCGGTTTTCTCTTGGTCAGAGCAGCTCATGTTCATTTCGGATAGGGTTGTGGAGTCATTCAGAGCTAAAGACAGTCTACAATAAGCATACCGTAAGATAACTAGGGGCAGATAAAGATAATCACTAGAGAAATATACTTTAAACATAGTGATGGTAAAATTAGTGAATAGAGAGGTACATCTATGTTAAGTATAGAGAGTACCAAACAAAAACAGAGGTGAAACTACCTTAGACAAAGTGAAAGTAAAAGTAGGAAATAGAGAAATATACATACTTCAAACATAGCAAATGTACAATTAGCGTCTAGAGAGAAGTTTTACCCAAACATGGAAAAGGTGCAGTACAAACATAATTCAAAGAAAACTAGAGAGATGCAGTTATCCTGAATCTGTTGGGAACACAAATAAGATCTACATGTCGCCACTGGTGACGAAGGTGCAAGAGTATGGATCAACGTACTCGGCAATAAAGATGAGCTTACACAAAATTTAGGTAGATTTTATCGGAAAATACCAGTAATGTTCTTTCAAATGTGATTGTTTTTGATGTTTGAGGTGATCTGACCACCAGGATGCTTCAAGAATCAAATCAACAAAACACAATCATGGTTAAAACGCTCAAATCAAGCGAAAGTGTAATTATGATGTCAATAGCTGCCAAGAGATCAACAAAATACAGAGGCATAAGGCAGCAACTTGAATGCAATAGCTGATATCAACTATAGCTAAAATCACAACTAATGATGTCATCTCGGACATATCGGTCTTGGTGTTTTAACCGTGATGAAGTTTGGTCGACTTTAGTCTTAAAACATCCGAGAGTCAGACCACATGAACATAAGAAAATCACAAATGATAGAAAAATATCGATAATTTCTAATAAAATCTCCTAAAACTTTATGTCAGTTGTTTATCTTTAACAAATGGAGTAAGTGGAGTGAGAGCATATTAGGGGTAAAGAAAAAAGATGGAAAGAGATAATCACTCTACGCATAGCAAAGCTAGTTTCACATATTAGAGCAGTTAACTTGCAATGCATGCCATAAACATACCATCTTACCACAGAAAGGTCTTACCCTTCATAGGGGGAAGTCTTACCCTTCATAGGGGGAAGGTACAGTCAGAGCAAAGCTAGTCATGAAGACAAGAAAAGTAATGTGCAGAAGAAGATGCGCGTAGTAGAAATAGCGAGCCAAGCCTTTCCATTTACGGCTGAGAAGACTTGTTACTAACGGATGAGCTAGTAATTTCTCCTCCTGCCCCTCTACCTAAGCAAAATTCAGGCCAAGTTCCAAAACGAGACAGCAAATAGATAACATGCAAACTGTAACCAGAGGTACCATATGGTATGATTGATCAAGGTAAAATAAGTCATGTCATGTATTTTTATGACTCACATTGGCTGAACCTACCAATCGCTGAACCGATACAACATTGTACAGTAGACGCTCCTATAAAATGTACATCCTATAATGTAAATTCCAGATGATGTAAAGACTTTATGAGAAGTTTTTGCTTTCTACTGTGTCAAGTCGGGTGAGTTTTTAAATCCGATTTTAATGTTAGTTTATCTTGCCACACTTGCAGAAGAAAAACCGCCGTGCATATAGCGTTATATATAGCTTTTGCAACATTCTGACATGCGACGTAATAGATCGTTAAATGTATCAATATAAAAGGCGAATAAGATGCTGCGCAATTGTTCATAAATGCAAAGGCAATCGATTGGTGCAGGTGTTACAGCGTCAGTCTACTAATCTGAATGTCATGAGTTGGAGTATCGTCGAAAGCTATCTAATATCCTAACCTTGACCCCTTGAATACAGATAGACGACGGCCAAGTAGAACCACTTTTTATAATAAAAATATTTTGTAAGTTTTACCTTATTGTACACATAGAAAATATTTGTTATTAGTCTTACTTTGCGGAATAGACTTTGCTGTTTAGAAAAAATAAGAAAATCGTTGTAGATGAACGTCGAGAATGTTCAGTTTCTATCAACTTGTTGTAAAATTAACGAAATCATCTATTTATATATATATTTTTCCAAGTTTATTATTGTTACATATGTCCAGCTATAGCTATTAAAATCTTGGAATAAATAATCTATATTGCTGAAGACGTGATCACAGAACCTTCGGTTCACCAGTCCGACGCCCTACCAATTTTGCCATACGAACTTGATAGGTTTGCTAGGCGATATATGTTGCTATATGGTAGCAAAAACGCTACGCATTTGGTCACGACGTAAAGTCATCGCGTAACGTCATGAGAAGTCGTAGTTCTTATTAGTAAGTTTGCTCAAATTATTCATTGGCAATGTACCAGACTAATGACAAGCATCTAACTTCCTCTCATTGTTTATAGGCTGATATTTAATACCTGGGCAATGAAGGGTAGCACAGCTAGTTGTCTACAAAACCAGTGTGATTGATCATAAGTAGAAAAGTTGTCGATGCAAACCACAGACCAATAGTACTGCAGTTACAGTACAGCACACCAATTAAAAGAGTCAAGGTTTTGCATGGACAAAGGGATGGGTTTGGAATGGATTAGTCAATTTACATGTATTTTATCGTTCTTATAACGAAAATTCCGTATAACGTAAATGGTCCTGGAACGAATTATTTACATTGTAGGAGCGCCTACTGTACTTGTTTCTACAGTGAGGAAACAATAAACATATTTTTGCTGATTACTTAACTTGTTAATTTAGTTTTTACATAACATTGAGGTTTTTAATTTTCAATAGTTTTTAAAATGTACAAGTTTGTTTAAATACTATATGCGATTATTACTATATTACTATATTTATATACTATATTCAAGTATTTTATATATATCTAATATATAAAATACTTGAATGATTATCATTGCTTTTAGTGCTGTAGAACCAATTGGACAAAAAATCACAGGAAATACAATATACAACATATATCAACATTTGTTCCAGCGTGTGATGATTTCAACGTACACAACAACAATTAGACTGGACTAAGTTTGCGTGTTGAGTTGTCACTGCACTTTGATTGGCCGCATGCTGACCAATAAAGTTGTGCAGCCTGAGTAACATAGAAGCCAATTTTTTATTATAATTACGCAAAAATGAATTCATTGCAATGGCAGAGATAAAATTTTCAAAAGCGCACAATACACTTAGCAGGAGTTAAATATTCAACGATAAGAGGGTGACTAAACAAGGGATTAAGAATAGAAACTACATGTAGTTCTTTGATTGCAAAGAGAAAAAAAGCAAAAGATACCGCAGCTTGAGCCAAAGTGTTCTACCTCCCTGGAAACTACACAGATATAAAACATCATTTTGGTTGTTAGATAAAATTTGTATCTTCTTCTAACAGCAAACTCAACAATGCCGCAGTCAGCTGAGGCAGAAAAAATGAAAGAATGATAATAAAAATTTATGAAAAATTGTAACAATCAAAACTCATCATACTCTTAGATTAAATTTTATTCATTACTGGAATTCTTTGAGACTTGGATCTGATTGCTCAAAACACACTTCCTGTCGATTGGGGGAGTAAGAGTGACTCTAACGAAAGCTCGCTGACCTTATGCATTGTAGCCTCTAAGCCTTAGTCAAAGACAAGAAGAATAGACTATAGAATAAAAACTATAGACTTCTTCATGTACATTTAGATACCAACCTTTGACCACTACGAAAACTGAACGATCCAACTCACCATAATGGAGAGAGGATGGTTGTCTCTGACTTTAAATCGGTTATTAAGATATCTTTCTATATCACTAGCATGAGCTTTACCTATAAAAATATACACAATACTGTACAATGCACACAGATATATAGTGGAAGTTTTGAGTCAGCATTCAGTCGAGGTAAAAAAATATCTAAATTACTTAGAATAAAAGTCCGGCGGAAAACTTCATCCAACGGCTTACTCTATGAAACTCGGACTTTGGAGCCATTTTCAGCATTGTATAATAAAAAACCTATATAATTACCATATAGCATAGGCTACACACATGTGATATAATTAACTTTTCCCTACCCACTTACCATACCACATCATGTAACATACACTCTTGTGATCTCATCAACCTTTCTCAACCAACTTACCATACCACATCATGTAACATACACACTTGTGATATCATCAACCTTTCTCTACCCACTTAACATACCACATCATGTAACATACACACTTGTGATATAATCAACATTTATCTACCCAATTACCATACTTGTTTATGTACCATGGACACTTGCGATGTCACCTACCTTCTACCACCCAATCAAGAATGACTGATCGATCCTCCAGAAGCTCATAGCTGTATGCCTTCACAGTCTCGCCACTTTCTACACATTTGTCGAACACCTTTTCAGCGACATCTATTAAACGAAAACGTAGTGCTTTACTGCATGTGTCTTCAGCACAAAACAGCAACAGATACTAAAGCATGTAAAATTGCAGCTCATAAAACACATCATCAGGCGTCAGCTACAGGTATGATTCAGTGTATAATTAACCTAAACTACGAACCATCCAGAAAGTAAGCATAGGTAGCAGGTGACATACTATAAAACCTACCAGGCATGTCACGGATTAGCTTTCTCATCGGAGTTACGAGGACTCCATTTTCGAGGTAGGCATGTGTCATAAGCTTCACCCACTTTTCTGACTCAAGTAGTTTGAGAACCACCTTCCTATAAAAATACATGTAATGAACTAAAGCTAAAACAATATGTATACCGAGCTTTGGAACATGCTAGTAGGCACAGCCAATAGGAAATCTAGTTTTCAGAAAAGGTGAATGCTTATCATAGGTTAGTGGTGGCCAAAGCTATTTCATCTTAAAATAATTTGTTGAGGCTAAAATGCACAAAATCAAAGCATGCATGCACTTTACCAGTCAAAAATTAGTACAACAGAAAATTAAAAATTTATTTTTCAACTCCTACTGTTTTTGTATTAGTCGCATTCCATTAGTATGTTTGGGATAAAACCAATGCAACCTTATAATACTTGTAGAAGTAGATAATCACGAAACAATATATACTAGCTAGTGATGCGTATACATACATAAGTGAAGCAAATTAATGTTGAGCTCGAGCGTCAAAATATTATGATTGCTCTTTCACAGCAGACCCCGGGTTACAGCGTTTTGCAATGTTTTTGCCTTACGATGTGCAACACGAAGTTTTTCTGGCCCCTTCTAATGGCATTATCTCTACCACATGACATAAACATTTCTCTCAAAAATTAAAATTTGAACGGCATTGCTGTCTTTCTTGACAAATTAGTTTGAAAAAAAGCTTTAATAAAAGCAGCTGAAAATTATAGTAAAGGCGAGGCACAAGTGCCAAGCCAGAAACTGGTTATAAAAAATTTAATTTTTGTGATGGCAGCGATTAGTTGTTCGTTTTTGAGTTTTTAAGAGTTTGCAATCCCATTTCCACATATTTTGCACCTACAACACAGCAGAGTAAAACATGGTGAGTCTTTTGATACCAAATAACTGTAATGTGAATTTTGTTGCAAGTCAACTTTTAAGGCAAATTTCAAGTTGATGTTATGTTACATAGCATCACAAAAGTCTAGTGTACCGAACGCATGACTGTCTAAGTCTCTTTCACACCGCGGTTAGCCAATAAGTTTGTCTCGAAGGTGAGAACTCCACACAGGGCTGTCCATAGCAATGTTACATTTTATTGAATATCATAACCACTGAATAGGTAACTATAGTTACCAAGAATACTATACTAGTTTGTTACTAATTTTTAGTATGTACCGTACATATGTAAAGTTTTGATGTTTTCACCGAGGGTTGTGCATTAGATAATTATAATAGGTTCCTATACCTCTTCATTCAAAGTTCTGACTTTACGATCCCAACACCAGAACGAATAACGCCAAATAGTAGGATCCATTGTATTGAAGTTTGGATTATTAGCGAGAAAACTGTTTGGTGAGTGCTGATTACTATTGCCATAATAACAAGCTCCAAGGATGCAACAGATAGCTGAGAAGTCATTAAAAAAAATTGTCCAAAAGGTGTTGGCACAAACCTACCTAATGGAAAGACAGGAGACTTATCTCGTGTGAAAAACAAAAGTGGGATATATTGTCATTCTTCTGGTTATAAGGCAATGTTGTCGATAGCAATATGATATCTTATTTCTGTAAAAACTTCTAGTCTTTGCCAGAACAGAGAAGCTAATGGTGTCATTGTTTAATGAGAGAACAAAGGCTTAGGTGTATTGAGCGGTAATTCTTAAAACAACTCGTCTTTCAATTGGTTCGCTTAATATCTAAAGGTCTTTATGCTTTAGTGGTCTGTAATACTACCTCACAATTGCCCATCTCTCCCACAAACACAGTTAAAAGATTTATATAAAACTTTGGAAGCCCCCCCCTTTGAGCCAGTGAGAATGGCAAGATTCTATGAGCAGGTTAGTGAGAGGTTGATTGAAAAAACCTATGCATTGTCCACAGCCATCTGCTTCACGAATGACTGAATGCAATCTCTGTAATGAACAGTAGTGCTGGTGTGAACTGGTGCAATGTTTTTATATCTACATTGAAAATAACACCGCTTGACTTCTTTTAAATAAAATAAAATAGTCTCCAAACCAGTGAGTACATCTACATATTTGTAGATGTTTTTATAGTTGTTTTTTATGTTTTTTTTATAAACTTTTATAGTTGTTTTTATTTTCTATTAAATTATTTCAACTAACACTTTTATCTTGACATGTTGTTTGAAAGTTAGAATGGCAAATGTTGTTATATGTTAAATACAAATCGATCTTCCGACCAAAGACTTTTTTATTACCCGGACCACGCCTGGTAGCACAGCTAGTATTTGTATATAATATATATCAGATGTCAATCTCTGAATGACTTCTACCGATCTATTCTCCAAAACTGATTCATCCTTCCTTGTATACCTTATGCCAGTGGCTGTCGGCAGATGCAGGCCAACACAGCTGATTCATCAGATATTAGAGATTTCAAAATATAAGTCATAGCATTTACTGAGCATGAGGTAGCCTGTCTTGACAAGCTGTTGTTTTTGCGTAGTTGTCCCCCCGTCGAGCGGCGAGCAACAACAGCTTGTCACAAGACGTACTGCACCTGATGCATCAGCTGCACTTATAAGGAGTTGTTCTCTTCCGTCTACGCGACTTGGCTGCAATGTTATTCCGGTCGCTCCATTGGTAATCACAACGGATTTCACGCAAAAGTTTATGTAGAAAAATTAAGATAAGAACGTTTAACTGGCGACCCCTCTCTGCAGTAAACTTTATTAGAGTTTGAGAACTTAGGCAACAACAGCGACTAAACATGTCGTTATTTGTGCGCTCAGTCAGTTTTATTTCTATTTTTGTATCAGTCAGTTTTATTTGTTCTTATGGATTTTATTTTAAGTTTATTTTATTCTTAAGTTCTACTAAAGTTTATCACAAAAACTGGTCTTTGGTTAAACGTTGTAATCTTGTTTTTTTGTACATAAATTTTTGCGTGAAATCCGTTATGATTACCAATGGAGCGACCGACATAACATCGCGGCCAAGCCGCGTAAACGGAAGAGAACAACTCCCTATAAGTGCAGCTGATGCATCAGGTGCAGTACGTCTTGTGAGAAGCTGTTGTTGCTCGCCGCTCGACGGGGGACAACTACGCAAAAACAACAGCTTGTCAAGACAGGCTAAGCATGAGGCAGCATTTTACTGTCGTTAGTAAAGAGTATTACAGAGAATGCATGTTATTACAGAGTATGTAAAACCATACTGTTACTAAAATCTAGAGTGTACATAGTACACATGCCGTTAGTAGTATCTACTGAATATGTAGATATAAAGGATGTTAGTGAAATCTACAAAGTAGTACATGTGCTGATAGTAAAATATACAGAGTATGTAGTACACATGTTGTTAGTCAAACATGATTCTCTTTGCTAAAATCTCTAAACAATTTCATCAACAAGTTTATTCAAATTTATATTAAAAGTGTTACCAAACCACAACAAACTCTTTCCAGTGCAACCTCAGGATACGATTTTGATCAGATTCAGGTTGGCATCGTATGGTAAAAAACTTGTATGTAGGGGTATAGAAACCATGGTAAATAAATAATGCAAACATCCCTTGTTAAAATCGTCAAAATTTTATATAAATGCTGTCTGTATATGTTAAAAACTAATCACAAAATAGTATGTTAAACTTAATAACTATAATTACCTACAGGAACTTTATTGTATCTAGTGGGTATGATCTGCAATAAAATGTAACATTATAATGTACTATAGAGAGTTCTTACCTTCAAGACAGACCTACGGAAACAAACTTTGAATTCACCTCAAATAAGCTTAGCTCGCTCTTTACACGCATGCACGTATTTTCAACTATTTTACTGAATTTCAACTTTTTATCACCAAAGTTTTATCACTTATCAGTTTCGGTCTTCACTTTCACTTCAACTTTTAGCGGGCCAATTTAAAACTTTTTTCAACCTAATTCGGCAAGAAAGCCTGACCGATGATGTTTTTGTAATGAAGTTGATGTAGTTAACAGGTTAAGAGAAGTTGTCTGACTTTCTGTTTGAAGAAATCGCAACTCCAACTTTGCTACTGGTTTAAAGGGAAAGTATTACTGTTGTACTCACGATAATTGCTGAACTGAGAGAATTTTGTCATCGTGTCTCTTTCAGGCAATGCGAAAATATTTTTAGCACACCGACTGCCAAATTTGAATTCGGGCAAAAGCCTTTTTGAATTTGTATGGTGCAAAAGATTCGTATGGTGAGGTGCAAAAATCATCCTGTTCCACTTCGTAAGGTGAAAGAATCGTATACTAAGGTAATCGTATCCTGAAAATGCACTGTATACGTTTAAACAATTGCTACATTCTACCTATCACCATCAGTGAAAACCAACAATCCACACAACAACATGATGCAATATCAAAATAATTGCAAGCTATGAGACAGCTCACAAACCATTTGCTATGGGGAAGGTTACTACTGAAAATATTGGATTATTCATTTCAGTAGTATTATTCCTACCACTTTAATCAGTAAATTCCATCCAAATTCCCACTGCATTGCTTCTTTCAAACTACCTACAATTCATTTAGTTATGGTTTCAATTTTCTATTTATAGAACTTTTTCTGAAAACTTTCTCGAAGGTTTGGAGAGGCATGTGAAGTTTAAAGCAGCACACAATAGATACTAATAGATTCCTGCTAGACTACTACTAGACTACTTCTAATAGACTAATAAACTACTACTAATAAATTACTAGTAATATACTAATAAACTACTACTAAATTACTAGTAATATACTAGTACTAAAGTACTAGTATATTACTAGTACTTTAGTACTAGTAATATACTAGTACTAAAGTACTAGTATATTACTAGTACTTTAGTACTAGTAATTATGTAAAGTATTATGTAAGTAGTATACTAGTTTACACCACTAGAAGTGTTTAAGTACTCGCAAGTACTAACCAATTAATGAACCTGTCAAATTAATCCTAATTACAAGTTAAGGAATTATAGGCTGGATTGCTGTAATAGCCAGTCTTTTACTCACACCCAACAAACTACTAGCATGACTAACTATTACTAACAAAAATATACTTAACAAGATAATCGGATATCTTTTGCTTAGAGCATCTAACAAGGTGAATGCAGTTATCCATGAGACAGGTTATCAGATACAGGATGTATATAAAGTATTTTTTACAAATCTCCCGCACCACTGGTGACCAAACTACACACGATTCAATATTAGTCCTCATATTACTAGTTAATTTAAAGCAGTCGTTATGGAAATGCCTCATGCACATGTGATACAATGATGGCAAATTTGTTGTGGTTTCCATAAATAATCTCTTGACAAAGACTTACTTTTGGAGTTGAACTTTTTTCAGTCAGCTATCATGAACACATGAGCTAGCAAAAAAGGACAGCAACCACGGCCTACCGGTCTAGACTGAGTGACTTGCAAACCACAGGTCTGGTTCAATTTCCCAAAAAATTCATTGGTGGTGACAGCAATAATATTTCTCTCTACATTCGGGCATGCCTTTAATCGTTGAGGTTCCCATGTCACTAGACTTGGACATTCCCAGCCAAAATCAGAAAATGGTGATGCAACAATGCCATTAAAAAACAAGCATAGCCTCTGCTAAACAGACGTCATAATATTTGATTGATTACTCTGGCAGTAATATAGATAATTAGTTAAACAGTTATATCTATCAAAGTGGTAGAAAAATCTTATGGGGTGTAAATTATTGAGCTGCGTCATGCCATAACAATGTATTCACGAGATGACATGACAGGTGCTTGAATGCCACTCTTGCACAGCAAACAGAATCAAATAGTGAAAACATAACTTTCAACAAACAGTGATAGACCATTCTGATGCGAAGCTCTTCAGCGTAGTTTATGATTGAAACACATTGCATGTAGGAGTCATCCCTATGCTCACATTTTCCAACTTTGAGTGCAATAACTTATTAACACTTTAAAGCCTGGACCCGAGATAGCTTGATGAAATGTTTTTTCCACTTGATTCTAGACCCCAGCTTTGTAGTTTTGCTTCATTTTACTAAACTAGCAGTTTACCTGAAACTACAAAATTTTAACTGCATAGTATGGTACACATTACGAGTATAATTTTTTAGTTTTAAATTGATTAGACAATCGGTTTTGTCATATTGCCTCTGAGAAATGAAAGTAACTGCCGACAGAGTACTAATTTCTAATGAAATGCTGATTGAACTTTTTAGCAATGAAGCTAACAATAGACCAAGTTAGAAAGCTTCTCCTCAGCAACAAGAGCTTTACACTAAAACTATTAGTTTTTATATTAATAACAAATACACACTTTATCAGACTCAGTGTGCTGCAATCATCATGTTTCTTCATACACCTGTAGAACAAAATAGTATATTTAATTTCTGTTTTTTTTGTTGAGTTCTACAAGTTTGGAACATCAAAGTTCAAATGCAATCAATTCAAAAGGCATTGTGCATTTCTAAGCGCTTTCACAGTCAATAGAAAGTTGTCAATACGCTTTAGGAGCAGAAGACCTGATTGTGTAAACAAGTTCAGGCTTAAACCATAATTGTCACAACTTTTATTATATTAACTAGGCAATCAGACACGCTGATTCCGATTTTGTACTCAAAATAAAGATTGGTTCACTAACTTTCAAAGTAGTGAAGGCTTTTTTTATAGAGTATTAATATCGGTCTCGAAAACAACACGATCGGCACAACAAGCTCCGCCCATAAATATTTGACGTAACCTAACTTTTTAGGAACAGAAGTTACGTAGGGATGTTTAGACCGATTTAGAATAATAGATATGAGTGTTTTAAAATCAATTATTATCTAAATTCAGCCTTAAAAATAATCTCAGTCTTTTCTGAAAGGTAGATAAGCTATTTAACATTGCATATTTAAAAATGAGCTCAAAAAAGCGCGATAACGACGCTAGCTTGTGATAAAACTGAGCTTTTTGAGCTCATTTTTCTCGGTGTTCAGCCTATTTAAACGTCATGTAACAAGCTACGAGCAATTTTAAATAGTTTATATACCTTTTATAAAAGACTGAGATTATTTTACAGGCTGAATTTAGATAATAATGGGTTTTAAGACACCTATTTCTATTCTTCTAAATCGGACTAAACATCCCTAACTTCCGTTCCTGAAAAAGCTAGGTTTCGTCACATATTTATGGGCGGAGCTTGTAATGCCGAATGTGTTGTTTTCGAGATGGATGTTGAAACGCTTTAAACAAGCCCAATGACTTTGAAGATTAGTGGACCAATCTTTATTTTGAGTACAAAATCGGAATCAGAGTGTCTGATTTACCTAGAAAATACGATAAAAGTTGTAGGTGACAGTTATGGTTTAAAGAAGGAGATAAGTAGTAGCTGATGTACCTTTACCCGGCTACTAAACATGTTACGATTATGATTTTAGTTTTCCGGTTCAGTTTAAACTTTTATAAGAAGTTATTCAAAATTTTAACTTTTCTGTCCAACAACTAAGGCAGTTTAAAATCACCTTTGACTTGTTCACTCACAGGAGAAGATGCAGAAACAGCATAGAGAGACTTCAGATGGCTAAACATGAAGTAAGCTAACCTGTGTCCATTATCAATAGCGAGGTCAATGCTAGTAAGCCCCTGGTTGTTAGCAAGATGAGGGTCAGCTCCTGATTTGAGCAGCAAAGTCACGCTGTCGATGTGTCCAAACTGGCAGGAGAGATGAAGGAGACTTTGTCGCTGGCCCAACTCTTCACCGAGTGATCCCCCTTTTATTAGGAGACACTCCAGAGCTTTCACAGCACCTTCTCTAGCCGCAACTTCTATTGGTGTGAGCCGACCCAGCCAGAGGCATGTCCTACGAAGGCGAAAACTTTTTACAACAAAATAAGAAACAAACTGGTAATCAGAATCTATAGGGTTGGTGTGAAGGTGCATCCAGCTATAGATGTACGCCGATTTTTTAACAATTCGGCCATGCGTTAGGATGCCCCTGTTGAGAAATATTTTTCATAAGGTTCAATTACTATGTCTGAGGTCAAGGCCAAATCTTCTCACGCAGACAATTGTATTTTCTCCGTGCGAAAAGAATCCCCATTACCTCTCCAATCAGTCAGACAAAGACAGTACGATATTTCGCTTTTACATCTGCACCAATATTGAGAGGTACTAGTATCGTCATGTTCAAAGTTTTGATGGATAGCTTCTGGTGGAACAGTAACTTTTTTTATACACACACGCCCGCACTTCTATGCAAGAATTGTTATATTAATTCTACATATTCAGGATTTTTATTTTGCTTTCTCAATTCGTATTAGTTGTATCATTACCGAATCATCTTTCATTGTAATCATAGCAAAATCGACTTAATTTAGCTATTACTTGCTAATTATTTCACATTTTCATCTAAACCTTTTTATAGTCATTTTATTTTTTTCAATTTATTTGACCTGCCAAAACATTTTCCCCATGATATGATGTTTAAAAGTTGTTTGACAAAGTTTGGTAACCTTTACAGCTGCTTCTATTTTCTCTCCTAATTTATTTCAATTACACAAAACACTCTTCTCATGATATGTAGTTTGAAAGTTAGAATGGTAAACGTTGTCATATGTTAAATACAAAAGTTTTTTCTGTCTAAACACTTTTTTATTACCCACGCAACGTCGGGTAGCACAGCTAATTATTACATATTTTTTGTTATTTCATCATCCACTTTGGCTAAATCAATATTTGTATTTGTCTCCCTTGCATTGATAACTGTTTATTCAACAATCGTTGATCAGAAAAATAATGTAATATCAAGTCAAATTACTCAAATGAACTCCACTTAAATTGAATCAGATTAGTTAGCATAAACAAAAATTAAAAACTCAGACTATTTGGGCACTTTCAGTTTAATTAAAATGAAAAATTTCATACACTATATTTGTAGAAGATACAAACGAAAAGCTCTATGTGTGGCTGACTTTCAAAATACCTAATATCCCTGCAGTTTGTGACAATGGCAGCAAGTACAAGTAGAGTGAGACTACATTATTAAACAATACACAACAACAATGAATGAGAGTGAGTTGCATGCCCCTGCTATTTGATCTGTACTGTTCTTCACCTGATTAAAAACTCGTGAAACAATGCCTTAAACAGAAGTTGCTTACCTGCATTATATTTGTAAACTTTTAAAATATTATTTGATAAGTACGTTACAAATTATTTGCAACAAAGATTTTCACAAACCTGTAACCAAAGTTTAAAATTGAACCTTTAACACGTTGAAGCTTAACCTTGTATAACCAAGCAAGACACTTGATCCTAGACAGTATTAACTTTGGAACGAAATATCATATTGAAGTTTTAAGATAGTAAAACTCAATTTAAAAAGAGAAATCAAATATACTAAGTAGTTACCTTTTGCGTTTTTTCAAAGAAGTGTTATTGTAGAAGTAACTGAGAAAACATAATGGTTGGTGAACACTGAACTTGAGTGTGTATATTTTTTATGAATAAAAACCAATAGTTTTAGTGTGAAACTCTTGTCGCTGCGCAGAAGAAGCATGCTAGTCTTGTAACTTCTTTATATTCATCACTAAGAATTTCAATCAGTATGTCATCAGAAACTAATGCTCTGACTGTAGCTATTTTTAATTTATCTGTCAGTTAAAAGTCTCCTCAGTATTTTGGTGATATCTCGAGAACAATTAGTTCAATCAACTTAAAACTTGGGTATTAAGGCCTGTGCACACTATCACTCAAATCAACGTTTAGCTGCGCGATGGACTGCAACGATTAGCTGTTTGTACGTCATAACCAACGATAAGCTGGACCCACTATGAGTGATTAGCTGTAGGTGATCGCTAATCAACAACCAATTAAAAATTACAAAATTGCATCGGTGATATAGCGGGTTATTTTGTCATCTTTTAATTATCTGATTATGTAATTCATAACGGAACGTAGTTCTTCACCATGCTTGCAACTATGAATTGACACCAATCTTCACAACTGTTGAAATTGGATCCGATGTGGTAAACAAACAGCCAATCAAGATGCTAACAGTTGCGACCATCGGTATCAAAGTGCAAAATGTTAAAAGTCTATGGCATCGTTGCTAGCAATGATTACGTTGGCGGCTCATCGCAAAAAAAACCGTTATAGCAGACCATCGTTGCGATCAATCGCACAGCTAATCGTCAATTTGAGCGATGGTGTGCACAGGCCTTTATACTGAAAATATATATCGCGCAAAGCTCCGAAAGTCTCGTAAACCTACATAAACTGGAAATACAAAAGGCACTAATGTTCTGTCAGCAGCTATTTTACATTGCTCTGTCAGTTAAAAGTCTCCTCAGTATTTTGGTGATATCTCAAGAACCCAACCGACTTAAAACATTGGAATTATACTGGAAATGTAGATCGCGCAAACCTACCGAAAACCCGTAAGCCTACATTCACGGTAAGTAAGAAAAGCACTAATGTTCTGTCAGCTGGCATTTTTTATTTCTCGATCAGTTAAAAGAGCTCTCGGAATACCGGCCATAGTTCAAGAACTAACAGTCCAATCAACTTCAAACTTTGGAATTAGACTGAAGACATATCATACCAAACAAAACAGCCAATGATTCGTTATCATATGTAAACCGGATATCTAAAAACAAACTGGAACTGCGAATTCGGGTTTTTTCACGATCGGGGCAAACATTTCCTTGATATATCTCAGACTCAGGTTTCGAAGTGTTAATACAAAACGGGTTTTGATAGGACCTCCTTCTTGGAATGATTTATAACTCAATTACTACTGAGGCTACAAACATGTGTACTGAAATTTATCGCAAATAACTCAATTACTACTGAGGCTACAAACATGTGTCCTGAACTCTATCGAAACAACATTATGATTTAATGAAAGTGGATATTAGCCCAGTAGAGCCTGCGCAGTATGCCCACCTAGCGTTAAGGTCAGCTCCTCTTTGAATAAGTAACTCCACCACATCTGCATGGTCACTCGCAACAGCGAGATGCAATGGTGTAAGTTTCAGGCTGTCTTGGTCCTCAAGAAAAGACTTGTCCAGCTGCAACAAGACCCTCGGATACGGTTAAACCATAATACGTAAATCATATGAGCACTGATGGACTATATGAAAAGCTTCTTACTATTAAAGTTAAGTAAAAACATTGGATTTAATTCAGTCTTTTCTTTTAAAGATCTCATTTGGAATAGTCAATGCAACCATATTTTATGGAGAAATACATTTCCCAAGCAGCTACCCATATGCATAGTATCGAGTCAAAATATAATAGATGGTTCAGGGTAAATATATTCTACAATGAATAACACAGTTTTTGGTAGGTCAAAGAAGAGATGTTTCTAAGGCTTTAAAAATGACTCGATTCAGGTCAATTCTCATCAAGAAATTAACCATTTAATTCTCGATTCTTTTGCATCATTGATTGTGTAAGAAATGTTTCAATTCAGTATTCAAGCAAAACGCTACAATTCTATTCTCAATTCAATAGCCATCCAAACTTCCAACTCAATTCACCCAAACAGAAAAAATCAATTCGCTATCAACTCAACACATGCCCACTAGCTAACCTGTCTTCAGCTTTTGTTTTGAATAGAAGTTGCTCACCCACACAAGTGTGGTTAGATAACTCCTATGCAAAGCAAAAGACAAGAACTAAAACAAAACATTGATGGTTACAGCTGCAATATATTTTATATCACAGGACAGGTCCGCAACTTAAACTGATATGTCAATGCGCTTGCCGGTTGCATTTACAAAACATAAGTTTGACTAGACTAGATATAGTATAATAATAATATAGAATGACGGCTGTTGTTAGTTAATAAATAAATATTGAATAAATTACTCAAGCTACTAGACTACTTATCAAGCAAGGAAAATACCTCACTAACAAACCACGAAACGGAGTTCAACCAATCAGTGAACTAACTAACCAACTGAGGCAGCTGTATCGGATAGGATCTGATTATTGAAGGAAATGATGTTACATTCGTTTGCATGACAATCAAAACAGTATAGCTAAGCTTATTGTCAGTTCATAGGTAAATGATAGACCTATACTATAATAATATTTAGTACACATATTATTACGGTCTAATGGAAACATGTGTGGCTGGCAACACTGGACTGCTTTGACATCCTCGATTCAGCACACATGCAATAACAGATTGGTCCACTTAGGATATTACTGCTTATGATGGATTTTTGCCAACGCAGTAATAACTGCTAAGATAGAAATAATAAAGGCAAGCATTGATGCATTTTGACTCTAGTGGTTTTGCTTATTGGAAACAGAGAATTGACTCAATTTGTCTATGACGGGGGGGGGGGGGGGGGGGGGGGGGGGGGGGGCCTTACCATGTTTTATGACAATTTTGATGACCTGATAACACGGGTAATTGAAAAGTGACAGACGAAACAAACATTTATCATTTTAGGTCACGTGGACAAGGTGACGATGATTGTGTAAGTAGGATTACTAACTGCCTTATTATTTGTCCATAAATCAACAAGATCGGACGAAACTTCACTACTTTCGGTTTGAAACATCTGGCTCAGCATTTATAGACTGGCAGGTAATTTATGTAAACAGCTATGAAATGCTACGATACGCTGACAGCAAATACATTTCCAAGACTATGACTGACAGTGATTAATGAAGACAATCTCGGTCTATTTTCAGTACAGGAAGTGTAGCCCTAAAAATTCTGTCACTCTTCGCGGAGTAATCAGAGCCGTATAGCTTCACAGAGTCCCGAATCACAAAAAAAAAAAAATGTTTCCCAACAAACCCGATCGACATACTGATCTCTAATGGAATATTTTTACCTACCTCTCAACATCTTACTTCTTTCAATTTACTTTACTTTTTTACAATAAAATTATTGGTAGTTTTTTGTAGGGATTTTTTTCCTTTTTTAAATGATGTATTTATAATACAACAATCAATTTCAGAGCGACTGTCAATTAGAGTAATTTTTGTTAGTTAGTGTTGCGGCGTCTCCATTATAACTTATATAAAAATAGTAAAGGTGGCTTGTTTGGAGTCGTGCGAGCTGCGATATATGCTTTCGTTAGTCGCAAAACTCGGTGAAGTTATACAACTTTGTACTGTCAGAGTCGTATAGCTCTACAAAGTTTCACGACCAAAACCGAAAACAAAAACGCCAGTTTCTAAACAAATCCGATTGACATCCTGATATCTAATGGAATATTTATACCTCGCTCTCAATATCGCTCTTTTTTGCACTTTACGTTTTTACAAAATGTTATTAGTAGCTTTTTGTAGGGAATTTTGCCCTCTTTCAAATGGGGTATGATGCAACAATCAATTTTAAAGCGACTGCCAATGGGAGCAATTTTTGTTGGTTAATGTTGCGGTCTCTCCATTATAACTTATATTAAAATATTAGGCTCGGCCTGTTTGTTTGGAAACGAGCAAGCTACCATATACGCTTCCGCTGGTCGCGGGACTCTGTGAAAGTAGACGGCTTTGGGAGTAATCAGCAATGCACCCAAACATCACTCATAAGCTTGTGAAGGTCGTTGGTTGAGCCATGCTTTTGACTAGCAGAAGCTCAAACTGAGCAAGTTTCAGGTTTTCAACGCAACCCAGTGCCACCAAAATATATAGTTATGTTAAAATAATGAATGTGAAAAAAGAGGATCTTTTGGTTATCTAAGGAAAAAGGTGACGATTGTGACGACAGCAATTTTAAAAGTGACTATTCTGATTGTAGAGTTTTAAACAAACTCTAAAACTCTGGTGATTGTTGGGATTGAGAGTAGAGGAACTTTACTGATGTGTACTATGCCAGTTATTGCTTTATTGCATAATAACACCGTGAAGCCTGTTAAAGTATGGAAATCGTAATAAATTCAGTCCATATCAGGTACAGAAAACATGACAATAATCATGGTAATGCTTGAACACAATTGCTGCCAACAGTATTAATTAATTCAAATAGAAATTAATGAATATAAACTGAAACATGAGTGAATAAAGTTGCGTAACTGACCTGTTCTATCTCTATGGTTGCAATCCCAGTGGTTTAATAAGTTCAATACGTTATCTATAGTTCGCGGCTATGCCTTAGTGGATGCTCTGTTGTATCGCATTCACTGAGTCAAGCTATACTTGTTAATAAAAGCAGGTCAGTAGAAGGGCAAAAAACTACCAGTAGAGGTCACCCGTTTTCTGTTCATTGGCCAGATTTACGCGCCCATATGCCCCCACAACCAACCAGAAAGCAACTGAGTCAGCTTGAAGTGTAACGAACACTCAGACCGCTGACCCGGCAAACAATGGTCTATCAAATATACGAAAACATAACCTCCTGCTGAGAGTCAGATGCTTTCCCTACACTCCCATCTAAATTTACTTAAATTTACCTTACAGTTTAAAAGAACTTATTGTTGATATGTTTATTTATGCTAGTATAAAATATGGAATACCACAACCCTAGCATTATCGTAACAAATACTTGCTTAAGCTGCTTAGCATGAAATGAGAAAGAGTGCGATTTATGATCTCAGGAGAAGCACAATTTTATTAACTGCTCTCCTCAACACAGTCGGGGGTTGTAGTTGCTTCCCTTCACTATCGATGTGTCTGTTTCCGAGTATGACTTCTACGTTCCTGACTAGGCCATCCTTTCCTGGTGATGTCTGTGTGACCTTGCCAATCTTCCAGTCAGATCTAGCCACATTTTCATCCAATATCATAACGATATCTCCCACCTTAATATTCTTACGCTCTGTTTTCCATTTCTGTCGCGGAATTATTGAGTTCAAGTACTCCGTCTTCCAAGCCAGCCAGAATTCATCCGCCATCCTCTGTGATATCTTCCATCTAGCCCTACTGTACAAGTTCTCGTCAGGAAATTCACCCGGTGGAGGTGCTACCAGTGTCGATCGTTTCGAGGTCAGGAGGTGGTTAGGAGTGTGGATTTCGTCTTCGGGGGAGACGATTGAGGTGGCATTTAATGGTCTGTTGTTGACAATGTTGGTTGCTTCACACAGTGCTGTTCTCAAAGTTTTTGTGTCCATCCTGTGTTTGAACTTCAGTGCCATGCCGTTGAGTACTGCACGCACTGATCGGATCAGTCTTTCTGTGGCGCCACCTTGGTGACTTGCATTGGGCGAGTTGAACTTGAAGATAATCTTGTTTTTCTGCAAGTACTGCTTCAAGTCAGGGTGAGCCAAGTCAAACTGTTTTTCCAGCTCGTTTTTAGCACCAACCAAGTTGGTTCCGTTGTCGCATACAATTGTTTGAATTGGACCCCGGATAGCCATGAAACATCTTAGTGCCTGGATCAGACTGTCGGAGCTCATGTCCTCCAAAATTTCGATGTGGATGGCTCTGGAGTACAAACATGCAGTTATCAGCCCCCATCGCTTTAGCTCCGTTCGTCTTTCTTTGACATAAAATGGACCGAATACGTCAACGCCTACGTGAGTAAAGGGTGGTGTGCGGGCTAACCTTTCTTCTGGAAGTTGTCCCATTAGTTGAGTCGCGGGAGCCTTCCTCAAGCGTTTGCAGTTTACACACTTTCCTATCAAGTTCTTAATTTGTCCGGTGCTGTTCACTAACCAGTATCCCGCTTCTCTAATTGCTGCCAACGTGCTTCGCCGTCCCAGATGATAGATTCTTTCGTGATAGTGTTTGGCAATCAGATATGACACATGGGTGTGTTTCGGTATTAGAACTGGATGCTTTTCCTCCATAGTTAAGTCTGTTTGGTTTTCCAGTCTCCCACCAACACGCACTAGCCCATTGTTGTCCACATATGGGTGTAGTTTAGTAAGAGATTTATTCTTTGCTTTCGTTGGGTAAGCTGTGGTTTGAATCTCTGAGATAATAAAGATTTCGGCCTCTTGTAGCTCGCTTGGAGTTGTTTCGGTTATTTTCCAGGTCTTTTGTCTTGCGAATTTCTTCAGAATAGCTATGCTTCTGATGAGCGTCGTCCAGTTACTGTATTTGTTGAATTTCTGCGTGATATTCGAGGTCCTCGTTGTAGCATGAGTGGTTACCTTGCGTAGCTCTGGATCATTCTTGGGAAGAACAGCATCAGCTTTGTTGCTATGAGTATACACTGAAATGTCTAGTTTGTGTAGAAACTTCGGTCCTTGGAACCAATTTGGACTTGATATGAGACCACTAGTGGATGATCCACGGGACACAATGTCTGCGGGGTTGTCTGCTGTTGTTACATAGTTCCATTTTTTAGTGTCTGTGTGAAGTTTTATTTCTTTGACACGGTTCGCGACGTACATGTGGAATCTTCGACAGTCATTGTTGAGGTAGCCTAGAACGATATTGGAATCCGTCCAGAACATTTCCTTGTCAATCTCCATATGCAACTCCTTTCTCAGTGTTACTGACAAACGAGCAGCTGTCACTGCTCCTTGAAGTTCGAGCCTAGGGATAGTTGTGGGTTTGTTCAGAGGGGCTACTCTTGACTTGGCAAGAATTAAGTTGCAGTTAATCTTGCCTTGATCATCGATTTGTCTCACGTATGAACAAGCTCCATACCCGGCTGTACTCGCATCACTGAAGTGATGTAACTCAGTTGACACGATGTTTCCCTCCGGCTTGAAACATCGTTGTACATTTAGCTGCGCCAGCTTGGGCAGTTCAGAAGTCCATTTTGTCCATTGTTCTGCTTCATCAGTAGGGATTAGTTGATCCCATGACAGTACAGATGAGATACATCGTTGTAAGATTCGCTTTCCATTCAATATCACAGGTGATATAAGTCCCATAGGATCATAGATCTGGGCTATTGTGGAAAGCATGGTTCTCTTTGTTGACGGCTTGTTCAAAGAAGCAGGGGTCGTGAAATGGAATGTGTCTGCTTCGAGGTTCCACTCCATCCCAAGAGTTCTGTCACATGGTAATTGATCGGCAAAAAGGTTCAGACTCTTGGTTGATTCACCCCTCTCTGAAGGGGGTACTGCCGCTAGCACTTGCTTGTCGTTTGAAAGATATTTGTGCAGGCGTATACCTGCTTTGGAACATAGCTCTGTGGCGGTCTGAATTAGGTTTATGGCCTCTTGATAGGTTGCCACGCTTGTGACTCCATCGTCTACATAGAAATTGTTCATCAGAAAATCTGCTGCCTTCGGGAATGTTGACTTGTTGTCATTGGCTAGCTTTCTAAGCCCATAGGTGGCTACTCCAGGAGAGGATTTTGCTCCAAATAGATGAACAGTCATACGATATTCCTTGATGGTCTTGGGGTCTTCGCCTGTTGTCCAGAGAAATCTTAAGTAGTCACGGTGAGGCGGGTCCACCTTGAAGTTGTAAAACATGTGTTGGATGTCACAGGTAATGGCAGTGGTTTCTTTCCTAAATCTTAGCAGTATTCCTAGCAAGGAATTTATATGGTCAGGTCCAGTGAGGAGCATGTCATTTAATGATACATTGCTTGACCGTGCCTTACCGTCAAAAACTACTCGTAGTTTTCCCTTTCTCTTATGCCGAACGGCAAAGTGTGGTAAATACCACACTTTTCCTTGCTCTGCGGGAGTTGACATGACTTCTTCAGCGTGTCCGTTGGCTATGAGATCCTTCATGAACTTTGTATACTCTCTCTTATCCCCTTCTGATCTTTCGAGCTTTCTCAGCTGTTGCTTCAGTCGTAGTTCAGCTTGCTGGCGGTTGTTTGGTAGCTCTGGTTCAGATCTAAATGGTAGCGGCATCATCAGGTTTCCCTTGCCGTCCTTTGTGATTCCCCTCTCTAGTATATCGATGAATTTCATATCTTCTTGCGAAGTGGCCCCTTCAGTGTTAATATCTCTGAAGTCCTGATCAAGAAGGTTGAGTAGTTCGGTATCCCTAGCGGTATATGTATTGTATGACTTTCTTGCGGCGGTCAGCTCTCTACCACCACACATGGTCCATCCGAATAGTGTTTTTGATGCAAACGGTCTGCCATCCATGCAAGTTCTACTTTCTAGAGGTTGAATGATCTCAGTATGATTCATTCCTATCAGTAATGCTACTGGTATGTCTAGCAATGGTGGTATTTGGCTTGCTATATCTCTGAGATGAGGTAACTTTCTTGCTTGTTCTGGGGAGGGCAACTGACTTTTGTTGCAGAATATAGCTCTTTGGTATGCACTAATCTTAGCTTGGTTGTCATTCATGTACCCTGTTAGAAGTATGTTGTCATATCTCTCGAGATTAGTCGTTTCAGGACCGTTCATTGTGTGGATAGTTATGTCGTGCTCTACTGCACTTGCCGTGGCTCCCAGCCGTGAGATTGCTTCTGGTGAAACGTAGCAGGAATCAGACATTGTGTCTAGCAATGCATAGACTAGCATTTTCTGACCAGTTCCTGCTGACACATAGACTGGTATAGCCATACTTGTCAGTCTACTTCCCAAACAAGTGGCCTTACAAGACTTCTGCTTGTCTTCTTTTGAGGTTTTGGGAGTTTCGTATGTCGCTTGATCCATAGGCTTCTGAGAAGGTGGACCGGTAGTTTGTGGTGAGTTCGCAGGTTGTTTGTGTCTTTGGCCTTCCTTGCTTTCACTAAAAGCTGATACCTTCTGAGAGTCACTTCTGTTTGGTTTCCAATTGTTATCGTGATTGGCCGTCGCATGACTCTTTCCACATAAAAGACATCTTAAAGTCGAGTTGCAGCCCTTAGATCGATGGCCTTTAACATAACAACGGAAGCAAATCCCTTGTTTCTTTACAAATTCTTGCTTTTGTGATTTTTCCATCTCTTGCAGACGATAGCAGTCGACGGTTTCGTGGTTGCCAAGTGTGCAGTTCAGGCAACCCTTTGCTGTAGAAGTAGAGTAACTCTTAACACTTCTCAGGGGTTCGGAACTTGAGGTTTTGGTTGCCCTTGGAGACTCAGAAGCATTGTTACGCTTGATTCTATTGGCTTGCGAGCTGAGTGCCTGCGAAATAGGGAGTGACATAATTCGAGCCTCTTCTCTTACGAAGGAGCAGAATTCATGGAATTTTGGATATCTTTGCTCGCACTCCTCCAGCTTGCCAACCACTCTAACCCATTTAAGCTTAAGCCAATCTGGAAGCTTTTGGCACATTTTCTCATTTTCGTTATAGTCGTTTAGAACGTCAAGTGTGCTGACAGATGACATAGCACTTTTTAAGTGACAAAGAAAGTCACTGTACTCTGTCAGTGCCTTGCCATTTCTTGGATGGATCTGTGGCCACTCATCTAGCCTCTTTCGAAATCCTCTGGCAATATTATGTTGGTTTCCGAATCGTTCCTTAAGAATAGCTCTTGCTGACAGGTATGCTTCGTTTGTATTTGTGATAAAGTGGCCTTCAATGCACCTTCTTGCGTCTCCAGTTATGAATCTTTTGAGGTGACGCAGTCTTTCATGCCCCTGTATGTTCTCTGCTTGTAGAAAGTTGTTGAGGTCCACTTCCCAATCAAAAAATTGGAGAACATCACCTTCAAAGATAACTGGTTCTACAGACCTTTTATTTGCATTTATTGCCAATGTCAGAGTTTCAGCTAATCTGTTCATTGCATTAGTTTCTGGTGAGATTTCTTGGTTAGAAGCAACAGCATGCTGTCGCTGTGTAGCAGTGAGCCATTGAGTTTGTGGTAGTGTGCCTGAAGCAGGCGCATCGGATTTTGCTATCACATTTGCTACCTCTGGGCATGTCTCTACTGCGGTTGAGTTTCTTACTTCAAGAGCTGTTCTCATTTGGGGTGAGTTCTGCTCTACAGCAGCTGCCTCCACTTGACCAGAGTTCTGCTCTACAGCAGCTGCCTCCACTTGACCAGGGTCACCAACTGCGGGAGTTGCCTCCACTTGGCTGCTGCTGGCATCCCCGAACTGTATGCTGCTGTTTTCTGACAGTCTAACCAGCTCTTGAAATTGTCGGTTTTCTTCTTCTAACTCTGCAGTTAATCTTCTTTTCATGTCTTCTTCTGTCTTTGCTTGTTCTTCTTCCAGCCTGTCAAGCCGATCCTCGATGGCCTCCCTGAGTTTGCGAGCATGCGCCATAAAATGATAAAACATTGTTTTGGTTTGTGGCGCTACTCTACCTTCATCTTTATCATACAAGTTCACAAGATCATTATATGAGTGCAAAAGAGTGTTCACTCTCTCAGCTAACAAATCATGCATGTCATACAGTGCCTCTAGGGCAACACCACGAGCTAGATTGTCCTGTATTTCATTAAGATATCTGTACTCTGAGTTGATCTCTTTTGAGATCTTTACTTGCAACTGATAAGCTTTACTTTCCTTACCGACCAATGTTAGCGCAGTTTTCCGACGCGTACGCGCTGAAAATTCATGATTCACGTCTGTTGAAGCGCTGCTTTCAGTTTCAGAGCTGCTAATACTAGATGCGCTAAGAGTCAATTTTTCTGAGTGTAGTTCGGTGACAACTGACTCACTAGCAGGGTTTAGATCGTGTTCCACTGCATTGTGAATTTCTGGTTGTTTGCTAAGGTCAGAACCCCCCGGGTGTTCCCCATCGCCATCAATCAACTCACCACCCCCAGAGTCAGCCATGGGTTAGCACAGGGCCACAAAACTCAGCCAAGTTCGCAGAAGTGGAGTGACCTCTAATGGTTTACAGTGGGTTAATGAAAATATTGAGTTCAAAAAAAAAAAAAAAAAATTTAGATTATACTTCGAATCAAATTCCTAAAACAATATATTCTGGTACTCTAATAATTAACTAGCTATCTTCTAAATGCATACAGTTTATAGCCGATTTCCTGAATATAAGGAGCTTAAAATAAAGGTATGAATGGCTTGAAATAGTCACGAAATATGCTTTCAGGTAATGATCTTCTAGAATTTGACTGGTTGAGATAACTCCTAGATAGGAACAGTTTGAGTTAACTCCTGGTATGAGCAGCTGCTAGATTGACAGTTTCAATATGGATAGATCGTACGCAATTACATGCATGTGGATACTCTTTCAGCTGCTGCTCCAGCAATACTCTGTAGAATGGCTACAGTAACAAGTTGACCTTTACTAGGCTACTTAGCTGACAAGATTCTGTTGATGCTGACTTATGGCTGGCTTGTTGTTCTTTTTCCTCCGCTCTGTCTGTTAGAGATCGGAAGGCTTCACTGTAGAGTTTTAAACAAACTCTAAAACTCTGGTGATTGTTGGGATTGAGAGTAGAGGAACTTTACTGATGTGTACTATGCCAGTTATTGCTTTATTGCATAATAACACCGTGAAGCCTGTTAAAGTATGGAAATCGTAATAAATTCAGTCCATATCAGGTACAGAAAACATGACAATAATCATGGTAATGCTTGAACACAATTGCTGCCAACAGTATTAATTAATTCAAATAGAAATTAATGAATATAAACTGAAACATGAGTGAATAAAGTTGCGTAACTGACCTGTTCTATCTCTATGGTTGCAATCCCAGTGGTTTAATAAGTTCAATACGTTATCTATAGTTCGCGGCTATGCCTTAGTGGATGCTCTGTTGTATCGCATTCACTGAGTCAAGCTATACTTGTTAATAAAAGCAGGTCAGTAGAAGGGCAAAAAACTACCAGTAGAGGTCACCCGTTTTCTGTTCATTGGCCAGATTTACGCGCCCATATGCCCCCACAACCAACCAGAAAGCAACTGAGTCAGCTTGAAGTGTAACGAACACTCAGACCGCTGACCCGGCAAACAATGGTCTATCAAATATACGAAAACATAACCTCCTGCTGAGAGTCAGATGCTTTCCCTACACTGATGACAACTTTGTGTGGTAGGATCCCCTGACTGTAAAGAGAGCCACTTAAGCTCAATTTAACTGGTATGATGTGCCAAGTCAATTACATTCTGCAATAAGTAAAAGATACGTGCGAACCATACCATAGAACTATTATTGATTAAATTCAATTCTTTTGTGAGTTGAGCCGTAAAGCTTGATGGAGCAAGGATGTTAACTTGAGCCCCCATCTCTGGGTCAAAGAAACTAGACAAATGGTAAGAAATCACACAGCGTATGTGAAAATTTAGAGAAAATATCGGCATCTCTAAGAACTGGCAAAAACAGATCACTGACAAGCTGGAATGACAAAATTCTTCAAAACAGGCAGCCACCACGCAACCTAAACATTAGCCAGCCTACTTGCTTTCATTTTTAGTTGCTCCAAACAGAATTCTTTGGTTATGCCTTGTTGATAATTGGTGCACTTAATGCAACACCTGGTAACTTTATTATCAAATCGCATTTAAATTCATGATGAAAATAAATTTTAGAATTTTGAAAAACCAAGTTGAACTAGTTTAGTATGTAATATTTGCGCCAGCTGCAATAAAAACCTGGTAATTCAATACAATGATCAAAATTATGAAATAAATTACAATACGATAGAGAGTGTGAAGAATTATCATTGATGATTGTAGTTTATGAAGTGGTTTATGGTTATAGAGCACATTTTTCATGTTTGTGCAGCTAATTACAATTTATAGGCAGCGATGTGAGAACCAAAAGCATTAGTGAGTTGGTGTCATCACAAAAACATTCTAGTAACCGTGCTTATCATGGCGCTGGATAGGCAGGTGTGGTGACCCTTTTCATGGCTATAAAATTAATTAAAAAATTCCACTAGAAAGAACTCAAACACTTTCAAGCGATTGATTGGGCACAATAGTCAATAGAATGAATCTAAATAGATACACAATAGAATAACTCTAGTTTGAATACAAGAGTCAATAAAATAACTCTATTATAGATACACGAGAGTCAATAGAGTAACTCTATTATAGATGCATAAGAGTCAATAGAATAACTCTATTATAGGTACATAAGAGTCGATGGAATAACTCTATTATAGATACACAAGAGTCAATAGAATAACTCTATTATGGATACACAAAAGTTAATAGAATAACTCTATTATGGATACACAAAAGTTAATAGAATAACTCTATTATGGATACACAAGAGTCAATAGAATAACTCTATTATAGATACACAAGAGTCAATAGAATAACTTTATTATGGATACACAAGAGTCAATAGAATAACTCTATTATGGATACACAAAAGTTAATAGAATAACTCTATTATGGATACACAAAAGTTTATAGAATAACTCTATTATGGATACACAAAAGCCAATAGAATAACTCTAGTATGGATACACAAAAGTTAATAGAATAACTCTATTATGGATACACAAAAGTTAATAGAATAACTCTATTATGGATACACAAAAGTTTATAGAATAACTCTATTATGGATACACAAAAGCCAATAGAATAACTCTAGTATGGATACACAAAAGTTAATAGAATAACTCTATTATGGATACACAAAAGTTAATAGAATAACTCTATTATGGATACACAAAAGTTAATAGAATAACTCTATTATGGATACACAAGAGTCAATTGAATAACTCTATTATAGATACACAAGAGTCAACTGAATAATTCTATTATGGATACACAAGAGTCAATAGAATAACTCTATTATAGATACACAAGAGTCAATAGAATAACTTTATTATGGATACACAAGAGTCAATAGAATAACTCTATTATGGATACACAAAAGTTAATAGAATAACTCTATTATGGATACACAAAAGTTTATAGAATAACTCTATTATGGATACACAAAAGCCAATAGAATAACTCTAGTATGGATACACAAAAGTTAATAGAATAACTCTATTATGGATACACAAAAGTTAATAGAATAACTCTATTATGGATACACAAAAGTTAATAGAATAACTCTATTATGGATACACAAGAGTCAATTGAATAACTCTATTATAGATACACAAGAGTCAACTGAATAATTCTATTATGGATACACAAGAGTCAATAGAATAACTCTATTATGGATACACAAGAGTGTATAGAACAACTCTATTACAGATGTGAAACACTTACATCGAGGAAGTACTCAACGACCTCTATTTTCCCATTGCGGACAGCAATATGAAATGGTGTTTGGTTGTCTGTCAGCGTTCTAGCACGCACGTCAGCACCTTCTTCAATCAATTGCTGGAAATCATAAATCAAAAGTTAACAAGCCAATGTGAACTTCAAGTTGAATACAAGGACAGACATAAAGATTCTTAAAAAGCATTGATGATGTATGTTCACGTTGTCGCCATAGAAACTCCAAATAAGGAAGTAAAGGGTTACCATGACACCAACTTATTGACTAATTTCCGGACAAAAGCAAAGCATTTTCTGCAAAGCAAGTTGGCTGATTACTTGAAAAAAATATTAACTAGCACATTCGATGCTCCAACAATATCCATGCACAACCACTTGACATAAATCTATCCGAAACCATCGAAAATATAATTTCTCAGCCGATAAAACTGTAGCCAATATATATCAACTAGCGAAATGCATAGCATTGCATGGGTATTAAAAATCAGCTCATAAACAGTGATAGCTATGCTGCCTTTATAAACTCAGCTTGTAAACAATGCCGCTGGCCATTGGCCTGGCAAAAATTACTAATAAGGGGCCATTGCATAGCGTTATTACGTTGCGTAATAGTAATAAAGGAGGGCAGTAACGTAGTTTAACCCACATAGCGACCTATATCGCCTAATGAATCCATCAAGCTCACGTGGTTTAATTGTTCAAAGATTTGCCTGGTGAATAGGAGGTTCCGAGATCAAATCTTCTGCGATACGGTTTCTTCGTTCCAAGATTTTAATAGCTATAACTAGAAATACTGAACTACACAAATATAGACAAACTTTGAGAAATATAGATTTACCTACAGAGCACTCATTGTAAAAAGAAATTAGCAATTCTCTCTAGCACCATGTTGAACAATGGCAACATTATGACAAGAGCATTCAACACATGAATAATAAATTACAAGGCAAAAACCGTATATCTGACATGTTATATTTGAGATTGTTGTATATTTTATTATTAACTATAACAATTTCTCATATCGAACTTTAGATAATGTAACATATTTGTACATCTAAAGAAAAAATATTCTAATTTGCCTTCATAGGAAATGCGACAACATTCAGTTTTATGCATTTGTGGTAATGATGACTAAACAGACCATCATGAATGAATTATTCAGCAACTGCTAATGAAGTATTAACCATGCATCCCCAATATGCAGAAACTGCTAGCGTCCCGTCCTTTAACATCTGATGATTTAATCACTATGTTTCCATGGTGCGCAGTACTGCGATGCAGCCCCCTCCAAAGTCGAGAGGATTGTACGTTTCCATACTGCGCAGTGGTTTTCAGCAAATTAGCCAGAAAAGAGAAATTGTATAAATCGAATCGCCTGATGGAGAAATTGAATCGATCATGGATACCGAACGTCAGAAACGGTCTTTTTATGCTTCTGTCATCATTATATTTTTATTTACAATACACATTCACAAGGTTTTACAAACCTTAACACAATTTTTACAAAGTAATATCTTTTTAATAAGTATTTTTTAAGTAATATATTATTTAAACGTTAATTTAGGACTTGCCACCTATTTTTCGAAAAGTGTTGGCATTGATAAAAAAAGTCTAGGAAAGTAGGCCTAATCACCTCAACATCCTCGTGGGTGCAGACCATAATTAAATTTAGGTGAAAGAAGATCGGAATAGAAAAAAGATTAGCGGGATAACATTTGTACTAGTTTATGGCCCTCGAAGAATCCGTCTCCACGGCATGAGAGCTATGCGCAGCCACTGCGCAATTGCTGTTTCCTTGCTGCGAATTTGCACTGGCTTCGCACTGATCAGTGCGCAGTGATTTCAGTGCGAAGACGCAGTTTCCATGATTCGGAGAGGGCGCAACTCCGAAGCACTGCGCATCATGGAAACATAGTGATTGAAACCTTGACTATGCTCACTAACCATTACAAGCTTCAAATAATCATCAAGGTTCGTGTAGCCTCCTAGTCTAAACCTCCTTCGATGTATACCACTGTTAAGCATTTTAGTGATAGAAGCAAACCAAGTTCTGTTGCAGTTACAAATCATTTTAATAATTAGCAAACCTCTTCCATTTCAATTATTTCTACACTTAAATAAAACACACTTAAATAAGCAGAATAGAAGAATAATCAGCTAACGCCCATATGGAATTAGGAAGCAGGCTTACAGGTTCTCACTGATCTTAGCCAGCTACGCAAATGCATAACTAGCAACATGAGGCCAGGGGAGATAAATCTAACTTTAATTTATATATTACCAATGAAATGATTAGCTTTTTATAACCTGAAAAATTGTAATCTGGTAATTTGTGGCAGACAACATGATTTCAGTAGGTTGTATTCATTTTGTTTTACTATTAATTATGATTGTTATGAAGAGCTTTTACCATAGCAGAAAAGCAAAATAGCATTTACATAGAAATTTATGCGTATTCAACTATCTTCATGACTTGGAAATGACAAAAACTAGAGACAACACTGAATGCCTCAGCCTCCCCTAATCTTTGTCATTTTCTCACTCAAGTAGCTACAGCAAAAAAGAAACGATATGTTTACGGCTAACTATAGAACCTCAGCATTCAAATCGAATTTGAGAACATGCACCGATTTGACACTTTGGGTTTTATGAAATTTCTTATGTAATATATAGTAAAAACTTTTCCTAGATTTTTTTACGTTAAATGGAATTTGTGTAGAAGGAGGTGTAGGTTACAGGAGCATCTCCCGCGTTCCATTTTTAATACATGATTTAAAAACAGTAGTTAAAATAATTGTTAGCGTTTAAAACCTGGTTTTCAAGTGAAAAAACTTCATCGTTTTAGCAAGCGGAAATGACTGCCAATTCTACCTCACCTTCACAAGGACGCAGTCACCCTCTTTTGCAGCTGTATGTAGAGGAGTAACACTAGCATCTTCCTCGCCGTCTTCGTGGTAACCAACCTGACATAAGAACAAGAAGAAAGAGAAGTCCTCATGTAACATGAAACATACTTCTTACTGATAACCAAATACCTTGATAAAATGCAAAGAAGGAGCCATAGCTCCTGTTCATTACCTACAATTGTGTTTAATTATTACAAATGTGAAATCCTTATTACACCAGCACTATTTCCACTGAACTACTTCTTCCATAAAAACTGATGGAAAAAGTGTTTGTTAGTTGAATTCTCCATCTTTTAACCAACTAACCTCTGCCTGTTAGTTCAGAGTATCAATACATGTACTATGTATGACAGATGATATGAGTGTTTATTAGCATACAATATCTAGGCATAGACCAAGAGCATGTAAAATTTTAAAGTAAAGGAGTGAACAAGCGTGTAGTCAGTACAAATAATCAAACATGGAACAAAAACATTCGCAGTATAAAGGCAACAACAACGAAACAGCGATCCAGACTAACTAAACATTGATGATTTTGTCAACCACTTGAGTAAACAAATCTTTTTTTGATATGATCTTACTAGCTTCTTTGATGGCAACCTAATGTGTGGCTAGAACATTGGCTTCTATAAACAGTATAAGTTGTGAAACAAGATTTATTACCTTGCATCAATAGCCTAGTTGTTTGGTGACACTTTTAGAATATTAAAACTGTTAAATCTCTAAATTCAAGGGTTGTTCATGCGTACATACCTTACTCAAACTCTTAGTGAGACATAGCTTTGCGAGAAAAATCAGCAAAATGCATTGAACGTTCAAGCAAACTCAAAAGGAAACAGGTCCTTGTCGCTGCATGCTCAAAGCAGAATGAAATGTCGCATTAGTGGTTAAAGAGAGCTCTTATTTTGGTTTAAGTTATTTTTTTACAAAAATAAAATATATAACAACTGCGTAATCATAAGGTGATAGACTGATAATCTTTTTTTCGTATTTGGTCTGCCTTATTCAGGTTACAACCAGCCATAATATATGTGGAACTAAGACTGTTACTAAAATTTAACAGTAAATCTGAGTCAGGTGGTTCACTCGTACAAAACTGATTCAAGCAGATGTAACCAGTTCAAACACATGCCAAAATTCTTGAGAATATCGCAACCTATTAAAATAATATGCTTTTTAGTGATGGCTTAAAATGCAAGTCTAATCAGCAGCAAATAGCTAATCCAAAAATCTACAACATAGCGGTTGAGTGTAGAACATAATCATCGGAACTGACTACTAATGTTTCAAAATTAAAATTAGCCAAATAAAATCCAAGTCAAAAAATGTTATGGAAACATGCTGAGTGCCATTAATATATATATTTATTTGTGTGGAACGATATTAAAGCTTAAGATTAAACAGTTGAGACTAATTTTGTTAATGAGATTAATTAAGATCAATTTTAAAACATTGGATGTTAATCCCTGATCCTTAAAGATTTAAGAATAATATTTTGATTATCCAAAACCTTATTTTACAAATCAAATTTTACAATTCTGGCCGAGCAGCTGATTTCATCTCTTTTTGAACAGAAAACAGAGGAGCATTTAGTAAAACAGCTTTTGAGACATATTGTTGAATGCTGTCATCAAATTATTTAAAAAAATTAACATTCATGTAAAATATGTTGAAACTTTTATAATTCTGACATAGAAAAAACACACCAGAATATAGGGTTACCTTTTGGACAACATTCTAGACATGAAGAGAATAGTGCAGTCATTCAGATATAAATAATACAGCACTCAATTTAAAATCAATTAGTTATGTTACAATCGAATCATATGTAAGGATGCTAGAAAGACTAACTGGAAGCAAAAAACACACAGTTAACACAACCATACTTACAGTCTTCAGTTGCCTGCAACATAGTTGTCAAAAAGAGTACATTCAAATATAAATTTGAAATATGAACCAAATGGAGAAATATGGACTCAGTTATTTCCGGTTTGGATATATTAAAAATATGAATGCACTACTTAGCTGACTAACTGCTATTGTTCACCAAATCCTCCTTTTGTTTCCATGAACATCAAATTTTTGTTTTGCAAAGGAAAAAAATATCATGTTTAGAATATATCTTACCTGACTTAGAAGCCTCCGGAAAGGAGTAATTGAGATGGACTGGGGCATCTCAGAGATAAAGTCTACTGCATCAGTCATTATAGGTTTGAAGGTGCTTCATCATCAGGAATACAAACAAGGTTAATTTTCAAATCTTAAAATGTTACTATATATTGTCTTTATCTTTTACTCGAACCATCTCTTTGTCCACAAAAGATGTAAATGTTTAAAATGTTCATAGACTTTGTTTCAAGTGTACTCAGTAAGAGACGGTCGTGATCTACCAACATTAATAATTTACTAATGAAACTTTAAGAAGTTTTAGTATAGAGGTTATACAGTATAGTTTTAGTATAGAGTTATAGTATAAAAAACCTGTTTTAGTTAGAATATATATTTTTGTTAAGATCTTATGTCACCACGTGATATAAAATAAATTTTAATAAAATAAATAAATTACATTTTATATAAAATTACGTTTATTAAGTCTCATTTCTATAATCAGGTTGGCATCGAAGGAAAACACTAGACTGCATCTGACTAGCATTTCTTAAACAATAACATGTAGATATAAAAATGTGGCAATCAAATGCAAAGTCAATAAAAAAGGTGGTATATGTTATATCATTCTTTTAACATGCCATGTGATAATAGAAAGCAGCCTTTTGAAAGAGAGAAAAAAAATTGAATATCATTTAGACCAATTGTCCAAACACAACTGTTATTATTTGTATTAATAAAACAAGTCATAAAAAAGTGTACTTTCGTTAACTCAATTCTGACTGAATAGAGATATACACACCCTTTTAATTACGTCTGAAACAAGAAGTGAGCTAAATTGAAAATCTTTTCATCGCCATTAGTTGTGGCCAGCAATGCCAAATATTATGGCATCATTATTTGAACACAATGTTAACAATTTTTTTTTATCGTGGCAGTGCATCTCCTAAAAATCAGCAGTCGTAATTCCCACGATATGATACATTTTAAAACGGAAATTTTGAAAACGGAACTTCTATAACTCGCTCGGACTGCCCTGTAACAGTAGCATTACTACCTTATACTGTCGTCCAATTTAACTGCATTACACGCCTAACAAGGGCCATTTAAAAATCAATCAACTAACTTAATTTTATCAAGGTTAGTTACTTCTGTTTCAAACAAACTTGAAATAAAGACGCTAATACATAAGCTGTTTTACAGTATATAGTGTAAAAGTTGAATATATATACGCTGTTTATAGCAGACCTAACAGTATATTGAATAAAGTAAAACAAAGCAATAAAGGTGTTGCTTTATGGTACAAACTGTTAGCAAGCAATGGGCGCTCTAATTGTAACATAGGTACTCACTATTCGTTCATTATTATGGTTTGTAGTCGGAAACGGATAAAGCTTGCGAACCCTTTAATCTTCCGAATGCATATAACGGCTTATCAACGAGCGTAAGCATTAGCCAATAACGGAGCACAAGATTGAACATCTCGTCAATGACCAACGGTACACCGTCTACTAATTTTTTTATTGCTGCAAAGTTTATTAATGGAATCGCCAGAATTGTGTTAGTTAGGTTTTAGGAAACCTCAAATAATCACCTGTCCCATAAATAGCTTTAGAGTTCCGTACCGTTAATTTAAAAACGTAAGTCGGTGAACTAGCGAGTAAAAGGTACATTTATTACATAGTCTAAACTTTCTCAGAAAACTTATCTACATGTAGTTTAAGTTCTAAAGCAAATTGTTTCTTCATTATCATTCTTATTTTATTAATGATGAAACGTCATGGACCAATTGATAGTTACTTCAAAGGTGAATGAGAGTATGTGATGATAGATTTCGAGTGAGTGAGCAAGACTTTCCACTGGTGGAAATTCTTGGAGTGAATGAACAATGATATATCATTGGAATGATTGAGTGAGTGAGCTTACTATTCATTGTGACATTATCACATTAGGGGTTTGGTTTTTCATCTGTCACAACATCACCCACAAGTGGACTAATACCTTACCAACATTAGAAATGATTGCATCATGCCTTTTGCACTAGAAACTTATAAATCCCTTACTTATCATGATCTAAACTAGAAATGATTGCTGATCACAGCCCTGCCACTAGAAATGATGGAAAAAGGCCAAAGAAATGGTAGGATCATTTACCTTCATTGTGATGCCAACTTGAATCTCTCAGTTTATTTAAAGGTGTAGGCCTACCCCAAATAGCTTTCAAGTGGAAGGGGTAGCATTTTCACATCAGGTGCACAGGCTATTATGAAACCTTAAAGGGAAAGTAAACACAATTTACTGATGAAGGCCAACTTTTACCCTATTTGTTTTGTGTAATTTACTGCGCTTAGCAAAATATAAATTATTTCTTACAACAGATAAATACTCAGAATAATATTTTAAAAACGAAAAAGGCCCGTGCCCTAGGACATATACCCTAGGACACTTATGTATTTGCCTCATCTAACTTTTGCGTTTTCGCAGAGTCATCCTCTCACGAAAATTTCATGTGCGAAACTAAACTATCATAACGAACAAGCGAAAACGCGGAATTAAATACCCTAGGACACTTATGTATTCGCCTCATCTAACTTTCACGTTTTCGCGGAGTCATCCTCTCGCAAAAATTTCATGTGCGAAACTAAACTATCATAAGGAATGAGCGAAAACGCAGAATTAAATAGCTTTGTTCGTTGATAGTCCAAGAAACAAATGGCAGCAAGCGATCAAATTAGATTATCGATCTCGACCACACAATTCTACCTGCGGTTTACAAATACAAACTAGTCCCAAATTGAAATTTTTTTTACTTACCGGTGAACCGAACCTGAAGAATCTAATTATGTCTGTTCCACTGCATTTATTTTCACATCACTATATTTTTGCACTCATCAGAGCTGCAAAATTAAGTTGCATCGAAATTTTACTCTGTATGCTACTCACGAAACTAAACACTAGCGAAATATAAGTGTTCTAGGGTAACTGAGCACAGAGTCTTTTTTCAATTGCGTATTTTGCAAAAATCGGATAGATAACGACATTACGAAAATGAGTGTGAAACGGACTCGCCACTGGGAACACTGATTCTCAATCAGTCATCCAATCACGAGACACGTAGCATTTGATTTGAATCGTGATCTAATGTGAGGGACATCGCACGTCTCCCGCAATTGGGACAATCCGGAAACAAGTGCACATTTAGAACACATGTCTTTGATCGTCATTGCTAACACACGTATCGCTAAAATATTTCAACTTAAATTTATATCTGTCATTGTTCTATTACGTTCACAATACAATGGCTAAAAGACTCACAGCTAAAACAACCACTCCTTATAGAAGCTACCCAATTGATGACGAAGTTGAAGATGGGCAAAGATATAAATATATCAGTGGTGAACTATTCAATGAGCGCAAGCGAAACAGACAGTCAGATTCATCATCGTCATGTTCAACAACGATTAGTATAGCAACGACCATGAGCACTACTATTACTACCACTGCTTCAACTACAATTGCTTCGCTTACAACTACCTCCACTGACGTCTTACCAACTCCAGATAAATTTTGCAAGTGTGGCAATTGCTCTGACTTGCTGACAGCTATTGTAAAAGTATGTTGCTACACTAAAAATTTGGCTAATACAAACTTTCAGGATGATCAGTATATTCCCTGTATAAATAGCTGCATCCTGCAGTCTAATTTACTAATACATCAGATATTGGGGAAAGTTTTGATACAATTCTCATGGTTCAAGCATCAAAGGTATTTTGGCTTCAGAGGGGATGCTCTTCTGTTTACTAACATGACTAATTTAAACTACAGACACCATGCTTATAGAAACTATATAGATTTCCTCTATGGGTACCTTAAAAGAAGAAGCCAGAAAGCTATTCCTTCATGCTTTGTTGACTACATACGCACAATGTGGTCTGATCCAAATGTGAGTTATGTAGGCTTCAAAAATGTGGAATCAGAAGATGAAGATCAGAATGACGCAGATGAACCGGAGCTTTTTATTATGGATGAAAGAAATTAATGTAAGTTCAGTTGTGAGTTGAACAAAATATGGTTTTTATAAATCTTTTAACTGAATCTGACAGCAACGTTACTTAGCTGATCTTCATGACTTGTACAGTGAATAAGTAAATAATGTATGGTTTGAGAAATAATTATATTTCAATCATTTGACTTGCGCCGTGACATAACAACACCACATTTAACAGCTTACATTACATAAATCTAAATCGTGTTATACAAAGAACTGCATAATATTTATAATTTGAATAGCCTGTTATATTAATTTTATCAAAAAATATCTCACATAAAACTAGGGATTGAGTTTAACTTTTATGTAAATCTTGACCTTATGCATTTCTTTTGCTGTATTACCATCTGGTTTTATAAGATTTTATGAAAGTGGAGCTGCTCTGTCCTGCAATTCAAATATTTGTATATTACACCATCATAGTAATTTCAGAATGTTGCACAGTACAGTGTTAGGATAATTTAAGACTGCATGTTGACTGTATGTTCATGCATTATTCTGCAGACTATGTGATAATGATTAATTGAACCAACATCTTGACGCCAAAATGTGCTTTTATTACATTACAGTTTATGTATGACTTACTGCATGTACTTTTGGAGTTGATCCAATAGATTTTTTACAGATAATCTTCAAAAGCTCTCGTCGAAGTTCAAATCTTTTTTCAGCATATACATTTCTTGTGCGAAAGCCTTTAGCTTCTTTAGAGTAATAGACTGTCATCTTCAGTTCCCCATCGCTATCTTTAATAAATAATTTTATAATAATTAAAATTTAAAGCCAGTTATCAATTGTGTTATTACAATCTCTGCATAAATTTATCAATAATGTTGTACAAGCTGTAAAAGTTGTAACCTTGCTGAAGGGTAGTATAATCCATGTATAATTTTATTGCAGATACAGCTTACCAGTCAGAACTTCTCTTCCCACATTCGCGTTTTGATCTATCACTGCTAGTTTAATTCTTGTAAAATATCTTGGGGGATCAAAGTCTATTCGCTTTGGTGCATAACTTAATATGAGGCTGTGGAGGTTTTCTAAAGCACCCGTGTGTTGACCATGGTTTAACAGACGCAATGTGTTTAGCAGTCTGGCTTGCCCTAACGCATCACAAAGGACTTTGTGGAGTTAACCATTTCACCTTTCTTTCCATTTCTCTGTAAACATCAAATTATTCGTTGTTATTTTTTAAGATATTATAAATCTGCAAAGTTTTTGTTTATTCAAATGTCAACCAGCTGCAGAATATTTACCATTTGTACAATTTCTGTTTACTATTATGCAGAAAATGACTACATATTCTTATATCACAAACCAAAGGCATTCTAAGTGATGTATAAAGTATTATATTACACATCTCCCTGTGCTTTGATATTTCTGAATATATTATTAGATTCAACATACAGCTTTCATTCCAACATTGGGTATAAATAATATATTTTTTCATCACTGACGGATCAATTGGTTCATGAGAGCACTGGATGAACGTGTTGCGTCCTGGAAAGCTCCTGTGAATATTAGCGACATGGTATCTCATGCTAAGTACCATCTCAACCAGGAGCTCAGCATCGCCTTTACACTGAGCCGCAGAATACCACACATAGTTCTTTATTTCCTTTATCCAAGGGAGCAACTCTTTTTGATCTTTGCGCACACACGCTCTAGTGAGATTTTTGGCCAGATCCTTGGCCTAATGCCATATATCCTATCAAAAAATAAAAATATATACAACTTAAGTTAATATGTTTGAATTGCTTCTAAACATCACTTACAGTATTACCACCATTACTATCACCATAACCGCTATCTACCACCATCACCAACACACTAACACTATACATAGTTAGATAGTTATACCTGATTGTGAGTAATTCCATGCCTATTTTGTCTCATGTGCTTTGCAATGCCGAGATGACCATCGGTTGTCACTACTTTGACACTGAGATCTGTGGTGGCCTCATTTAGTAACGACACAAAAATTTGTTTTTCAGCTGCTGTTGCTGATGTTGTAGTAGCCGGTTCTAATGAAGAAGAGTGGGTCACTAATCCAGTATTCTGAAAAATGACACACCGACTTGTATTATACTATATTGCAACCGTTACCTTGAGAGGTAATGTAGAAATCACTTACCGGTTCCAAAAATGTCTATGTGCAATATCTAGCTGAATGACCGGGACTGTCAAATCTTCCATCCCCCGATAAACAGATCTCTTCATCTAAATCAATAAAAACAAAGTAGAGTACAATAAAATGCATGAAATGTAATATTAAATTTTCAAGGCTAACATGCGTCACCTACTCTACCAGGTCAACAATGGAATACATTACATGATAGCAATTCTGTACCCACCTTGGCTTGCGACTATGTTCCGAGCTTCTTCTACAGCTCCTAAATCATATCATCCACTGCAGGCATACGACATACATACGACTTCTGGTAGCGGTAGAATAGTGTTTTCGATGTAATCATTAAATTAAGAGAGTTCGCTACTTTTGCAAACTGAGTGTAAGTTTGACCTCTAAAAAGTATAAAGGTAAAATCAAGTTTTATTTACACAATGTATAACATATATTATACACAATTTTCATGCAAAGTACACAGAGAGTCCACTTAGTTTTGAAGCAGTAATTATTAATTTTTAAGAAAAATTATTCTGGATAAATATAATGACGGAGTGTCAAAAAGCCATTACATTTCATGACTACTTGTGTTCCTTGCATGAGCCATGTCTGGAGTATTTCAACGGAAACCTGTCTATAAAATCGCATTGATTGACTTACGACAAAACAATGCTTGATGGCAGTAACACATTGCCAGCATACTTCCGACCCAAAGAGGGTTGAGTTGACCATGTGTTCACTTTATCAGTCTTTACATTGAGCATTGATAGTTAGGTTGGTTCCCATTCTTACAAAGGTTGGACTACCAAGGCTAGGCGAACGGCAATCTGTACAGCATACCTGTAATGCGAAGCAAGTACAAAGCTTCATTGCAAATTCATAGTCATTAGCTGATTTTTAATATCTGAATACATTAGAAAATATAATATAGACTTTCATGACTGCTCAGTTTTTGAGCCAAGTGAAAAGAGTGATTGTGGCCCTACTCATAAACCTTCATGATCCTAAAAAGTTACATTCTCTTCACCATCAATATTCAAGCCAATGGTAAACTGACTGCTTAGCAGTTAAAATGCTGAGCTGAGTTAAGCTGAGCCAAATATTTCATTCAATTCAAACATGCAAATCTGGGACCTACCTGATTGACAAACAGGGTTTCCAACTGCGAGCTGAAAACAATCCATCTTGCTTGTGTGACTGGATCATCAGTTTCTGAATGTGGCACACTTTGATCTTACAGAAACAAAACAAGCATTAAGATAGTAAATACTAGTAAATTCTGAAATACATACAGATGCTCTTCATCCAGACGACCTTGACACAATAGCAACATAATAATATATAACATCCCTTGCAGATTCAATACAATGAAAAAAATAGCTACGTATTCTTCAGAAACAGTGCAATTACTTCAACTAGTAATACATTGTAATATTATGTATTCAGTTACTACTCACCAGCATCACCATAATCATCTTCTACACCGTTGTCATCATCATCTGCTAGAAGAGCATTTTCTTCAGTTCTTGCCTCAGAATAGCTATGCTCTGAAGATGGTCTACAGTACTTAATAGATGACCAACTCAAGTCAGGAGATGGTGGTGCATCATAGCAACTTGAGTTATGTGAATAATTATGGTCACCATAATATACTTGGTGTTGGCAAAAAGCGACAAAATCTGGAGTTTGACAGCTCTAAAATAATCACAAAATTAGCATGTTTCTTTGTTTTTTAATGACAATTTATAATAGGAAAAAATGGAACTATATTATAAATACAACATGCTTTCATGAAAATATAACAGGCAAGAATGATTTTGATTCATGCATGGAAAATACTTACAAAATCTTTCATAATAGGTTTGATGATATGCATGCTGCAGTTATTACATACTGGCTCAGTCGGTAACTTGCAGTTTTCGCATACTGGCTCAATCGGTAACTGTAACATGTATTTCAATGCAATATTAAAATAAAAAAATAAAAAAAATAATTTTAATTATTTGAATATTTTAGCCATTTAAATCTAATTTTGTAACAATCATAAAATAAACGATGAAGTTTGATAGTAACTATTTCTGAAATAGCAATGCTGCGGCGATACTGTCATTAATCAATAAAATAATACAATCTCACCTCAGTATCAGTAGTTTTTACAATCTCTACACGTACAATAGATGGGTAGCTTGAATCGAGTAATGGCTTGACCTCAACATGACTTGTACTTGCATGGGATGATTGCTAAAATTATAGAGGAAAAAATAAATACCAACACAATCAATAACAAACTGAGGCCTACTTTAAATCTGCATTTTATTATTATATAATTAGATTGTAAAAATTAGGTTTTCTTCTGATGAAACAACGTTACAAAACAACACAAATACTACAAATATAATCATGTGGGCTAATCGCTTTAAGTGATCTGTAAAGCCTATATTAGTAATGGTAGCATGAATATAACAATAATAATGCAATCCAAATTTTATGATAATATTAGTCATATATTTTATGAACAATTAGAGCATTTCTGACAATTCAGACAGAACAGAAAATTTAAATTCCCTTACTAACTTTTACTCAGTTAACCAAGTTAATTCAAGTGAATCAGGTTAACATCAAATGTAGCCTATGCAACTCAGCCTGAGTCTCATTGTCACCCAGTCATATCAAATCATTTTTTGTACTAATGTACTGTACTACATATTTTGACTTATTATATTTATTGATTTATATTATAAAATAACTATATTTTTTATTAATATTTATTCAAAATTCTTCATAAATTCTTTACGGTTGAGATTTTCCTGTTTGATGATGCTCTATTTCTGTATGGTACAACACCATTAGGGAATGGAACCTCTCCCTCTTTCACTCTTAATCTTGTAATTATCCCAAGTTGCTCCGAATAAAGCTGGCTCTTATGGAAGTGCCTAATGCACACAAGCACTAGCAGGAAGTCTGTGAAAAGTTAAGTTGGCACGCTTTGTCTTAGACAGCCATAGTTTTGCTAAATTTGGCGACTGAGAGACAGGAACTCTAAAAAAGGTTATGTTACGACTTTTAGCGTCAGATTCGCAATTAGCAAAGAGACATCTACCATCGTAATTAACTGACTGTGGTTAAAAGAAAATAAAATGCGTTGAATTACCAAGGAATAAGTAAAGAAATCGTTACAGGAAACGGCTGCATTAAGAATCAGTGATGGTCCGACGTAAATGCACCAAAACATATTTTCAACTTTGAACTTGCTAAACCAGTAGAAATATCTGCTAAAATTTTGTTTTCTCGTTCAATTAACATAGTATCATGCATTACCAATCATATAAAACAATGTTAAAATTATGTGTTTATTTTCACTTTAATTAATCACAAAGCTTTTTCTAGAATAACTGATGAAAAGTGTATGTGTATCACACAGCTCCAAATATTTAATATCATGCAAGGCAATGCTTGTAAATTAATGTATTATGTATAACTGACTGACTCATTACCTAAACTATGCTAATACTACATCAAACCCAAGCTTTATTTTAGATGATTAGGAATGATGAAAGTCTGAGGCCATTAAATTTAAATTTTAGACCCGCGGGTTTCTTAGCTATTTGGGGCACACCTTTAATGGGTGATATTATTGAGATTTAAGGTGATCTCTGTTTGCTAGGTTTCCTTTTGTGTCTATGTTAAAAGATGAGGCTGTATGCACTTGCTTAAAAATTAAACCATTCTCATTTTTCCTGAGTAGTTGATTTTCTTGGGAAAACTTGAAATTTCCCTTCTTTTTTTTGTACTGATTGTTTCTTCCAAACTCATTTCATTTCCATTTTAATGAATATATCTGTGAAGTTAAGCAATCAAAATGAATTTACTCTGTAATAAAATAATACAAATTATACCATTGCAAAGTATTTGTTCTCTCACTGAAAAGCTTTGGAATTAGGTATAAAACAGACAATCTTACAAAGAATTTTTGCGGTTGAGTTTCCCCAACTCCCCTCTACCGAAAGGGCGCTCCGGCGCCCTCTCGGACTTTCCCCGCGCCGCTACGCGGCTTGGGCGGGCCGTTGGCCCGAGAGTCACCTCGCCTACTTGTCACCATAGAGTACCTCCATAACAACCCTTACACTTCAAACACTGTACATAGACCTATTAACTATACTAGACTAGGCAAAGCAAAACCATGGTGTCCTACATAAATAGCTACATTCTTTGTGATGAAACGTCATCGCTTTGTTTACGTTCACCTAGTCAGGCAAGTGAGTCATCATTGTTTACATTGAAATCATGAAGAGACATTTTGTTGCTACATGTAATTTGACAAATCTACTAAAGTACAAAATATATTTGTTTTGAATTTTAGATATAAAGCATATACACTAAGCATTTTCTACCCCGCAAAGTTGTAAGCGTAAAGTTGAATATTTAATATGTAAAGTGTGTAATATTTAAGTGTAAAATGTATATTGATCCATTTCAAAAATATTGCATAATTATCAATGTTGTCCTATGCTTTGGGCTAACATGTTGGGTAGCTAAGTGTACAACTTATTTTAAATGCATATATACTGGTAAATGGTACACTGATCGCAGTCTGCCATGGGTATAAATGTTGGGTATTGGGTGTTATGCAAACAGTATCAGAAAAATCGCAGAAAGCAGACGACATATGGTACACTTTTCTATACATATTGTGAAGGGCTAGGCGTGACTAGAGATGACCAGGCTGAGTGACTAAAAAATGTGAGTATTTAAGTGGGACACAATGCTGAGCTGTGATGCATTAGATTGTCCAATCTAGTATAGTTAATAAGTTTATGATGTAGTAAAAAAAATCTTCACTGTACGTAGTTCTTATTTAAAAAGTCCTTGGGGAGCAAAGGTATTCAGCCTATACGGTAGAAGGTTTTTTGTTTTCATCCTAAAAGTCTCCTTTTCGCTTTAACTCGCTACAACTAGCAAAATTCTTTCTCATTGCCATCTTGCGAGTACTTGATTGAGACAATAGTAACTAACGATCATTTATTGAGAATACTCAGAATACACAGTGCATCATCTTCATTGCTATATTGAGAGTGATATATTGTTAATGTTGAGTGGTATATTGTTAACGTTTAGTGGTATATTGTTAATGTTGAGTGGTGTATTGTTAACATAGTGGTGTATGGTTATTGTGATTAGAATGCAACAAGTTTATTACTGTTCTCCATTCGTTCACTAGCCAGAACAATCTACATAGCCAGAGCCCACGCAATGCACAAAATAATAAATCAGTCTGACCAATCAGCTACTTGTAAGCAAGCCAATACAATGGAAAAAGGGGAATCCTCTTCAAGCTAAACAACAACACAAGATACACTGGGTCAGCAAATCATGCTAAAACATAAATCGTACACAAGAATATAATAATTTAGGTCTAGGTAACAGGTATCATTCACTATGTTTCCACGATGCGCAGTACTTCAGAGTCGCACTCTCTCCGAATCATGGAAACGGCGTCTTCGCACTGAAATCACTGCGCACTGATCAGTTCGAAGCCAGTGCAAATTCGCAGCAAGGAAACAGCAATTGCGCAGTGGCTGCACATATCTCTCATGCCGTGGAGACAGATTCTTCGAGCGCCATAAACTAGTACAAAAGTTATCCTGCTTATCTTGTTTTTGCTATTCTTTCGATATTTTTTCACTGAAATTTAATTATGGTTTGCTCCTACGAGGATGATAAAGTGGTTACTTTCCTCAACTTTGTTATCGATACCAACACTTTTCGAAAAATAGGTGGCAAGTCCTAACGTAACATTTAAATAATCTATTACTTAAATAGTTATTAAAAATATATTATTTGTATAAATTGTGTTAAGGTTTGTAAATCAATGTAAATGTGTATTGTAAATAAAAGTATAATGGTGACAAAAGCATAAAAAGACCGTTTGTGACAGTCGGTATCTATGATCGATTCCATGTATCCATCCAGCGATTCGATTTATACAATTTATCTTCTCTGGCTAATTTGCTGAAAACCACTGCGCAGCATGTAAACATACAATCCCTTTGACTTCAGAGGGGGCTGAATCGAAGCACTGCGCATCATAGAAACATAGTGATTGTGTTTGTCTTTTATATTTTTTTCATTGAAACTTTTATTTTCGCTGAATTGAATGTCATATGAAAGCCATGTTTCTGTTGGATAGGAGCCAGTTCTATTACCACAGTCTGTACGGAAAAAATGTTTCACGACTTTACGATGATTTCGTGGAAGGCTTAGAGAAACATCTGGGCAAGGAGTTGGCATTGGCATTTAAATCAGTTCAAGCACAAATAGGCTCCACCAATTGTGGCCCATTTGCAGTTACATGTATGTACTTGATCGAAATCTTATTTGCAACTAAACTCTGCAAAACTGCATTTGATGAGCAGAAACACAGGGCACTTGTTGTGACCTGCCTCCAGTAGGGTGAATGAACACAACACAGCTCCCTCGATTACAACTGCCATCAAAGGTCAGACAGACCAGGGCCCACACCACCCGTGACAAGGTAAGAAATCATTGATACAACCGTGCAAATAATCACATAATTCTTTCGCAACGAACCCCTTGGTATCAATGACAAGATTTATGAAACACACTTGGGGAGCGTTTACAAAACACACCTGGAAGTGTTTCAATTATCCCGCAAAACCTGTACTAAAAGGTTTTTTCCTTGTTAAAACTTTGTGGAATTGGTGGTTCAATCGAACTTTTTGCATTTTCCGTTCTTCAAAAATTTTATATACACAATGCATTGGTTTGCAGAAAAGTTAACATCTGGTCTTGATGTGCCGTTATCAGTTTTAGTTTGCAGGAGATGAGAAAATAACGGAACTTCTTCATTTATTAGAACACACCCCTGGCTGGAGGCGTTTTATTATTCATAGTAAATGGTCAAATCACCAAAAAAATATTTCGATGATGATGAAAGGAATATTTATAATAGGATTTATTTACTCTCCGTTAACATGCCAGCATATGTTTATTTTAGCTATTCTGTTCATGTCGAAGACCTCTTGACAACACTGATTTGGATGCGCCTGATGGAGAGATGGTACTGTGTGGCAGTTGCAACTAGTGGGTTAAGCGTCGATGCATCATAATGAAACCTACAGATTTGGACCCTTTCACTAGTGCTGTGGATGATGAATGGCATTGACATAGGTATTTACATCCTCTGGGTGTTTCTTATTTACATGATGCAAGATCCACGTTATGGCATATGTATAAACTGTATGTATGTATGAAGATGTATAAACTTGTTCTATATGGTCATGATGGAGTTTTAAATTTGCTTCATCATTAGCTACTATTTCCGTTTATATTTTGTAACGTCTCATTTATATGATGAGGGAGGGGCTTTTTTCTGTTTCCATTATGGCCAATTAGCATCACAAGCCATCAGGTTGGCATTTTTTATGTGTTTCTACTATATACATGTACATGTCGAGAGATATTTGAATACTCGTTTATAAATTTATTGAAGTGAAAAGCTCAAAATAAATTAAAATGAGTAAGGTAGTGAATAAGGCCTTTCTTTTGATATCAAAGATAATTATGAATATAACAATGATCTTGTGTCAATTACGTTGGCCTAACATGCATATTCTATTTCAAAGCAATTGATTTTGCATATTGTGCATGTGCGCAAACAAAAAGGGAGAACGTTAATTTGTAGATACTCTACAGTGAACGAATTTAGTTGTTGATAGTAATATCATAGGTCCCTGGTGCTCACTGAACCTATCGTTCGACTCATGGGCTACACTAGCTCATCTGTAACTTTTGAGGAGCACAATTCTGACTTATTGTCGATCTGGCAGGGCAATCCATTTTTATCGTGTTCTAAACCAGATTCGCCATTCGCTCACTGATGGATGATCGGAATTAATCTCTTTCTACAACAAGGTTGAACGGATATTGTATATGACGCAACAAAGCATGAACTCACTGAGTGAAGCAGATACAAAGATTAGATTAAAACAACAAAAAGTAGCAATTCATCACCGATATTAATAAAATGCATATTAGAATTTGGGTAAAAAAGCAGACTATTCTGATACATGTAGAAAAGTAGCATTACTATTGGCATCTATCATGAGTGCAGTACGTCACTCAATTTACACACGAAAATACTGCTGTCAATCACTTGCACTTTGTCTTTGTATTGCTGCTTCTTCCTTCTGGTAATATCTTGGCCATGTTTCACGCATACTTCATCGTGTGTTTCAGCTTATATTATTTGATGTATGCTTGAAGACCATCTAAATTGCTGAACGCACGTACCGTGTACATGGCAATGGAGTAGCCACCGTCTTTAAGTTGTAAAGAAGCATAATGGGTACTGTAACAGTAATTTAGGAAATAATATCAGTATTTGGCTCAGACTACTACTAAGAAACATCTAAGACCGACTGCAGATCTACTGGCCTATGCAATCTTGTTCTAAAGAGTGATGCTGGCAAGTAAAAAGTATACAGCTGCAGTCGTTTAAAGTGTGTAGGTAATGTTATGCAGAGTCTAAACACTGTTACATTGCACTCACTTTTGGCTGGGCCTGTACTGATTATTGATTGACTGAGATTTATGCTAACCTTCAGTCTTAATAAATTTGTGCAGCCACAACCGAAATTTTGCTCCACAATCAACCTAGTACCCAATAAGTAATATTATTAACAAGAAAAAAGGTGGGTGTGTAAGATGGTGACGTAAATGTTTCGCAATTTTATAATTCTCAGGATAAATAAGCTTAATAAGCTATAAGACCACCAAGAAAGAAACTAGCTTATCACAGAAGGAGAGCACAAAGCTCAATAACAATTGAGGAGTTCATTTCCAAAACCAGTTATTTCCATTTTTGGCACTTTTTGACTTTTTAATCTTAAATTATACTCTAATAATATGAGTACCTTGTTCAATGGAGTTTTTGTTCCTAAACTAATTATTTCTCATACATTTCACCCACTAAAATCTTGGTTTTGTTCCAAAACCAGTTATTTCCTATTGGGTTTCATTCCAAAAGCAGTTATTTTTTGTGCTTTCTTTTCAATTGGTTGTTGTAAAACTAGGTCAACTTTTTGATTCATTGACTTAGTTATGCAAGCTATCTCTCTACTGCCTGTGCTTTCATGATGGATGCATCTTTAGCAAGTAATTATACTGTAGCAATATTAAATGACTTTTTGGAAGAACCTGTGCAAATAACCCGACCTGCTAAAAAAACAAAGAGAATGTAGAAGGTAATTCATTTAAACCTTTTACTGTTAAATTGGCTTGAAACCAAAGTTTAACTAAATTGCAGAAGGCAAAGAAAAATTAAACAATCACATCAAACACAATGCATGTTTTTTTGTGTTTAGTACAAAAGTTAACTGGTGCTAGTAGTAGTAATCTACTACTATTTTTGCCATTGCCTCTTTCGCAAGCCAATGTATCGGCTTGCACAGTAATATAAGTACAGACCATAAGTCGATGGATCGCCTTGTCAATAGGGTGTCACTTTTCTTTTCATTACAAGACCCAAGCATTAGCTAGACTAATCAAATGATGTCTTAAACAACCTTACTGCCAATCACGTCCAACCAATAAAAAAAAATTTGGCTTAACAATTTCATTTTTAATTATTTTGCAAAACCAGATCGTTATTTTTATAGATATAAGAAACACACCCCGTTTGTTCAACGCAAAAAAAAGTTGTGAGAGTGAGATTTACTAAACAATTTTATACATATCTTGTAGAGAATTTCTTTCTAAATAAGATGCGTTTTACAGTAAAACGATATACGGTATGTTTTTATTTTCGAGATATTATTGTATATAACATGTTGGGTCACCGCTAGTAACTAGTGCGCATTAATTATTAGTTCACCTAAAGCTGTGGTAAAAGTCAGACTATTATCTAAGACTTATTGTTTAAATCACGGGTTGCTGATTCTTTCATGTCAAAAGCAGTTATTTCTGGAAATAACTGCTTTTGAAAAAAAATGCAGAAGTCTGTTGGATGTTTACCATGGTTCTTGACAAAATTGTTGAACAAAAAGAAAGTATAAGCTTGCTTTGTCATTTTTCTTGAAAATTAGCTAAAAACTATGCCAATTATATTGAACAATATTGAGTATACAAAATTTTCTTGTTTGTGAAAAATGCTAAAATCGGAAATAACTGGTTTTGGAAATGAACTCCTCAATTGTTGCTGAACTTTGTGCTCTCCTTCTGGGGTGGTCTAGCCTGTATGCAGGCCAGACTTGGTGATGGTTATTATTTTACAACAAGGCTTCACTCAACAACTACTCACCTCACTTCGGGCTGGTAGCAAAATGAAGACAATGTACTACTCTAAATAAATTATGGTTATTCATTAGTTCCTATATCATATACACGCAGGATCGGAGTGAGAGAGAGAGAGTTAAGCTATCTCTACCGTATACACCATATACCGCAACTGCAGGACTTTTTAGATAGGAACTAGACTTCCCCGAGTAAAATGCTGCTAGGTCACTGTAAATATATGATGTGATTTTACATTAGCACTAAAATTATGTGCATGGAGTTGCAAAATACATTCATTCGATAATCTTTTAAGATGGTTAAACGTGGGCGATCTTTGTACGCTTTCACAGTACTGTTGTTATGCTCAGTTTTGGAAGAACTATGTTATACATAAGTATTTCACATCCACATGCGAATTTTTGTTAAATTTTATTTGTCATATTATTTTATTTTTGACACTGGTTGGTTTGTACGCTTTTCCTTAAGCTGTTGAAACACTTTAAAGCTTCGTATTCATTATATAATCTAGACCAGACCAGCATAAGTAACAAATTCGGGGTTAGTGAATAACTACAAATTTCTTTTGTTTTTTTTTATATTTCTAGTTCGACTTGATCTGACTACGAAAAGGATTAGTAGTTGAAGACATTTTTAAAGAAAATAAAATTACTATTCAAAGTACATGTAGGAAAGTCTCTATACTTTGCTGAATTTTCTGGATTGTTTTGCTCATTGTTATGTGAAAAATCATTGTTATCAAAATATGTGGGTACCTACCTGTTTCAACACTGTAGAATAAGGCCGTCCAATGGGTTCTTCATTGCTTATATACCAATAGTCTTTAAAAGCCATGATGTCACTAGAAAGTCGTTAATCCTATACTGTCATAATTTGAAAGCTTTAACACCATCGCAATATGACTATTGACATTGACTCCAAGTAGTGTCTCACCATTGCCGTATACATTGTTACACTCCATAAGACCTCGCAACACAAATACACACTATGACTTTTCTCCTAGAAAAATCCCACCTCGGAAGGTCTTAACTCTTAATTTCATATATTATCCTTTCCAATAAATCTAAACCACTCAAGCTATTAGTTACGTATTTCCAAATTAAAACTACAAAATTTACCTCTCCTATACTTCATTTACTTATTTATACTTTATATGATCACTTTGAATTCTTAAATTCCTCCAAATTTTTCTCTGTTTCTAATTGACTCATCATCTCCTTCGCTTTCCGAAAACTCTTTCTGTGCACCCAGGTCAAGGGTCTTGAACTTCTCTTGACCAGTGCAGGCATATGCCGTACTGATAGGCTCCCTGCTTCCAGACAGCTTTGGGGTCTCAAGAGATTCTTCCCGGGGCTTACGAGCAAGACCAACAGTTTCTACCGTGGCTTTCTCCGCGCTGAAGGTTTCTTACCCAGAATCACCTTCCAGGCTTAGATAGCAAAATCCAAAACCCGCAGCCTTTTCCCCTCCAGCACAGACGCTGGTAAAAACACTGTCCGCTGCAGGCTTAGCCTTTGCAGATCTAGTGAGCATTTGGGCTTTCACTTTGGCCATCTTAGTTAAGAAGCCTTGAAGGGCGACAGAGCTTTCATACTCTTTCCTCAACTCTACTTTCTCCTTCTCTAACTGTACCATCTGCTCCACAAATCTGCGCTATAATTCCTTTCTCCTTAATCGAAAATTTTGTCTTTTCTATCAAATTTACTCTCATCAAGGAAGTTGTCAGTTTCTACTTCATCTAAAAACCCCCTAACTTTACTCAAGATTGAAATTTTCTAAACTTTTTCTCTGCTTTTTACAACAACGGTTTACTAGGACAAAATCGAGAAACTTACCCTGGACGTTTGTTCTCACCTATTTCCTCTGCTTTTCTTTTGCTTCCTTTTACTACCTTCACTATCGTTATCACTTTTAACTGTAACTTCAGGTAAGTAGAATTCTTCTAGGCTGTTGTTATCGCAATCCTGTTTTAGAAAAATAAATTTTTTCTATTTCTCCCAACTTCACTATTTTCTATTCTAATCCAGTAACTGCGAGAGTTCTGTTCTCTTCCAGTATGCAATTTTTCTTAGGAATTTCTGATGTCTTCACCCATAGGCCTATTATATTACCTAGACAGAATTTTAGTAACTCACTAACTCAGAATTTATATCATTTTTCCTTAACTTTAGATTTAGTAAGTAAATTATTTTTTTTCAGTTATCCATAAACTATATCACTGTAAAATCTATATAAACCCATCGGACTGAGGATATTTAGTATTACTGGTAACAACTTGAAATCCATATGATTCATCTAAATTTCTAAACACTTTACTGCCAAAACATGGTCCATTATCAGAAAGAACCACTCTTGGTACACTAAAATTTGAAAATGGATTTTTTATTGCTGAAATAATTCAGTTGGATGTCTGAGAAGCTATTGGAATAACATCAATCCACCTCAAATAATAGTCTATAATTACCAAATATAATTCATGTTCAAATACAAAAATGTCAGATCAAACTACTTCCCTCAGATCAGAGGGTAGTTCATTGACACACATAGGTTCATGTTTGATATCCCTGTGCATAATACGGAGATTGCGATCATTCAACAATTCTTTAATATCATGCCTAACAGCAAGCCCCAAAATGCTGCTGCGCTCTCCTACTATATTTATTAACACATTGATGATCTTTATGACTCTTAGATAGGAATGTCATAAAGATGAAATGTAAATGCGAGATGTGTAAAACAGTAAATCATTAGAAATGTTTAACCTTTCTCTACTTCTATAAAGTCTACTTATCTCTTCATCTAGGTTTGCACTTGATTCTGGCCATCTATTCTCCACGTATTTGATCACAGTTTTACCTACTTCATCATCAGTCAAAGCTTGCAGTATCTTCTCTGCATCACTATTTATGTACTTAGATGGAGATATGCAGGATCTGCGTACTGTTCTACTTCTGTGTAATTCCCACAATCAACTGTACAGCATTTAGGCTTATTTGGTCCACTTAAAGTATTTGCTAGAAAAATTCCTTTTTCAGGAGTATAAAATATAATAGGGTCATATCTCATAAGTCTCAATCTATGTTTCCAAATCCTAGTCATCAAATTAGCCGTGTCCTTTTTACCCAGAATTGCAACCAACGGTTTGCGATCCGTTCAATTTCAAATTGTTTATCCACAATGTAATAATCCAATTTCGCGCACACCAAAGTTATGGGCAGAGCCCTTTTCTCAATTTTAGCATACCTAATTTTAGCAGATTTCATATTCCTAGAAGCATAGTCTACAGGTTGCCACAGATTGTCACTATTTAACTGCAACAAAACAGCACCAATAACACTTTTATTAGCATTGGCTGAAACTATGTTTCTTAGCAATATCAAAAGCACGCAATATAGGAGCTTTAGTCAATAATTTCTACATTTTCTCAAAACCTTATTGTTTTATTATAGCCCAATGCCATTCAGGCTTTGACCCTGTTACAGCATATATTAGAGTGTAATATTCTAAAACAAGATTATTGAATATACTCAAACAATTGACCATTCCAGGCCCAGCACCTGCACTGAACACGATATGACCAAAAATTTCACTTGAGTGCAACCAAATTCACATTTCTCCTTTTTCAAAGTCATACCATCTTTTTGCATTTTTTAGGACTTTCTTTAAATGTAACCATTGCTCACTAACTGTTCGACCAGATACTAGTACATCATTCATTAAATGCACCACCCCCTTTACTTCTTGCAGTATTCTTTCCATAGCTTTTTGTAAATACTCAGGTGCTGAGGAAATTTCAAAACACATCTTATTGAAACAATATCTACTCCAAGGAGTGACGGAAGGTGTCAACAATTTACTCTCAAGGTATAGATTTATTTGCCAAAATTCAGAATTACCATACGATTTCAAAAACATTCTATCTTCAGATAAATTACTTAGCATATTAGAAATTCTGGGTAAAAGATATATTTTCCTTTTAACTTTTTGCTCAAATGTGTCAAGTCTACACAGATTCTAATCTCACGCCCAAATTTTGTTTGGTATAAGGGTTAATCCGAAACACCATTCAGTAGGTGGTTCTACTGATTCAATAATACCCCTAGTCAAAACTTTGTCCACCTTCTTTTTTAGCTTGATTCTTAAGACCAGCTGCAATCGGTTTGGGTGTAAATACACACTTTGGTTCTGTGTTTTTTTTTCCAGCTGATTTTTAAAAATATCAGGTCAAGTGCCTGAACCCTGAAAAACATCAGGAAGCTCTGTTGAAGGATCAAAATTATCTTTGCACGTACTATTACTGACGGCAAGCAAATTTAGCTATCATAACTCATGTAATTTAGAAGATTTTTCCAAGAACCTGTTAAAACATACCCGGGAGTGTCAACCGACCTAAAAGCACCTTTTATTTAAACTTTGCACACTCCAGCTACAGATAGAGAATATCCATCTGCACTAGATAAACTACATTTAGGTTTACTCAAATATGACCCAAGCATTTTACTAGTCTCTTCTGTTGCTGTAGAGACTTCTGCTCCAGTATCTAATATAAACTCAATATATTTTATTTAATTTTAAAAATTGTTTAATCTCACTACCATATACCCTACAGGATGAATTAATTTGCGGAGTTATATTTCACAAAAATTGTCTTTTCATGCATATTCGTGGATGAATTTATTCGCGGCTAAAAACTGCCACTCTTTAGGAAAAGTTAACTCTATTGCGGCTAGTAATAGAGTTATTCCTACGCATGCGCACACCGCATGTTCCGGTTTATATTTAGCTTACAACTGCGAGGCGATCATGCTAAGCTACGGTAAACAATTTTTGCTGCGTCCAGAGGTTTTCACGAATATTCATCGCTTTGGAGGCCTTTGATAAGCCAACAACTTGTGGTAAGTAATGAGTTTTTCACATTTACTAAATTAGTTGAATTTTACTTTGGTTCTTCGGTAAAACGCAATACTTTTTTTTCCATCCCTACCGCTTCATTATTTGTTTTAGTGTGAGAGAGAGATTTTTCATCATACACCGAAGAACAATGATTACAAGGGTGGTAGATGTCATTCTTAGAAGATCACCAATCATTCAGGGAGGTCTGGAAATTGAGGTTGAAGTGACCGCAGCTACTTACGAGGAGGATATATGTTTTTAAAAAAGGAACAAAACCACCTTTACGAGCACAAATCTTTGGCCAACCAGCAGAACTTTGCAATAGTAAGCCACGAGGACAGTTCTGATGATAACTTCCTTACCAGTCATGTAGTAGTAAGAGAATCGCCTTTAACATCTACCCAAGACAGTGACAGCGATATAGAGCTGCTATTACCAAAATAACTAGTCAGAGAGCACCATTACACGCTAGTATTCACTTATCAAGAGTATCAGTTTAATTTTATTGCTAGACAACCGCCATATGGACTAAACTGTTATATTTACTCCGTTCACCGTTTGTAAAATTTTATTTGTATTTGAAATATTTTATTTGTACTCTCAAGTTTGTAATAAATTATAATATATCTATACATGATATAAAATATATAATTTAATCATGTTTGCTGCAGAGATATCAAGGAGTTGTTGTCGATGAAGGGGTCTAGGTTGACTGGTTGCTTCTCTGCCAATATTCCTGCCTTGATGAATAGTACTACTTGTCTCTAGTTTTCGTAATCGGAGTAGGTTGTTTCATTCTCAATCTGCAGTAAACACAAAAAAGAAAAAATATTAACGAGTGTTAAGTAAGTACAAAAACAATAGCTGAAGTATTTAATGAAAGCGATCAGTTTTTAAACAAAATAATTAACTAATGCAGTTGATTATGGAAAAACGTATCTGCACTGCAAATCAAATACATACCATATTGTCCAGATCAGAATCATGATCGTCCTCGACTTCGGTATTAGAGATTGATGGAGTTGATTTTAATGTAAAAAGACTAGGAGAGCTTTTTTTGCGATGCTGAAGCCATTCCGAATAACTTGTGAAAACCTTGAATAATTTTGTAAAGTTTGATGCAATGGCAATAAAGCTCGAAACCTGGTGATGATTTTAAAGAAGTTTTGGAACTCGGCTACGTTTAGTACTTCTGCCTAGCAGTTATTTTCGCGATGACGCCATTCTGCATATCTTGTGACAACCATGAATAATTTTGTAAATAAATGTGATGCATTGGCAATGGTGTTAGCTCAAAGCTCAGGTAATGATTTTAAAAATGTTTTGGAACTCAATTACGTTTAGTATTTATATTAAAAACTAGGCTAGCGACTAGTTTTCAATTTGATGCAGTAGTTATGTTCTCTTGTGATTAAAAATTGAACTAATTATTCACGGACTTTAATAATTCGCGGGATTGACTGTTCGCGAAATTGCGAATTTTTATGACCAACGAATATTTTCATCCTGTAGGGTAGTCAATATTTATTGCTCTTAGTGAACCTCACTTTGGGTGGACTCCTCATAAAACTCTTACTACATGTACCGACCTACACCTGTCGTCCAACATGCTTCTGCTGCTACTACTACTACCACTGCTATATCTCCTAAAATTATGTCTAGACTCCTGTCTCTCACTTGCTTTGCGTGAAAACAATCTTTATAAATTTGACCTTCTGTATGAGCAAACATAGCACCTAGTACTCAAACAATCTCTAATGTTATGTCCATCCTTGCTACAAGCAAAATATATAATGTTTTTCTCATGTTCCATAATTTTTCTAATTATATTTCTCAAGTGAAATCCTTTGATAACTTTGCCTACTTTTCCATCCAGGTGAAAACATGACAGACCTATCACTATCTAAACTATCTCTTCTGGACAACCTAAAATTTGAGCTCTCACCAAGAGATTTCTGACTTTTCTTAAAAACTCGGTAAGCCGGTGTGGCAGAACTATTGTCATCAGATTCACTTTCTAATCTCACAATGTCTAATTCAACCAGTTATAGTAGACTCTGAATCTTTAGCCAAATGTCTAGCTTTCAGTTTGTCAGATAATTGGTTCTAAGTCAGTGTCCTGCATTAACTCTTTCCTAGCACTAGACTCACGCGAACCATTCACTGCTAGAGCTACATTAAAACGTTGCCTCGAATTGTCATTACCAGCATCAAAGTCCATGTTCCTACTAAACTTTTCCACTCTCACCAAGTACCTTTTCTCTTTTCTCCTCAAAGCCTGTTGAACCGCAACAAATTTCTTTATCTTTACAAAAAACTCCTTTCTCTTATAAAGACCTCTCAGCAAATTCAAAGCAGTATGATAAGCACCAGCTGCCTGCTTCGCAGCAGCAAACCCTAAACTCTTCAGTAATATTATTCTACTGCTATCAATAGCACTCAATAAAGCTAACAGTTTATTCTTCCAGAAAAAGTGGGCGCCACCATCAGTACCTACTCATATGCAATAAAGTAAGTTCACATGCAACCTCAAATCCACTGAGCCAACACTTAGAGAACTAGAAACATTTCCACTGTCCAGTCTCAACTTAGAGAAAGCACAAACATTTGAGTTGTCTAGTAGACATATTCGTACACAGCTATAGATAATAGTAATCACTTTTACCTTTTAAGACCACTGATGACATACAATAGCACTGCTACAATAACACCACCCACTACTGATACAATATAACAACACAAGCCTATAATTAATGATAATCACCTACACAAGCTACAGTAGCGCTAATAATTAATATTACCACTCCTCAATTGATAGACCTAATATAACAACTCGGTATGCTATTTGTTAACAAGTCTAACGTGCTAATGGTGGCTGCCTTTGACGTCTTTTTGAATAACTTACAGGTACCTACCTGTTTCAACACTGTAGAGTAAGGCTGCCTATTGGGTCCTTCATTGCTTATATATCTTTAGACCTGCTGAGCCATGTTGTCACTATAAAGTAGTTAATCCTATACTGTCATAATCTGAATGTTTCAACACCATTGCGGTATCGCCATTGACTTTGTCTTCTAGTAGTGTCTTACCATTACCATAGATATCTACAGTCATAAATGTCTATGGCAATGGTGAGACACTGCTAGTTACTTATGAAGTGTAAGACCATGAGTTGCGAGGTCTTACACTACATAAACCTCGCAACTTGATCGCACACATCTGTACCATATTTAAAAGTATTTATTTACAAAAAATAATTTACTATTTGTAAATTAAAAATACATGAAATACCTATTTTATGTAGGTTGTAAATTCGCATCTTATTTATGCATTTGTAAACCATTTAAGTGATTGTATAAAAGTTTTTGGTTCAATTTGTTTGTAAATGTTGTGTCACACATCTTTAAAGCATTATAGATACAAACTATATTATCAATGCTATTCAAAGCAAATTAGATGAGAAAAATAATAAAAAATAGTTAAGTAAAGTTATGCCTTTTCCCCAAAAAAGGTATTTTTTGCATAAAGCTGTTTTATACCCTACAGGATAGATTTATTCGCGGAGTTAAGTTTCGAGCTAATTGCCTTTTTCATGCGTATTTGCGGATTAATTTAATCGTGGGTGAACACAATCACTCTCTATTAAGAGTTAACTCTATTGCGGCTAGCAATAGAATTAACCCTTCGCATGCGCACACTATGTGTTTCGGTTTCTATTTAGGTTACAAATACGAGTCGATCATGCTAAGCTGTAAATTTCTGGCTGTGTTCAGAGGTTTTAACGAATATTCATTGATTTGGAGGCCTTTGATGAACCAACAACTTGTGGTAAGTAATGAGTTTGTTTCAAAACCATTTACTAAATTATTAATTGAATTTTACTTTGGTTCTTCGGTAAAACGCAATATTTATTTTTTCCATCCCTACCGCTCCATTATTTGTTTTAGTGAGAGATTTTTCATCATACGCTGAGGTAAAATGACTGCAAGGGCGGTATATGTCATTCTTAGAAGATCACCAATCATTCAGGGAGGTCTTGAAATTGAGGTAGAAGTGAACACAGCTGCTAACGAGGAGAGTATATCTGTTTTAAAAAAGGAACAAAAACGCCTTTACGAGCACAAGTTTTTGGCCAACTGGCAGAACTTTGCAATAGTAAGCCACGAGGACAGTTCTGATGAAAACTCCCATACCAGCCATGTAGTAGCGATAGAATCCCCTTTAACATCTACCCAAGACAGTGACAGCGATATAGAGCTACTATTACCAAAATAACTAGTCAGAGAGTAGCATTACACCCTAGTACTTAATTATCAAGACTATCAGTTTAATTTTATTGCCAGACAACCGCCATATAGGCTGAACTGTTTTTATTTATTCCATTCATCATTTGTAAAATTTTATTTGTATTTGAAATATTTCATTTGTACACTTAAGTTTGTAATAAATTATAATATATCTATACATGAAATAAAATATATAATATAATCATGTTTACTGCAGCGATATCAAGGAGTTGTTGTTGATGAAGGGTCTAGGTTGAATGTTTGCTTCTCTACAAATATTCCTGCCTTTGTGAATATTACTACTTGTCTCTAGATTCATAATCAGAATAGGTTCTGTTTCATTGTCACTCTGCAGTAAACACAAAAAATAGAAATATATTAATAAGTGTAAAGGGAAGTACAAAAACAATAGCTGAAGTATTTAATGAAAGCGATCAGTTTTTAAACAAAAGAATTAAATAACACAGTTAATTATGGAAGAGTGTATCTGCACCGAAAATCAAATACATACCATAATGTCCAGATCACAATAATTATCGTCCTCAACTTCGATATTAGAGGTCGATGGAGTTGATTTTAATGTAAAAAGACTGTAGGAGAGTTTTTTGTGATGACGACACCATGCTGAATAACTTGTGAAAACCTTGAATAATTTTGTAAATAAGTTTGATGCATTGGCAATGGGGTTAACTCGAAGCCCTGGCAATGATTTTAAAAAAGTTTTTGAACTCAGCTACGTTAAGTGCTTCTGCCTAGCGGCTATTTTTGCGATGACACCATTCTGCATATCTTGTGACAACCTTGAATAATTTTGTAAAGAAATGTGATGCATTAGCAATGGGGTTAACTCAAAGCCCCGACGATTATTTTAAAAAGGCTTTAAAACTCAGCTACATTTAGTATTTATGCCTAGCAACTAGTTTTTAAATTTGAGGCAGTAGTTATTCGCCCTTGTGATTAAAAATAGAACTAACTATTCGCGGAATTTAATAATTCCCGGAATTGACTGTTCGCGAAATCACAAATTTTTATATCCATCGAATATTTTCATCCTGTAGGGTAGTATTGATTGGTAAGGTCTTGCCCCATGTTTTTCTATAAGGTATGGAAGTGCAAGCTACTGTTAAGAAACATAACTTGAGTGAAAATGCAACGAAAATGTTAATCTTTTGGAACCTAAACTTACTAATATAACAGCAATACCGGGCAGCTAGAAATGTTCTCTTTGGTTAACACTAGAAATGTTTAGCACTTGAGCTACTACCCTATTTTTTGGGCTTACAAAGCTTAATATATATTGGGCGTAGGGCAATTTTGTACAGCAAAGCATAATACTACGTACATTAGTATAGATGACAGGTGAAAAACATGATAAAATATAAACGTTTGGCCACACGTGCCGACTGTTTTGTTGGTTTTGACCGAAATCACAAAATGGATGAAAAGCACTGAATTATCCGGCCGAAACTTGCAGAATCGTCAGAGCTGAGCATGCACTCCAAAGTCATCAACAAAACGGTTTTAATTGGCTAAACCAATTATTAGCTAGAACAAATCTAGCAGCTTTCGCGATTTATATAATTCAAGGCACGTAATGCGACACGCAAGAAAGATGATAACACAATTTACCATAGTGAATATGACGAGACTGACTGGATTGCGCTAAAGTTGGCATCTCTTTCTACAATGGAACTTTTGCTGCTAAAAAATAAATTTGTAATATTAAAAAAGAAGAGGATTTGTAGCCATGGTGTCTGAACAATGAAAAACCAACAATAGCGCAATTTAGGCAGTTGCATTGTATTTATTATGTTGAATTGCACTGGTACTTTTATTGTCAGTGGTAATACGTGTCTTTGATACCAATTGTGAAAGCTGCCAAAATCGCTCTCGCTAATAATTTGTTTAGCCAATGAAAGCGCTTTGTCGAGAATTTTGGTGTGCATGCACAGCTCTGACATTTCTGTAAATTTCGGTCGAATAGTTTGGTGTTTTTTGTTTATTTCATGATTCCGGTCAGAGCCAACGAAAAAAGCAGCGTGTGGCTGTACCTTCGCACTTTATCAGCTGTTTTCCACCTGTCATCTGTACTAATGTACTAATATACTTACCATAACTTAATGCTAGCAAATTACTGAGTCCGACTTCACATTAGACAAAACATTTTTGTCGTCTGTCATCTATTTTTGTTGAGTAAGATATTTAGATTAAAGAACTGTATAAAGCTTTGAAGCATGACAAATGCAATCTGTACATAAAACAGATATTGATGAACTGGTTTTACGGGCTAATGTCTGGTCCAGCCAATTTCTAGTAGAGTACACTTGCCTGCCAAGGCACTAGTAGAAATCAAATCGTTTCTTATATGAAGACATAAATATTTAAAATACATGCAAATTTTGTACCTACAGCTCACATGACATCCTTAAACAAACATTATTAAAGTAAGATATATTTAATGAGAAACCTAATATCTAGAACACTACTTTTTATCAAGAATAATAAATGTGAGCAAATGAAAATATTTTCTCGTATTGTATACAAAGACTTCACTATTTAAAATTGGTTTAAGTCTTGTATGTAACTTTTGTTTCATGCATAATATAATATGTGTAATAATCATAATATGTTACATTTTCAAGTGACAAATAAATTTGTCAATTTATATGTCATTATTGCAGCGGTAAAATGTGACTGCGGTCAAATGCAGTGAAATGCATTAATGTTCCATTTGCATCTTTCATTTGGGAACATGAATTCAAGTAAAATATAAGCAAGAGCTAAACTCAGGGGCGTTACTCAAAGTCTAACGTGCAGAGTCTAAGTGCAGAGCTTAGCGAACTTTATTAAATTTGCATCAATTATATAAATACAGTGCACCCTCGAGATACGATTACCCTGATAAACGATTTTTTCACCTTACGAAGTCAAATATTGTGATATCTTCACCTCGCTATACGAATTTTATTTCACCATACGAATTTGAAACAAGTTTCGCCCGAGTTAAAATTTGGCCGTCGGTGTGCTCATAACACACGTCGAAATAAAAAAGACATCGAAATATAGTTTGCCGAAAACATTCTTAGAACGTTTAGAAGAGACACGATGATCGACTTCTCTCATGTCCGCGTGGAAAATTTCGTGTAAAATACACAAGCTAGAGCAAATATTCATTTGTAGCGTTATTATAGCTTTTACTATAAACATTCAAGTCAGCATACGTATATAACTACAACTATCTACATTTAATTCGTTATCTATGGAATCTGAGACTGATACAAACGTTACAAAACGAAGGAAAAAGGATTTCTATGTCAACAAAGTTGGATGTCGTTAATAAAAAGAAGGGACCCGTATTATTAACATTGTCAAGGAATATGATCGCAACCAATCAACATTTGCAATTTTTATTAAAACAAGCTCCATTAAAGCAAGCACAAGAAAGAGCTTCCGACTGAAGATTTGAACGAGCTAGGTCATGCACGCGATCAGCATTCAAAAGGAGCAACCATTTTGTAAAGGCGAGGATTTAGAAGATACAGAAAATCCCACATTGGCAGAAATGTTTCAAGTGTTTAATTTACTGATGTGGACTGGTACATTAAAACAATGCATGTATAATATATATTATTTATCTCTTGTGTGGCATGTTTTTCATATTTTATTGATTTTATTTGTTTCCTTTTGATTTTATGTTATATTTTCTTGTTTAACCATGTCTTTGCATATGGGCTTGTTATCTTCTACGTGAATACAATTCATCGTATGTATGTATGTAACTCATATAACTAGCTACTCAAGATAGTTGACGCATCCACATTACTTTCTGAAACTTGCTAAAGCCCTGTCTCCCCATAGGGTATAAATACGTACAAATTTTGTATGTATGGTTACATTGATTCTTGTGCACATTTCATACAAGACAAACTACTGTACCACATTCTCTGGATCCTTTTACAAGCACTAGCTAGCAATTTTCTGCATTGCACCATCAATTTTTTCGTAGAAAAATTGGACAGGAATGGACAACTTCTTTTAGTGTGCTAAAAAATTCCAATTCTTTACGTTTTAAATTCATTTTCAAGTGTACAGCACCATAATTAACATTGATACGTTTTTGTCTCTTCTCTGCTTTACCCGCTACATTACCAGCTACGTTACACCAAAGGTATGTACGTCCAGTTTAGAAAATATATTTTTATTTTCGGTAGCCATTAAATGGTCAAGTGGGCAAGAGGCCGCTTTCTATAACTGCATCGCTCGGCCTTATTGATTTAGGTCGAAAAAGATTTCAACCAGATAGGCTAAAGTTTATAGTGAAAGTGAAGATAGGAACTGCTGAAAGATAAAATTTCGTAATAAAAAGTTGAAATTCAGTAAAATAGTTCAAAATACATACTAAAACTTAGTTTTAAGTGTAGGCTTAGCAAGCTAAACTTACAGACCTGCCAAACCAAGAGTGGGGCAATGCGTGAGATTTACTTTTGGGGCAATTGATGTATCAATGACAGCATATATAAAATTTTGGAAATTGGGGCAAAAATCTCACGCATTTCTCACGCATTTTCATTTTTTCTTTGAGGTGATTGCGTGAGTCTCACGCCCAACGCGTGAGAGTTGGCAGGTATGTAAACTTACTTGAAGTGAATTCAAAGTTTATGTTATGCGTACCTTTTGAAGGCAAGAACTCCTTACCGTACGTACTACATTTGGTACACACGTTATAATTTTGCGTTTTATTGCAGATCATATCCATTAAAATACACTAAATACAATACAGTTACTGTAGGTAACTATAATTACTAAAGTTAACATACTATTTTGTTGCTAATTGTCAATATGTACACATTTTTATAAACAAAATTGACGATTTTTACCAGGGAGTGTTTGCATTGTATAATTACAATGGTCTTTATACCCCGATATACAAATTTTTCACCATACGATGCCAACCCTGGAACAAATTAACATTGTATCTCGAGGGTGCACTGTACATAATAATTATTGACATAAAATGTTCCAAGACAAATATTATATTCACAATTCTATGAAGAAAAGATGAATCAGGGTAGACCCAGGCTGAGGTACAAACATGTAGCTAAGTGTAACATGAAGTGAAGGGAACTGAACCCAAGCTAATGACAAAAAAAGAGAAAAAAGAACTGCGTGAAAGTCAGTGATAAAGCCTAACCCACAAGACAGTCACTGTCAAAATGACTGACAGAGAGTAAGAGAAGGAGAAAGGGAAAAAGGCAGAAAGGGAGAGAGAGAGAGAGAGGGAGGGAGGGAGGGAGGGAGAGAGAGGAAGAGAGGGAGAGAGAGGGAGGGAGGGAGAGAGAGAGGGGGAGAGGGAGAGAGAGGGAGGGAGAGAGGGAGAGAGGGAGAGGGAGAGAGGGAGAGAGAGAGAGAGGAAGGGAGAGAGAGAGAGAGGAAGAGAGAGAGAGAGAGAGAGAGAGAGAGAGAGAGAGAGAGAGAGAGAGAGAGAGAGAGAGAGAGAGAGAGAGAGAGAGAGAGAGAGAGAGAGAGAGAGAGAGAAGAGAGAGAGAGAGGGGGAGAGGGAGAGAGAGAGGGAGAGAGAGAGAGAGGGAGAGAGAGGGAGAGAGAGGCAAACATTATCATTCCAAATTTGGTACCTGGTGACTATGCATTACAAATCAAGCAACTAATACCACATTGCATTTCATTAATGGTAATTGTAAATGTTGTTTGCTATAGCCTGTTTGTATCTACTAACAAACTTTTTAAAAGCAAATATGAATCTGGCTATTTTATGTGTCTTTGCAATAGCAATATTTTAAGAAGCAAACAGATGTTTACCTTGCCAGTGACCAATCTGAGAGCGCTTTTTAGATTCAGCTGCCAAACATGCAAAATAATTTCGCACACTTGTCTATAACGTGGAGCGACCTGGCTTTCTCAAAGAATTAATTGAATTCCAATCTGACAGTTGTTTTGTTTCTGGTCAAGTAAATAAGACAAAACCAAGTGTTCTAGATAATGTTTGCTTTTGGTCTTTTATTACTGGAACTTTCACATCAACAAATCTTAGTTTTTGGAAAATAAGTAAAAAGGTCATTGGTTGCTTAAAGATTGAAAACAAAGTAGATTAGTAATATTAAAGTACATATTAAAGTAAATTAGAAAACAGAAGGCTGTACACTTACTCATGTAGACAGTAACCACTATCTTAAAAAGCTTCTAATAAACATAAAAGAGCTGCTGCAATAAGAAAACTTGGAAAATCCAATTTCCATGTATTATATACATATATAGTCTAGTAACCAACAAAATATATTGAACATTTGTACAAAGTATTCTTGGCGTATTTTACTAGTTTTACATATTTAAAAAAATATTATAGTTACATAACGGAACAAGTAACAACAGGAATTAGAGTAGTTGACACTATGAGGCACTATAGTATCATAATGATTTACGAATGAAATATTAGTCATAAAAGTCATTGAATTACTTTGTTGAAATAAAAAAAATGTTAGACTTGAACCATAACAAAAGTACTAATGATATAAACTGTTCAGAGTTAGGATAGAATTAGTGTACCCTTAGAGACTTGTTCAGAGTACACTGGGCCATGCCAGACCCGAGCGTATTTCCTTTGCCTTCCAGCCAAGGCTATATATAGTATAGTTGCTGCCAGGAGGTGGTCCGTGTACAGCAGAACAGTGATGGTGGTAAGTTTTCAAAACCCGACATGGATTCGATACTTTAAAACCGAAGTGATTTTTCATGGTGTATATCATTCCTACAATTAAAATTGAAGAGTTGTAATGTTGGTGATGTCAGCAGTGCGCTACTCTTTTACCCCAAGATGTATATCACAGTATTCATCACAAACACATTCTACAATCAATAAACTAGTTTGTTACCTCTCAAAAGTAATACTAATATTTTGTCCCCTTTTTTCTATCAACTTTTTATTAAAGCATAAACTGAATTGGCAAAAATTTCTAATGATTAATTTATCTAGGAGAAAATAATATTAAATTTCAATGCAAATAAGTTTGAAACGGAGCAACTCATGGCACTAGCAAGGTTTGCAGTAAAGTTTGCTACACAATTATGTTGGTAAAAAAATAAATTAAAAAATAAATAAATAATCAACAAGTAAACAAACAGTAGTAATCAGGCAATTGAAAGTGAACTTTAGCAAAAGCAATCAGATTAAACATATACTTTTCATGTTGCTATGGATATACTTTTTAAACCTAAACATTTATTCGATTAAAAACAGAAGAAATGAAAGGTAAAGCAAAGCCAAAAGTATGTTTTTAAAAACCAACATTTAAGAAGAATATACGGCAAATAAATTTGTCAAAAAAAATGTAACACCTTATGCATAAAACAAAGGCTACATACAAAAGTCATAATAATTCAAAATAGTGAAGTGTTTGCATACGATATGAGAAATTATTTTTATTGGTTTGCACAGTTTTTTCTAAATAAAAAGTTGTGTTCTAGATATAAGGCTTCTCATTAAATATATCTTATTTTAGTAATGCTTGTTTAAGAATATCATGCGAGCTGTAGGTACAAAAGTTGCATGTGTTTTACATATTTATGTCTTGTTATAGGAAACATTTTTATGTGTACTAGTGTCCTGGCAGGGGAGTGCGCTTTACTAGACATTGGCTCGACTAAATATTAGCCCTTAAAAACCAGTTCACCAATATCCGCTTCATCTACAGATTGCAATTGCCATGCATCAAAGCTTTGTACAGTACTTTAACCTAAATATCTTACTCAAACAAAAATTGAAGCGTTGAGAATTGAGCGCTCAGACGACAAAAACGTTATGGCTAATATGAGGTCAGACTCAGTAAGTTGTTAACATTCCCCTTTATCATGTTTTCCTCTGTAATCGGTACTAATTTACTATTGTATGTTACTGCTCAGAATTTCCCCTTACTGGACAAATATTTTGGTTTGAAAATCTGAAAAATAAGGTAATGGCTAAAGTACTAAACATTTTTAGTGTTGACAAAACAAGTTCCTAGCTGTTCCGTATTGCCGTAGTATTAATAAATTAAAGTTAGAAGGATTGAAATTTTTGTTGCATTTTTACTCAAATTGTGCTTTTTTAACAATAGCCTGTGGTTCATACATATGTGCTTTTTGCAAAGAGTCGGCGAGTGAAATGGTTGCTACAGCTAAAATATCGAACTGTTGACCAAGAGTTTATCATCTCAAGATAGAATTAGTTTTACTCAAATGTAACGGTGACTGAATGCTGTGGTTTCAAATAATTGAGCTCTACGGCTTCGGTGAACATCAACACTACAGGCAAGAAATTATCACTGTTACTGCAATATAATATATGTACTATACATTATAGGCAATGTATATACAGTTTAATACATAATATATAATAATATTGTAAAGGAAACTGTCCTGTTCTCTTTACTGTTCTACAAGAATCAAAACCACTGAGTGCAAGGCAATAAGAGATATATATTCAACAATATATGTAAGCGCACAAGCAATAATTCGAAGTGGTGCATACAATGAACAGCATGCAGATATTGCCAGGGATCTCCACCTTCCTTGGCTCATCTGGGCTCCTTATGTACGCTGTGAGCTCCACCTTCTTCAAGCTTCGTTGGTATTTTGTATGTGACTAGGCTTCAGTACAAAAGTTATAACGTGTTTGGCCTGACCCGAGTTTAGCCTTGATGTTCGAGCCATCGAGTTCGATGTCGATGTCTGATGTCGAGTTCGTCCTGTTAGCTGAGCTAGCTGTTTTCTGAATGCTCGGCTGATTGTGCGTGCAACTAAATGTTGACCTCCCAGGTGAAACGCTAAGTTCTAATGCTGGCTGGCTGGCTTGCACCCCAATATTGTAGCCGAGCCATTACCGAGGCTGGGTAGCCGAGCGAACCATACTCTCTGAGCACATCGGATGTCGAATTTCGGCCAGCTGAGCAAGGAAAAGGAATGGAGTTTGAACACTTTGCGGACCTGAGCTCAAGATAATTCAGGAAAACGTTTTGCCATCACTTCCTACAGTTTGGTAAACTGGGTTGCCTAGTTTATTTTTGCTTTTTTTGTACCTCCAATTAATATCGAATTATGAAACTTTGGTTTTTTTTTGCATAATAGGAGGTATGTATAATCGGAAGGTCTTAAAGTAATTAGGCCAGTAGTTATCAAAATATTGCCAAGATATTGTTGACACCTTTAGCTGACTGGGAAATAGAAAAATGGCAGCTGACAGAACATTAGTTAATAATGACACACTGATTGAAAGTCTCTTTAAGGAAAGCTCTAGAATACATGTAAATCAAGCTAGAAAGTTTTTTTACCACAGCAACAAAAGTTTTACACTAAATTTATTTGCTTTTTATACTTAAGAAATATGCACGCTGCATCAGACTTGTAGTACTGCAACCATTACGTTTCTTTGGTTACTTTTAAACCATCACTTTTTTAAAAGAGTTTGATAAAAACTTTTTAGTTCATTTGATTTCTGTTTTTCTCATTGACTTCTACAAACTTACAGCTTTCAAAGATACTCAATTCAAAAGGAATTGGGCTATCCTAAGTGCTTTCTTAGTTGAAGAATGCTGTTAATACGGTCTGAGATGAGGAAATCTGTTTGTATATGCAAGATTGTGGTTCAAAGCCTTAGTTCTATACCGTTGTATAAGCCAATGTCAGTATATTCTATTAGGCCCATCCTCTTGTTTACATTGAACCACAGATATTCATGAAAATTCAAAATTAACTAGAAGCCATTAAAATATTGTGACGTTTTGTTTGTGAACTTCAAACTTGGTCTTAGAAAAAGAAACCAAAATGGAGTTGGTTTTGAACATACGTTGCTCTGGACTTTACAGCTCTTGTCACTTACTTGAGTATGCATCAAAGTGTTTACATGAAAGACTCACATACAAAGGCACCACTTGCCCATAGACAGTAGACTAGCTTCAATCATGTTTCACACTTGTCTTTGCGTTACGATTATAATTGTAGAAAAATATATTTCAACTTAAATCTTTAACCACTGGTTATAGCAAAGACATATAAAGTTTGTGTCAAAATGTAAAACACATAGATTTTCAACTAGGTAGAGTCATAGACTGGTCGGAATCTAAGCTTTTTTACAACAGTGGTCCCCAACCCCTACGACATGAGCTGGTACCGGGTTGTGGACTAATAAGTACCTGGATGCACAAAAATTAATTAGTGATTTATGTTATGTTTATCATCTAAGCCTGGGACGATAATAATGGGGAATTACTACTTCATCAGCCGACGGTTGGAAAAAAAAATTGTTTTATTATTATAGTAAATTTTACTATAAATCTCGAGTCTCCAGTGACTCAGACCTTAAATGTTGTATGTGTGTTTATCTGGTTGTGAATAACTAAAATGGCATTATAGGCAGTTATACTTGCAGCTCTACACAGCCATACTCAATACTTAAAGTGAAGCACTCACCATTCTCAGCTTGGTACATGTTAATGGGATAGTCTAACTTCTCAACTAGAAGTGTCTCATTCAGAGGCTTTGACAGTGCAAAGACGTGGGTGTCATGTGATCCTGCAAAAAAAGTGGTTCACCAATAGCCTTCCTTCATGGAAAGCACTCCCTACCTTATGCTTTTTCTACTATCAACATGCATCTGGTTTCTCAACCAGTAGTTCTGACAAACATGTGTTCATGGAAATTCCTAGTTATTGACAGACTGACTTGTTGTTAGGAATACTCCTTCAACAACCTTTGCACAATCACAATAAATTAACATAATTTTACATTTTGCATAATAAATAAATTAACACTCACAACTGGAATACAAAAGCACTTTTACAAAAAGAATAAAGCATACTTAAATGGAATATATGAGAAACACATTTGGAATGACTTACCGATATAATTACCAATACACATTTGATGACCGATAGAGCAGCTTATATTCGTTTCATATCTTGTCAGGCTGTAGAAATGTTTTTGTGTTAGCAAAGCCTTTGTGTCTATGAGCTCAAATCCTTCACCAAGGGCTACAATGACATTGCGCTACCGTTGCAGTTACAAAGGAAAGGCTAGAGTCAGAACGACAAAGTTTTCTAGACTAAACGTTTTTAAAACAGGATTGTAATAGTGACAAGTATTCTCTATAAACTATAAGGGAATTTGACTCTGCTAACCATCGCATTAGTATAAAGTTTTTCTACTAACTTCTCATATCTACAACTGATCAGTTAAATAACACATATGTTGTCGTTCATGCACACTCAACACACGCATGCACACACAACACACGCATGCACACATACACACACGCACGCACGCACGCACACACACACACTAAGGAGCACACACACACTAAGGAGCACACACACACTAAGGAGGACACACTTTTGCATACACCCAAATATTCTTCTGACTTTCAGCATTGCATGGCATCACACCAAAAGAAGTTTAGCAAGTGTATCAGTATCTAAGGAGAGCACTTTAAAAAGGACCAACTAGATTGGTGAGTTGAAGCAATGCATTTGAGTTATAGCTCCGTTACTGGAACTTATAGATCAGACCTCGTATTTGCATATAAACAATAGTTATAGCTGTTACATTTATAAAAGCAAGGCGTAAATTTGCTTTAGGTTCTGTTCTTTGTTAATATTTTTGTACTTGGAGGTCGGGTTTAAGGCCCTGCCCTACCCACAAACTTTAGCAAAATATCTTCACACATCTTTAAGACAGATAATTACAGTCATGTGCAAAAGTACATGACTGTAGTTATCTGTCTTAAAGATGTGTGAAAATATATATACATATATATATATATATAAAAGCTATATACTAATAAATTATTTAAAAGCAATACTTATCTTTTTTCTCAGCTACTGTCAGTTTCATGACTTTCTCATTCATCAGGCTGTGTTGAAATATATATATATATACATATATATATATATATATATATATATATATATATATATATATATATATATATATAGTCAAATTAGATTGAATAGGAGGCCACTTTGAAAAATATATCCACGATATAGGGCTTTTGGATAATAGGAGGCTTCTGATAGGAGGCTTCGCTAGAAACATGCTTAAACAACTCTACTCGTCATGCTGATCGCATACGTATCTATTTTGCATTTTGCATAAATTTTGCCGGAGAGTTCAACATTTTGGAAAATTTTGCAGGTTAGGAGGCTCTGTAGTTTGAAATGGAGGACCTCCCATTAGCGTAAAATTTGAAAATTTTTATACAAAATTCTGAGTTGTCTTCTCTTTTGCAAGAGAAGTTATCTTCTCATTAAATTCAGGGCCTCCTATTATGTTTTTATATCTTGAATTAGATAGTCCTAGTTCCAAGCTCTACTTTTTCTTTTTATATAAATTTAGCTAACTATGATATTTAGTTTGGTTCTTTTTACTTGTAATGAACCTTTATTGCATCATTTAATTTTCTATCAATTGGTTAAAAAGGCAAACTAATCCCTGAAACCCCATTTCAGGGATTTTGCCAACAGAACCTAAGAAAACCGATTTGCAGGCACATCTGTGTGTGCTTTGATCTAAAGTTTATCATACATATTATTCATAAAATTGAAAACTTATGCTTTCCCTTAATAGCTTGTTAGTGGGCATGCATGGCAAAAACAAGCACTTTGTCCATTTAAAAAAAGTTGTAATAAGTTGCAATAAATGCTAGGATGGTATTGACATCAAGTAATTGGTATTGAAACCATCCTAGTTGTCAAATAGAAAACTTTTAAAACGTATATTAATTAAAACAGTGCATATATTCATGCTGCCAAATATGCCTGGTAGAGTCAGAGACACCCAATTTTTAAAACATAAATGTCAAACATGGGAGATTTGCATACCTGTGGCCACATTTATTACTTATAAAATTTGATTTAGTCAATTCATTGCTACTGAGGCAAAACTGGGAAATATAGCATATGTGGGGCCCTTTGGATTATAAAAGGTTTCAGATAAGAGCTTTCGATGAAACCATGCAGTAACATTGAACACACTGTGCAGATTGCATGCATGTATATCTAACTCGCATTTATCAACATTGGTCAGCATATTTCTTTAAAAAAGCCCAAACTTACTCAAAAGGAAAAAAATTGACTCTTTAAGCAACCCCGTCAAGGAGTTGAGTTTACAGAAAAGGAAAGCTCAATATAAGTACGTCAAACAAATTGCTCAAGTGAGTGCAACGGTGACAAATAAAATATTCTTAAAACACAATGAGTTTGTATAAATCTAAAAGTCTTTAGTGCAAATGGAGCAACCTATCAAAAGCAGGCCAAACAGCTGTTACATTACCAAAAGATTAAAAATCAAAGCATTCACAAGAATACCGTAAAACATTTATCAACAAAAGTGGACTATTTTATTTCTGTCAAATAAAGCTCTAGAGCTTCAAAACACTGAACTCTATAATTGTCTTGCAAATTGTGCGACCATCTCCTGGCACCTCGAGTATAATGTGTGAAGTTGTGGTAGCTGTAACTAATGGCTCTGCACAACGTTTAAAATATGATTTTAGCTAGAGATCTTAGAAGCGATTCGCAAGAGAACTTTGTTGATTGTAGACACGCCCAGCTACAGAAAGAACTTTAAGGTTGGATGTCATTCCAGTCACTTGATGCCTTTTTGGAAATTGAACATCAACTTGTTGTTTGAAGGTTAGGTAATCTAGACCACTTTGCCTCCACTGGTAAATATGCTGCTCTACCTGCAAAGAAACCAGTTATTAACCTGTTAGTATAGTTAAAAATTAGGAGAATGTTGAACACTACTCATTTTACAGACTTTCCCAAGATATCAAACCAGCTTTAAAACACTACTGACTAAAAAGTGTGCTCCATCATGTTGTTTTAGAACGCTTAGGAGATTGGCCAGAAACTTGAAGAGTAGGCTTTTGCAGCTAGCTATATTGGTGGCTGTACTAAATGTAGGTCACACAGAAGATGCTTTCCTACTGAAACTCTGCATAATTATGTTTGCCCTAAAGAGATTGCAGTTCTCACTATGTTGATGTTATGCCTAAAAAAAAATTAACCTAGTAAGCCTTAAAAAATTCTTGTTTCGATGTTGTTAACACAAGTTAACTCAATAAAAGTAAAAAACAACAAACATTATCATTAATGCTTTCTTTTAAGCTAAAGCTTTTTTGTCAAACTATTAGGTAAGAATGGTATCTTTTAAATATAAAATGTAATGAATAGTTGGGTTAAGAAAAGCTTTATTTTACAAACTAATAATTACAGCGTTACCATTCCTCTTATTTTTAAGCAAAATGCACCAAAATCTACAACATTTTACACATTCAGCCTGTACTGTGATGAGAACCGTGTCTGTCCATATAAAGCCACCGTTGGATAATCGAAAAATATTGCATCCCGCTGGATTTGAACTTGCAACATTTACCTTGATAGACTGACACTACAAAAACTATGCTAATTAACCTTGTAATAATTTGCAATATTTGAATGCATAATTATTGCAACTGATAATCTTTTACAGCACTCTACACTGCCAGGGTATTTGTTGGTACAAGCCAAGTTGATTCAAAATCTTGAGCTGAGTAAAATTCCTAACTGTCTACACGGTCAATTTTTTCCATGCACAGATTGACTATGAATTGTATAAAAGTCCCTTTTCATTCAGTTGGCCTTTAACACTGTAAGGTTGGTGTGTATGAATATGCCTTTCACTGCAATGCATACATGTACAAATTAAGCATAGGGTTACTGCCAGGTTACTCTGCAAAGCAGAGTTGTCCTCTCGTGCACTCCAAACAAATCCTAAATATTTAGGATTATACATTAATCATTAATTATATAGACATTATTGAAATTCTTTAAATAGTTTAGAAGTTTCTATTAAAACAGATTTTCAGCTTTTGTTTACACCATTTAGTCTCTGCTTATATGATAAAGCTACTCTTTGCCATTAGCATGTCTGTGCAAATGCACTCGTTTATAACAGTTCATCTTCGTAGACTATTTGAGATGACCAAAATAAATTCTAGGTCAGCAAAAAATTTAACTCTGATGCTCATATCAACTGATTTGACAATTAAAAAACATTCAGTTTTGAAGGTAGTAAACATGAATTTGGAGATAAAACAGAAGGTGAGGTGAATAAAAGCCACAAAAGACAGGCTGATACTTGTTGCGGCTAGCTAACAAAGTAAAATCAGTGTCTGTATGACTTATCATTTATCCATCGTCGGGAAGAGCTTGGGAGCAAGATAGATTTTGATGAGACTAGATATCATGACATTCAGCTTGGTATACAGACGGTCTCCAACCTACGAACGAGTTACGTTCCGAACAATTGTTTGTACAGTGAATTTGGTCGTAAGTTGCTTCAGTGCTATATTTTGTATTATACCTTATGCTTAAGGCCGCCTACATGTATATAAGTATATTGAAGGTTTATATTAGTATGTTTAAGGCTTGTATAAGTAACCTGTAAATTGGTTTGTACTGAAAAAACTTTTTAATAAAATGGAGAGAATACTGTGGTGGACGCCGGGCCATGACACAGCATTTCTTATTGATCGTATGTGTTGTCCTTTTTTATTATATCGTTGTTTTAATCGTTATGCTAGAACTTATCTTTGTTGTCCTTTTTTATGTGTCGTCCTTTTATTATACCGTTGTTTCACTCGTTATGCTATTGTTATATCTGATATCATGTTATAACACTATCATTTATCGTCACTTTTATTGTTGTCATACCAACTCGCTAGCGATCCTATTTATTCACCTTGTTAGCCGGTGTTCTCACCGTTTGCCGCTAGGACGGAACAGTTGATATTACTGAATATAACGGAGCGCTCTCATTTATTTGAGCAGAGCAGATAGATGTACGCTCCTCGAATAGTGAAATTTCCTTCGCTAATAAAAAAGCTGAATGAAACTACACACACTCTCTTCTTTTTATTTATTAGTCTAGATCGTGCCAAGTAAAGGTCGGCAAACTCCTTTACAATACATACAGGAAAAATAAAAAAGTTCTTTACGCACTGGAGATACGTTCACACACTAATACCCTGCAACGAACTGGGCAGAGGAAGGTGGATGCTGGGTGATGCTTCTATGTAGCGCCTCTTTCTGCCGCTAATAAGTCGGTAATACCGTCGGTATTATCGATGAATATACGCGCAGACCTGTTCGTATGTACCGTTGTGTGTAACTCGAATGTTCGTAAGTAGGGAACCGTCTGTATTAACACTCCAAATCTTTCAATGATAGATCCCCTTCAAATATTTCTGATTTCTTGCGAGGCGAATCATTTTACATATTTTTGACAAAAATGACAATCTCTAATGACAAACTAGTTTAACAATGTATTGGTATCTATAATAGCGAACCCTATGCATCTCATCATTGCTCAAGTTTGGCAAGAATGTAAGCGATATTTTTAAGGACAACTATGAAAATTTTGTTAATAATTTTGGGAACTTTCACCAACTTGACACTTTACCCTATATGGCATTACTTATGTTGGTCAAACAAAAGCTTTACATAAATTATTTACATTGAGAGGAATTTGCGTTATAATAGGTATACATGTACATTATAGCAAAATTTGCTGTACAGCTATTCCAACCAGATAAAAATCTGACCTATGCCCATACTACAAAAAATTCATAATTTGAGTTAAAATACTTGGATTTAAGTTAGAATATGACCTAAAAGTCAATGAAAGGAACTTAAGTTTACTTTTCACATAGGAAACAAATACATTATGCTTATGAAACAATGCAAGTGTTTTGGCCTTAAAGTTTGGCTTATTAATGTATATACCTAAAAACATTACTTTTTATTTTGTGGGTTTTCACTGTCCACAAAAGACCCTGGTCCCCGTTAATCCCGAAAATTGAATGGTGACTGCAAAAAACAGCTATGACAGGCCGAACAGGATTTGGAACAAAAGGTACATTTCTCACAAACAGAGATTGTAAATGGTACAAAAATGCAAGTAAAGCAATACGAGTGTCATTCAGAGTTAAAAAAAGCTATAGCTTGTTGCATACTATTAGATACATCGTCCAAATACAAATTATTGAAATTTTCGGACTAGCACAAAATTTTTCATCTCAATATTTGTAAAATACATCTAAAAAAATATTGTTTTTCACCAAGGTTCATTCTATGTCACTCAATATTTTGGTGTTTTGACACTCTAATTTACCTTCACTAAGTTCCTTTGTCCGCTCTCCTCTGACCAGAAACCTTCCCAAATATGTAAGCTTTTGTAACCTTGAATCGCCAATTCTTTAGATAACTTGTCTAGCACCAGAGTGGGTGCAGAACATGTTATAGCAACACCCTGCAATTAGTAATAACAAAATAGAAATATCACATTTTTTGAATGAATGATTTTCCGATTTAAATTAAACTCTTTTCATAGCTAATCAATTGAAAGCTCATTGCTTGCTGCAAAAAAAGGAAAAAACTGAGCAAGCAGAAGTGCATCTGATATTTTAGCTTATGACTCTCAATCCCAGCTTTGATATTTGTCACCATTGTGATTTGTAGGCAATAGAAAAACGCGAGTTAAGCAATGTAAAAACTTATTCATATTCTATTAAAAAAAAAGGACTTCGAATATTGAAGTGGTATTTCAAAAGCAATTACTCATTCGTAAAATTGATAGTCAGTAGTCTGACCCTGATCTGGACTTGGCTTTTAGATATTATTGCAAAGTAAAGTTTAGAGCTGGTCACCATAGGTTTTAACTGTGAGTTTCAGTTCCTATCCCAGACACTATGCTTACATATAGTCTGTACAAGTGCTATCATCAGTGGACAGGCAACCAGAATGCAAGAACATGACAACTATAAACATGCAATAATACTTAGTCAATACTAAGAATGATTATGAAGTTTAAGAATATTAATCAAAATTACGTACAGTGGCACTCGCATACCGTTGTTGCTTGAAAGGTATGTTTCCAAAAGAAAATCTTGTCATTTTTCTAAAAGATTACTAATGCTTAAAGGTTGACTTGCAACAAAATTCACGCTACAGTTATTTGGTATCAAAAAATTCACCATGTCTTACTCTGTTGTGTTGCATGTGCAATATATGTAGAAATGTGATAACATGCTCTTAAAAGCTCAAAAGCGAAAAGTTAATCGCCGCCATCACGAAATTGCCGAAGATTAGAATCCCGTTCCAAACATGGGTCAAATGGAACGTAGCTCAACAAGATGGCTTCTGTTTACACTTTCATGCAACCTCATTAATTCAAATATTTTCACAATTACACTTCACGCATTCAATGAAACGATGTCTATTGTCCTCAAGCATCTGTTTCCTCATCACTGTATTGATGTCACTTTGAGCACTGATATCTCAAAACCTACCGTAAAAAATGGTTTAATTTTTAACCTTAGCTCGAAGGAATGCATATCATCATCTGATAAGCATGACAAGCCTGTTGGTCACCTGTGATAGTCAAAATATGCTGCTGAAATTATGCGCGCTGTTTGGCAGGAAGCATGGGTCACATGATCAGATTGCGACTAGACGATTAGATCAACCCAAAACAAAATTGTAAACTAGCGAGCATCTATATTTGGTAAGAGCTCTTTGGCGAAACCCAAAGTTTATGTCATAAATTAGTGCTACAAGAAGTTTTATATTGAGCCTTTTACAGAACTTACAATTCATGTGAGAAGATCACGTGTCAAAACAATAACCAAATCATTTTACTATGTCAGAGAAATGAATTGATTCCAATCTACGGCGGTTTCAGGATCGCGGAGATTAACTGTTTCTTTTTTAGCTTTTAAGAGCTTGTAATCACAGTTCTCCATATTTTGCACACACAACACAGCAGAGAAAGCCATGGTGAATCTTTTGATACCAAATAACCATAATGAAATTTTGTTGCAAGTCAACCTTCAACAAGCAAAATGATAACAAGCTCCAGTACCATGCATTGACAACTTGGGCAGCTAAGTCGTACATGCAAATCAGATGAGTATTTTACGGTATTTTGGAAAGGCCAATAATTAACCAATATTTGAGTTTTCATCAAATTAAAGTACATTTAATGGGCCATTTTAGCAGCGCAAAGAAAGCACATTTCTGATGACCATTTGCACCAATTTAGGGCAGGTAGTAGGAGTGAAACAAATTGGTTCGACTTATTTTAGTCAAAAATGGATACAAGTATTAGCCAAATGAAAGTTTGTTACGGAAAGTTCTATCATAAGAACATAATTTGAAATAAATTCTATAATAAACCTCTTGCAGTTGCTTCATTTTGTCCTGCAAACACATTAAAATCTGTAATAGAAAACAAGACACCTATACAAAATCAAAACTGGTAGTTAATTTCTGTTAGTGATGACATATTTTTTATTGTAGTTCTACAATAGCACTATAAGTTCCAAACAGTGCATTAACTATTAATATGTGTCATGATCACAGAATTCATGGTAAGTCGGGATTACAAGATTTAGCAAACACAATTTTGATTCTAGCCTAATTACAGCAGATTATATGGTCAAAAAACTGAAGCACGTTTACCATTAGTGCAAAAACATAGTTCCAAGAGAACTGGTATTAAAGTTTGAGAAACGAAAACCAATGTAAAGTTTTGTTTACATTTCAAAACGACATAGCAACCAATATCAAGATATTGTGATATTTATCTAGATTTCTGTACTTGGATCCAAAAAACTATGCTGAATTTAGAAATCTAAACAGATTTTAGCTGGTTGTCAAAAAAATAGCTGTATATTTATAAGAAAGTGTATTACTTATTTTTGCAGATATTAAAAACAGCTTGATTGTATCGCGATATTGGGCACACCCAAATCATCAACCAAATCTTTAGAAAATTAACAACAGTAACATATTGCACACCATCGGTCACTATGTACTTCGACCTTGCAAACTCGAATAATTATTCTCATAACTAAATCTGATTATAATTTTATAAAAATTGAATAATTATTCTTATTATTAAATATTGTAGTAATCTTGTAAGAATCGTTAGGAAAATATCACCATAACTCCCTTTACTTTCACTGCTTTTGACATCAGTTAGAATACCAAAGTACTCATTACAAACATCCAAAATGTCAAAGTTACCTTTAAAATCGGCAAAAAAGAAACAATTATTTTTAGCGGACACCATTTTTCAGTACTTCTTGTTTAGCATAGCAACGGTTTTAAGTTTTTTTTCGATGGTAAAATACTTTTATTGGCTAAACTGACTTCAGATTCAGAAAGATCATTATTTGATTGGTCCAGACCTACAGGTTACAAAATTTGTTACCAATATTATAAGTTCAGTTGGTGCAACTTCAAAGTCGAATAACTCAACTTCGTGATTTGCGACTTAACCATGTTTTCTGTGACCGCAACCCATATGATCTACCTGCTGATAACTTCAACTCCTTTACTACCAAATGGATCTCTCTACCGCGACATAAGTGTTTCGTGAAACTTAATTTCTAAAAGAGTGTATAAATGGTTATAACTTTACACCCCAATTGTTTATTAACAATATTTTTATAGCAAGTTTGTCAGCATAAGTTTTTATGTTAGTTCATGCCCCCAAAAATATTACCAACGAGTTGTCGAGTGAGAGGGACCACTTTTCGTCCATTTTGAAATTACTGTGAGGTAAGCACAAAACTCTAGTCGGATGATTTATGAATATTATTAGTTTACATGTTAATTAATCTGATGAACATAATTACTCTCATTAGTACTATTGCTCAATAAAGTTGCTCAGTCTATAGATCTGAAGTTAGTAACCATTTATGGCTGTATTGCTTCTGAAATTACTGGTCATCAGTAAGAAGATTTCATAAAACAAGTTTTTGCAAAGCAAAACTATGCTCAGGTTGTAAACGCATTCTTATTTGCTCAACATATGCAAATAATAGCTTTTTTCAATCAGGTATAGATGTAATAAGATAATTTACTAATTAATCAGTAATCGGAAACAATTTGTACAAAAGCTTGCTAAAGCCGCATCATGCAGCACTTGGCCATACAGAAACACATTGCCAAACGAGCTGTACTATTGGTAGTTTAAGAGTTCACACTGAAACAGCTTCAACATAAAAATAAGACATAAGAAATCAGTGCAAAAACTGCTTCGTATTACATTTACTTCATGCCTTGTTGTAATTGAGCATCATACTGTGTGCACAATTAGGAAAAATGGCTGCAAGATCAAAATTTACCAAGTCTTTAATTTGTTAATGAAGCCGTGATAAAAAACAATTTAGACAATTTATGCAGAACTTAAATGCAACTGCATTTCATCAGCATTTTTATAAGCAGGCTTAGTGTAAAAAAAACAGAGTAAGAGCCATACTACAAGTTCATGAAGTTTTGAACAAATTGTTACTTTACCCTTCAATATGTTGTAAAATGCTAAGACAAGGTTAAAAAATTATGGACGCTGTTGGAAGAGAGAACGTTTCAAATGCCTCTAGATTTCATAAAAAAACAGCTAAAAATGATGGCCAGGGTTCTTGAGGACACTTTTATTTGTATGAAAGATTGGTAGATAGAACATTATTACACAAACAGACAATTCCAGAATTAAAGCGCAAACATTGTGGCCATAAAGGGTAAATAAACATTGTTTCAAAGTAAAAGCTAAAAGGCTATTGTGCCTGGTAGTAGTAGCATCATTACCATATCATTTTTCTATTGAATAACGTAATACACTTTTTATTAGAATAGAACAGACTTTGGTACATTAATTTGTCCTACATGTGATGGCTCTTAATAAAGACCTAATTTTCACCAATGAAGTGTGCCCTCAGATTAAGATGACCCTATTTATGAACCACACCGCCTATCAGAGTTTTTTAACATACACATTAATCAGCAGAAGGTTTTACGCCTAATGTTACCGACAAAAAATCTAAAAAGTGTGTTGCAGTATGAGCTTGGTCAGGTTCTCATCCTCTTTTGCTGATACAATAGGTAGCAATCAGTAGTCCATTTTCCAAAGGTTTATTTATTGCCCATTTCTAAAACCTTGGTAGCTGTAAAGGTCTAACACAGCTGTTTATTGCAATAATAAACTGTAAAAACAAAAATAATGATTCTCAAAAAACTTTGGTCGCTGTTGGCTGTTAACATGTTTTCTATTAGTTAGATGCAGGATGGCGATTGGTTTTTTCCTATTAGGTACACATATGACCGGCTAACTAATTGCCTACTCACTAATAAGAAATGTTTTGTACAAATATTTTTTAGCGCATTGCTCTTGGTTATAAGCGTACATTGTGCTGAGCTGCACTGCGCAGCCTGTTGTACGCACTCAGTTAATGGACTAGACCAAAATCTGATTGTGTTTTATACTTTTTCCATTCGGAAAACCCAGGCTACACTCATTAAGAAATACATTCAATCTTTAAAAAATGGTTAATATTTTAATACTTTGATATTGTATTTGTACAATTTAAATATCAATTGTACATGCCACTCCATACATGGTTATTTTGCTTCATAACTATTGTTTTACTGTTTTTGCGGATTGTCAGTGCTATAGTATTTTAGTGTAGCCAACTACCCAATGTAATGACTGCAGTCTCCAGAGCTCACTTTAGTCATCAAAGCCCAATTTAATTATCAGAAGATTAGGACTACAAAAAGTAGAGGACTCATCAACTTACCCTTCAGTTTTTCAAAACACTTGTAGGCCAATATGATTAGTTCTGTGAGAACATGATTAAAGAACAATAGTTCTGCGTGGTGAGCTCATCTTCGTTCTCCAGATTAAACAACTTCTACAAAAGAACAAAGATTTTAACATTGTATAAAAAAATAAGTTGATGAGGACTTTATGCACAGAGTCTATGACCACCTTCAATTTGGTATTGGAAAAAATGTTGAAAGTGAGCTACCGTTAAACCTATATTTGAATGCACCTTGATTTGATTGGCACCGCTATTTGGGACCACATCAGGAGATTGCTTTGAAAATCGAGCGCCATCTTTTTAATGAACACCAACTTTATTTGAGGAGGTAAGTTACCTTATCAGTATATGTATAGGTTTAGGTATATTCGCCTTTTGTGAAAATATAGCAAGGAGCTTTTAAGGTCCAAACACACTAGGCGATTTTATTGCAAGCGTCATGAGGGCGAAGATATCGCTGGTGCGTGCATAAACACACTCAAGCGATTTACTAGCAAAATGATATAATGGGCACGCTCACAAACTGCCAATAAAAATCCGTATCATTAGTTTTTTCGGAGTTGTTGATAAATTTAGGCCAGTCAAAATGTCGTCGTCTAGGCTACAACATAAACAACCTCCACATTTGTTATTAAACCTATCTCCCTTTCAATGAGTGTACACTGCCTACACTACAAGAAGACAAAAGAAAAACGATTCTTGTATTTTTAGCTGTATTGTTTTTACAATTTTTTATACATATTTTATTTTGTAGTGGTTTTTCATATTTAATATATTAAATATTTACCATTCTCAAGATGGTCAACCGGCGCAACGATTGACTCCGGATGTTGGTTTTCAACTAGTTTTTTTTTAAATTTTGTTATGATGGACAGAACTGGGAGTGCTATTGTTAAATTCATGAACAATTGAGTGTTCGTTCTGAAGATGTTTCGTAACAAAATAGAAAATTGGAGCTGATGTACGTTGTTGAACATCGGTAAGAAATAATTACCCGCCGTAAAATTACATTCTGGTAAGAACTAACCAATCGAAATGCATCTCGTTAGCAATAAAGTTGTGTAGAGAAATTCTAGCTTTATCGCTCTGCATGAACACGCTGAGTGAATTTTAACGCAGATTAGCTCTAACAGATTAGCTCTAACGCAATATCGCTCTAAATATCGCCTAATTTGTTTTCACCTTAAGAGAATGCTTCAGCGATAACACTTGTTCTATTGAGTCAAATATGCTACAAAGCAAAAAATTACTCTGAATTTGTTGTCGGGTTTTATAAAAACACCATTATCAGCTTTTCAAATGTCTTAACCGCCAGTACATCAGCAGCCATAATTAAACATTGTCCCAAAAACAAGCGGCCTCAAACTGCCTAAAATATCGTACTAATCAAACATTCCATGTTAAGTGGAAAGAAAATGGGATAAACTACAGCATTGAAATTAAAGCACTCTCACACTCACTTCATGAACAGTTCTGTCAAAATCTTTACTGATAACTCAGCTTGCACTTTTATTCCATAAGTGCCAGAGTCACATCTAGGAGCAATAGGTCGGCTTTGCGCTAGAGGACAAGCAAGGCTAAAAGTGATAAAAATTAGATAATACACAATAAACTTTCACGTTCAATTAATGATGAGGGAGCAAAAGTATCCTACATGGGAGCTATTGCACACTTTAAACATGATATTTGTACCTCACAAACTCACATGGTCTTTTAGAGTAAAGTAGATGCTCCTATAACGTATACCTCCTATAGCATAAATTCTAGAAAAAGTCGGGCAATTTTGTGAAGTTTCTGCTTCGTACCGCGTAAAAAACTCCATATAACTTAAAGTGTATCATCGGGCGAGTTCTAAAGTTTGATTTGAGTGTTAGTCTGTCTCGCCACACCTGCGAGAAAAGAAAGCGACATACAGGGGTGTCAAAAAGTATTTGTCCACCTCAAACCTCACTGCCCATTTTAGGTAAATTTGTTGTAGTAGTCATGTAGAGGGATTAAACCCTGACAAACCATGCATCATTTAAAAGTAAATTAACATTAGATCTTGTTGACACCATCAGTAATAAAATTACGGTTAATCAGGGATCAATAATCATTTATAGGCCAATCAATGTGAATCAGTGCTTATTAACTCATTTTCAAACGCAATATGACATTATTAATTTTCAAGTGGAATATTATCACAACAATAAAGATCCTGTTGGCAGCATGTGCAGCAAAGGTTTACAGTTTTGCTTGTTAAAAGAGGAACAGCTAGAGATCCCAGAATTCATACCAGCGTCAACATCAACCATGGATAAGAAATGTGTCAACGACCTCATCATTCGCCTGCATACGATGGGCAATCTGAGCAATAGAAAAATAGTGAAGAAGCTTAGAGTATTTCAATCTAAAGAAAATTAAGTGGTAAAGAAATGAATGCAGCATCAAACCACCAAAGATCTACCACGATCAAGGCGTTTGAAAAAACCAGCTGTCCAACATGATTGCTGGTTTCAGATTATGAACACTCAAGCGCTCGTGAGGCTTGTTCACAGCATGCCTAAGGCTGCAGAATGGTTATAGTCTGCAAAGGCTACCAGATAAAATATTAAAATGCAAAACAACCCCGATGGCTTTTTTCTGGGCCCATAACAGTACAAGACTGTTATTTTCAATTTAGAAAATAATTAAAGAAGAGATAATAACGAAATTTGCGATGACATATTTTCTGGTATGCAGTGTGAATTAGTAGGCAGCGGTTGATACAATAGAAGATATTTGGCAATTTTAAAATCTAGTTATTTCTATTTTTCAGCTCATTAGGATTGTTTTGATACAAGGTTTTATGTATGCGGTGCAAAATATTTCAAATTATGATGAATTTATTGCAGTGCTACACTTACTTAAACAGGCAGACAAAGATTTTTTCCCAACACTGTACATAAAGCATTATACATATAATACATACAATTTCCATGACATTCTGACTCTTGTGATAATTTGTCTGAAGTGACAACGGAACAGAGAATAGGTACATATAGCAGTGCAATTGTTGATAAATACTTTAAGGCTATTGGTCGGTGCATCTGAATGTCACGAGTTGGAGTTGCAATCTTGAGCTCTTAAGAACGAATAGATGACGAAAAGGTACTATCGCTTTTTTATAGTGAAACTATTTTTTCTTAGTCAATTGTTGTAAGTCGCTGTCGCGTCAAACTATGCGCTCTTCATCAAATTATTGTCAAATTACCACAATCATGGTCTATTAAACCAATGAGGTTGATCATGAAAAGTTGTCGATGAAAACCAATAATACAGTTAAGGCACCGCCAATACATTCAAAAGAATTTAAGTCGGATTCTCACATGAGCGAGTTTGGAAAGGTCCTGAAATGGTTTAGACAATTTACATGTATGTTAACATTCTTATAATGAAAAATCCTTATCATGTAAACGTTCCTAGAACTGATCATCTCATTTTAGCAGCGCCTACTGTACAGTCATGTCTGATATGAGAGCAAAATGCATTCTGGGACAAAAGCTCGCAAGTTAATTTTCTTAAAGTCCTATCTCAAAAATGTTTTTTATATAAATTAACTAAAGATAAATTATTGTGTTGCCATCCTCTAAAAAACTACCAATAAGAGATATTACAATGAAAAAATACATGATTTTATCTATTCATGCTCTATACCCATGCCCCCAAGGCTACAAATACCTATGTAAAGGTTATGGTCTGCATTAAAATGTAGCAGTATTATGTACAACATAATTTTGAGTAGCGGCAGTATGCAGCAGTCCATACAGTAGCATACCGTATGGAGTTCTTACCTTTCAGAGAATCATAGCACTAATGATTGTGAGAGAGAGAGACCTGATGCAACACGCTTGGTACGCTACACTTTTGTGGCATCGCATAAACAAACTTAAAGTATAAATTTAATATAACTGAATTCAGCTTAATAAAACATTCTTGAAAAAAAAATTCTGATCTTATATTAGAGCTAATTCTATTTTTTCTTCATTTTAATTTTTAAATCATCTCTTCCTGGCTGGAAACTTCTCGATTTGCTTATACTCTCATTTTCAGCCAACCTTTTTAAAACAAATCTGAAGCAGACCTGACGGGAAAACCGAGTGATGTAGTTTCCGTAACTGGCCTTTCGCATCTTTGGGCATTTAGTGATACATCAAAAACCACCTTGCAAGCTCGCATCTCTAATTTTCTAGAATTTCAAGGCGAAAGTAGGTAGTGGGATAGTGAATGGTACAGAATTTGTGTAAACATAAATTGCTTGAATTCTTAAATCTATTTATTGGTTATTGTTATATATATATATATATATATATATATATCAATATATTTATTTTGAAGGTTTGGGGTAGACTGACGCAATCTTCTGAAGAATCAATTGATTTCCTATAGCCGGTTTGTGTATTGACTCATGTTCGCTTCAAATTCTGTATCATTTACGATTTTGCTACCCATGAAAGTTTATTATAAGTTATGACTAATGTGTCGAGAGTATATGGGAGGTCATTAAGTACAAAGCCCATCAAGTCAAGTAGTCAATGATGACTTACCAGCTGTTCAAAATTAGGTTGGGTACGTGTCTAATGACAGGGAAGAAGCGTGTCTAATGACAGGGAAGAAGCGTGTCTAATGACAGGGAAGAAGCGTTCAACTGACATTTATGATCTACTCATCGCCAAAATCTTCCGGAAGACAATGCAAGGAAGAGGACCTTGATGACCGCCCAGGCCTATATAGATGAAAGAACCGTGAGTCACCACCAGTTTGTATGTCAATGAATTTGATATAGAAATACATAAAGTGCTGGTCAAACGAAAAGCAATACACGAGATGTTATGGATGAATAGCTATGCAAATGGCTTTGTGCTAACCCTTGGTATGAAATATTACCCAAGCCTGTGTCATTAGACAGCAACCACATTTGCTAGTTAAAGCTCTAATTTTCAAATAAATTAGACAATGCTATGTAAATACATGTAAGATAATATCATAGTTGTTAAAGAATAGAGAAAGCATAATATTATTATGCTTTATTATTCATCTTGAGGTGTTGACTGATGTTCTAAAAAAAGAATCAAGGAGATTGACCAACCAGAAGCTGAGATATAGCCAGCCAAACACAGGTCTACCAAAAAAAAAAGTGTTTTGGTAATCATCAATATATGACGTATGAAATCGACTTGTGTGTCATTGGTCAATTAAGCCAACTAATGCGCTCTCCTATAACAATCACGGCGTTTTAATTGGTTTAATCCCTGGAAGTATAGAAGAATCAAATTGGTCCTAACAATCATCGCTCCTGGAATTCCGAACCAGTCCCTCTGACGTGTAGATTAGTTTTAGCATAAAATAATTACACGCATCTATTATTTCGCAACATTTCGCTATCTTGCTAGTTCAGCTCAGTTTTGTTGTTCTCCTACTTAGCTTCCCTATTCAGACTCATCTTTAGCGTTGTTCAGATTTTTTAACTAAAGCTAATAAATAGAATCAATTAAATCAATCATCAATCTCGGTTATCATTTGGAATTTTCTACAAATTATATTAGTTACATCATTTATTTTATATGCAGTTATATTATTATTTTGTATAATATGCATTATGAATATTATATAAATCATAAAAAATAATCATAGATAAGATAATAGATCAATAGAAAAATCAAAGCAAAAGTTATCGTTTTCTTTTCTTATAGCAAGAGCAGCACGGTCAAGTTAGTCTTTTTAAGATTATGGCTGTAGTGAACTTCCAGTCTGTTAATAGTGACGATAATCATGAAAATCAACTGAATGCTGCAGTAGATACACAGTAGAAAAATGATGAAGGAACAAAAAGTCCCATTCCTATTTCGTATTCTAAACAAACTGCAATCGCGGATATCGCATATAGACTATACACGCGCCGTTCGTTGAACAGATGATCTTCGGAGCAAATCCGTGGAGATCGAGTTAAAATTTGAAGCACAATAGTCAAAATCTGCTCTTCTGCTTTAAAAAATCATGGCGAGGGGTTGTGGGCAAATGCCTTTACCACACAATGTTTGGATGATTTTCCTGAGAAACCAGAGCTAGTATGTAAATTATTTACTATCGCGAGAAGCGTTTCACATCTCGTAGCCAAAACAATCATTATAAGTAACGGCGGTAAGGGTGCGCAACTCCGGCACATGACCATTAAGTCGATTTTATACGTCATAGTTTTCGGGATTTTCGAAGGGTTTTCCTCTGATTCTTTATTAGGTAGACCTGTGTTTGGCTGCCTATATCTCAGCTTCTAGGGGGTCAATCTCATTGATTCTTTTTTTAGAACATCAGTCAACACCTCAAGATAACTAATAAAGCATAATAATATTATGCTTTCTCTATTCTTTAAATATAAATACAAACTTGTAAAAATCCATGATACAAAACCGAGTTTTAACCCGTTGATCCTTGCTCGATCTAATCAATGCGTGTCAGTAAACCTAGACAATATGTCCAGCAATCCGAAGTTATTAATTTTTTACCAAATATAGCTAAACGTGCTAACAATGCAATGATATTTGGTGAAACAGCAGTACAAAACGTCGGACAACCTACAGCAGATGTCATCAAACAGAAAAAAACAGTATGTCACCATTATTCGGGCTAAAACTATAAAAGTTCGCACGATTTTAAACACTCATTAAACATTTACAGATAATATTCATCCATAGCACACTCATCATCCTTTCATGACTCAAAATATACTGGAAATTTATATTTATTATCATAAAATTCCACATTTGTATCACAGTCATTTATGACCTACCAACGAATGAGTCATATTGATTGTTTCGCGATATCATTCTAATAAAATGTGTTATTATAATGAAAGAAGTAGATAAAGATAAGTGAAAAATGTTACAAATGGAAGTGAAATTCAGAATCTAACATCCTGCGAAAAAATTAATTTTATTAGTTTTTGCTGTTGCTTAAAAACATATTTTGTAAACAGAACCATATGGAAGCCTGTATTCCGCCATTAAGGTTTCTGCCACAGCCTACGCAATTCCGTAATACCAGCTGTGAGGGTTCAGAGGGCTAACATTGATGAGATACTGCATTATTTACTGTTTTGGTTAGTATTGTTCCTTATACCTAAATTGTAAAAACAAATGAAAAATAATTTTCTTTTGTTTTGCAGGTACAACTACAAAAACATTGACAACAAGCGTGATAATCTCAAATCAGAAGATTGGAGACTAAAATTATAAAAACACTACACCATTCTATGTCATTTTAATTGAACAAGTTAAACTGACTGAAACATGCTACATCTCCGGTGTTTTTTTGTGTAAAACCTAACTTAATACATGACACCAGCATAGTCAGCGTGATATTTAAATGCAACTATAATTATTTCCCGAGTTGCATTAGTCCATAGCAAGCATAGTTGCTGAATATTGCACATCTTTCAAGTGGAGTAAACCCAGCACTTATACATTCTGCTCAAAGAGTTCTTGTGCCAAATCTCAAACTCAGCAGTCAAAATTCTAGCCAACAAGATAAAAATACTCAAACTTTTAAATATCAAGATTTGAGAGAAGATAATTCCCGAATTTCCAGTGAGTATAATACTACTTTTTACTAACAAAAGTCAACCAAAATACCATGAGAACAGTAATACACAGTGTGGGTAAGGTTAGTCGGCTAGGCTATTAAAAACTAGATGAAATCATAATTGTTATATGCAGGGTTTAGCTTTATAAGAGGGTCAGTATGGTGTAATCTCAAGAGTTCAAAACTTTCAAGTTGGAAACATTTGAAAACATTGAAATCAATATTCAGAGGCTAAGCATGACACTAAACCACAAAAATTTTCATTTTAATGTCATGACCAAAGCTATATTGATTGCTAATTATGATTTTTGTTATGTGGGTCTACAGAAAAACGCTATCTTAAATAGTACTCCACCCTTTCCTATTATAATTAGTTAAAACAATATGATTTTTAAATTTCTTGTTGGCATGAGTAACAGTAACAAAATAACAAGAAAAGAGGGCGTTCAGCTAAAGACTAAGTCACAGTTGTTATCAAAATTGTAGACCATATAATTAAACCCTGAAAATAAAATTGAAAAAAGTCTCACTGTTTTATCTTGTCAGTACATACCTGCAACCAAAAGCAAGTCAGGCATCATAGCATCATTACGAAACACGATTGCAGAATCTACAGAAAAAAAAGACAATTGATGGTGAGCATGCATTCATGTTGACCAAGATAAGTTAGTCAGTACATCACAAGTTAGACAAAGACACACGAGTAACGCATGTAAACAAGTGCCAGCGAGGTGTTGACAGTGGCTGATGGGATTAGCCATTTCTCTGAACTAAACAATCACCAGCCACGCTATTACATAATGCCATACACTCAGCTATACACAAATGGATGTTTAAATAATGCTAGCTACTAGATTATGACCTTCAGTTCTTGAACTGGGTAATGTCTGGCTCTGAAAGCTAAAGCTTGCAAGATACAAAAGGTGTCCCACAGCACATTGGAGAACTATCAAGCAAATTTAGTCATTGATTTTGCTAATGCTGCACACAAATTTGTTGCTAACTAGCATATTAATGTGTATACATAGAGCTTAATTATTTTGCATGTATCTGTATCATGGTTCAAAAGCTAAGCTTGCTGAAAAATTATTTAGTAATTCATATCTACCAAAGCATTATGAATTATAGCAACTCTCGACTACTGCCAATCGCTTGACATTTCTACAGTTTCTTCGGCTTTTATGACTACAGAGGTTTTCTTGGTTTGCGATTAGGTTATCTGGAGTGTTCTTGTCCCTGCATGCACATATATCTTTTTTGATCACTCAAACCTTATCTCTATCTCTTCTTCGAGTACATAGAACAGTTTAAGTATTGTTCAATATATATACTTAAATTGTAATTTTACAGGTGAAAATAACTTTTTATCATTTTGCAGGTAGAACTACAAAAAACATTGGCGACAAGCGTCAGAATCTCAAATAAGAAGAATGGAGACTAAAATTATAAAAACACTACACGACTCCATGTCATATTTAATTGTACTAGTAGAACTGACTGAAACATGCTATATCTATGGTGTTTTATGTGTACAACCTAAATTATTACAAGACACCAGCTTAGTCATCATGATATTGAAATACAATTATAATTATTTTCATAGTTGCATTAGTTCGTAGCAAGCCTGGTTGTTGAATATCACACATCTTTCAGTCCCAGTAAACCCAACATTAATCCATTCTGTTCAAATAATTCAAGCACCAAATCTCACACGCAGCAGTCTAAATTCTAGCCAACAAGATAGAAATACTCAAACTTTCTAATTACAAGATTTGAGAGAAGATAACCCCATGAATTTTCAGTGAGTTTCACTGCTAGTGCCAAACCCTAATTTGTACTAACAAAAATCAGCCACAATACAATCAGGACAGTACTACACAGTGTGGGTAAGGTTATTCGGCTAGGCTATTAAGAACTAGATGAAATCATATTTGTTATAGACAGGGTTAAGCTTTATAAGAGGGTCAGTATGGTGTAATCTCGAGAGTTCAAAACTTTCAAGTTAGAAACATTGGAAAACATTGAAATCAATGTTCAGAGGCTAAGCATGACACTAAACCACAAAAATGTTAATTTTAATGTCATGACCAGAGCTATATTGATTGCTAATTATGATTTTTGTAATGTGGGTCTACAGAAAAACGCTATCTTAAATAGTACTCCACCCTTTCCTAATATAATTAGTTAAAACAATATGATTTTTAAATTTCTTGTTGGCATGAGTAACAGTAACAAAATAACAAGAAAAGAGGGCGTTCAGCTAAAGACTAAGTCACAGTTGTTATCAAAATTATAGACCATATAATTAAACCCTGAAAATAAAATTGAAAAAAGAGTCTCACTGTTTTATCTTGTCAGTACATACCTGCAACCAAAAGCAAGTCAGGCATCATAGCATCATTACGAAACACGATTGCAGAATCTACAGAAAAAAAGACAATTGATGGTGAGCATGCATTCATGTTGACCAAGACCAGTTAGACAGTACATCACAAGTTATGGTGTGTTTACACTGGCCAGGACCAACTCCGATTAGGTGCCAATACTCCGACTCAGACCGGTACCTCAGACATTTCACGTATGGGTGCCGACACCGACTCCCCTTCACATTGCAACGATCGAACTATTTTTTTCGGTACCAACAGCCAATCACAGCGCTTCGCCGTTCTGACCTTCACCCAACCACGCAAAGACGAGTACACATAAAAATCAACGCGTTTGATGTGAAAAATTATATACTAGTACTACACTATTACTACTGCTCCTACTACTACCGCTAGAAGCAACTACTGAATGCCGAATGGAATCTTCCGATGACGATTAGATTTTGTTGATGGCAGGATCAGCTGCGGGAGCTCTGACAGTCTGTATTATATGTAATTATATGTTTGTATATATTTTATGTCTATAAATATTTTATTATATGTGTTTTCCTTTTTATTATAGCCTTGTTACTCGTTAGGCTATCAATTGTCGTCGTTTATGTTGTCATATCAACGCACTAGCGGGCCTAATTATTGGCCATTTAAACATTGTTACCTGGTGTTCCTACTCGGTTCCGTTAGCCGGAACGGGAAATTTTATTGTATATAAGGGCGCAACGCTCACTTAGTAGACAGAGCGAATGGCCGTACGCTCCTCGGCTAGTAAATTTCCTTCGCTAATAAAACCTTGAATAAAATCACACTCAATTTATTTCTGTATGAAATAATTTAGATCGTGCCAAGTAAGGGCCGGCAAATTCCTTTAAAGTAGTACATGTAGTTGAACTAGTAGTAGTACTAGTAGTAGTCATACAACTGGCTATTCACTTTTAATAAATTTAAATAAAAGCTCACTATCAGAAAGAGCACTAGGGAAAGTTTAATGACAGTCTCCTAGCCTCTCATTAAACCTAGCCCTTTCGTTTCATAAACTTAGAACTGCCATTAAAGCTTAGGCTCATTTAATCAGAGGCTCCTAGCTTATGATTGGCTGATGAGCTGCTGGGATTCACCGGACACCGACTTTCAAATCAGCACCAACACCGATCTCTCTGCTCACACCTACCGATGCCGACACCGACTCATCAAATTGGTCTGTGCTCGACAAAATGTGTGACAAAATCGGCCAGTGTACACGCACCATTAGACAAAGAAGCATGAGTAATGCATGTAACAAGTGCCAGCGAGGTGTTGACAGTGGCCAATGGGATTAGCCTGAACTAAACAACCCCCAGCCATGCTATTACATAATGCCATACCCTCAGCTATATACAAATGGATGGTTAAATAATGCTAGCTACTAGATTATGACCTTCAGTTCTTGAACTGGGTAATGTCTGGCTCTGAAAGCTAAAGCTCACAAGAGACAAAAAGGGTCCTGCAGCACACTGGAAAACTATAAAGCAAATTTTAGTCATTGATTTTGTTAATGCTACACACAAATTTGTTGCTAACTAGCATATTAATGTGTATACAGAGAGCTTAATTATTTTGCATGTATCTGTATCATGGTTGATTAGCCAATCAAAAAAATGTTCAAAAGCTAAGCTTATGGCAAAATAGTCATTTTCTCTTAAGTAATATCTGCAACTGGGAATATTAATAATATCATTCAATAATATAAACATCCATGGTAAAAGATTTTTCTCATGTCATGCGTATCTAATATCCTTCACAAAGCCTTGTTAGCAAAGCTGATGCTACATGTAGTTCTAGCATTATACAATGTTGCTCATTTTACATCCATTTTTCGTCCTAAATTTCTATACTGAAAAATGAACTACTGCTAACTTTTGCCTTGCAATGGAAGCTTTGATAAGCATATGGTACGGAAATAATTTTTGTATGAATATTACAATATAAATTACAGTCAAACATGGATAACTCGGCCACGGATAGCTCGAAAACATGGTTAATTCGAACAGTTTCTTTGGTCCGTTCCCACGTAATGATAAATTGCTAAAGATAACTCGAACTCAACACTGTTCATTCGAACTTTTTTTTTGCCCAACAGCTACCGAAACGGCCTATTCAAAGCCATAGAGGTAAACTTCATCTTTTCGTAATTCATAAGCGTCGTTATTACCACCATCGACAAAATATTTTTGTCAACGACTTTTCTAAAAGTTTGGTGAAATTTGATTTATACTGCGATACGATGAATAGCACGGGCTAGCCGGGTCACGCACGCAAGAATTTTTGCCACGCACATACAAAACAAAAATCGCATGTTGTTTTGTATGTGCGTGGCGAAAATCCTTGAGTGCGTGACTCGGCTAGCCCGTGATGAATAGTTTTCCGACGTTGATTCCGTGTTGAATCAACGTCGGAATGTTGAATGTTTAAAACGTCTTAAAAATGTTGTAATTAAACGTATACGTTGTCTGAGCTACAAAAAACTATTCATCGTTTGACCTAAACACAGAATACGTGTGTACATTCAATAAGTATCTATTAAAAAAGCGTGAGTGATATAGAATGTACCGTAAAACCTCGTAAAACTTCTAATTGAACTGCCTCGGAGTGTTGCTCTTAACGAATCCCAGGTAAAGTAAGGTAATCTGCATAAACTTCAAGAAAAAACGGCAAAATTGATCGTGGGTAAAACCCCAAAAGAAAAAAATGTCTTTTCTTTTGAGCATTTCAACAACGATCAAGTTTTGCCAATGTCAATCTGAAAAACGTCCTGGCAATAACATCACCTCAAACAACAAACCAATCTCAAGTGATAGAAAAATCTCTATACTTTTTCATGAAAACGTTTTAAACTTTACATTAGAAGCATATAATTTGAAACAAACCATTTGTGCTTTTGATTTATATTATAGTTTGTATATGTACATGTATCTACTAATAAATAAGTAAATATATGGACTTGTGACAGTGCTCTGATAACTTGAATGCTCTGATAATTCGAACACTTTTGCTCGGTCCCTTGAAGTTCGAGTTATCCATGTTTGACTGTATATACCATTTCACTATTCAGTTCTTAAACATCCTTCTGTAAACCATATTATTGAAACAGTTGCTGTACATTTTTGAATCCCTTGAAATCTTTAAAAAGTTGAAAAACTTATCATTCACGACCTTGAAGCTTTAATGTAAAGCATGCATCTAGCAACCAGTTAGCAAGACAACATTTTTCTGTAATCCATATCTACGGAAACATTACCAAGGATAGCAACTCTCAATTCTTGCAAATCACTTGACATTTCTACAGTTATCTTCAGCTTTTAAAACTACATATGTTGTCTTGGCCTGCGCGGTCAGGTGAGTTTTTGTACCTGCATATTTTTTGCTCCCTATAACTTTATATCTAAGCATTCATAACAGCCTTTCTCTTCTTTGATTTTCTGCTTTTCAGTTGTTATACGACTAACACATATATAAAGTCAGAATGACTGCGTTAAAAACATGAACATGAAATAAATGTTAGGCTACAATCATTCAGGCTTCTAATAAAAGTCCTAATTTTTTGTTACTTTGGATGAGTGAAAACCACAAACTCTTTAGTTCAATGTAATCCCCAAGGTACATGGTAAGCCAGAGCTAAAGCATAAGCACACATACCTGCTACCTCCACTATCTGTCCTATTTCTTAAATAGAGTTTTAGCCTATCCTTGTTTGTCTAAATCAGAAACTAAAGCTAAAAGCCTGACTGTAACGAGATGGAATGAGGTAGATTTACAGCCTTACTTAGGCCTGGTTCAAACCAATATGGCATCTAAGACACGCGTGACAGAGTACCTGTTATGCAAGCGATCGCTCATGGACTACAAGCTCAGAGTGCGCGACTATTATGTCCTACAGAAAGAAATGTCGTCATTTGCGCAATTAAATTAATTTGATGCCCATACGCAGCTACACAATTTGTTTGCTTTCCAGCTGTTGGATACATAATGAGTCGAGATTACGCAGCTGTCCCCAGGTCTGAACCCGGCCTCATCTTAGCATGCGCAGACAAAGGAGTGCCACACTGATAATTTCAAGATAAGATAAACTTCACTACAGGATTTGTAAATTTTTGATGGTTTTAATTTATACGCTACCACGTGCACAATAATATATATATATATATATACAATATATCATTATATTTTTAAAACAACAACTGCAAGAGACTTGCCAAATCATTAGTTCAAAAGGCAATGATGAAAGCGGGGATGAATTTGAGCACAAATTTAAAAAACAATATATGCATAGTGCATAAAATGCTTTAGAAAAAAATATATTTGAAGCATATAGGTGTCTTTTAATGCTTTTTAAATGCTTTCTGGAAGGCTCACCTATCTGGTATGTCTATGAAATTTATTTTAAGACTGCAGGGCTTTCTGCAATGCTTTAAAACAGTATACAGTTCACAAGCTATCGACATGCTTAATCCATCATGGCTAACTGATTGTCAATGACAGTAGTTTAAAAACACTGCTACATTAGGCAGCAGTAAAAACTTTTGTTAAATCTTTTCTTTTTCAGTTTAATATATATGATATATGAGTAAATACAACATCTTTAAAATTTATTGAAAGCCTTTTACTAAAAGCATTGGAGTAAGTAAGAACGTCAAAGTTCAGAGTGACAGTGAAATGTCATTGCCTTAATTAGTGTGTCTCTATCAAAGCCGGGCACTGCTACACTTTTGCTGCGTCATTTGCTGTTAATTTCTCTCATCCTTTGTCCAGCTGGAGACACTCCATAGGTATTACGTAATTACTCTCGCATTGAGGGTCTGCTGCGCCAAATTGGACATTCACTGATCCCCATAGCTCGTTGCTCTGGAGTGATTATTTCTTATCACAATCATTCTAAACATAGATGTTTGGATTCATCAAATTGAAAAACATTTAAAATCCCTAATTGGAAATTATGCAACTCCTATTAAAACATACATGATAATAATTGAAAACTACCGTATGATAGGACAATCTTGTGCCAACACAATCTGTTTGAACTATTATAGCAATAACAAGTAACAGTTATTAGCGGAGAACATTGGCTAACAGAACATTTCAGGGGTTGATGTAGATCTGGCCATCCATAGGAGCTTATTTGAGAATTGAACAATGAACCACAGTTTGAATGCCAGGAATTCTAATTGAACAGGCAACGGCTGTCTAAAAAGATAATGAAACTTATGAAAGGTTGGGAAGTTAAAAATGAGCCTAGCTTAATCATTCTCCAAGTTTGTGATGACAGCTCACATCTAAAAAACAGAAGAACATTGTTTGGTTTAATCCAAACTTGTAAATACTAATGATTGGATCCGATAAGCGCCCCTAGCCCATATAGGTTGCTGTTTTTTTAGGTTTGGCTAACAGCTGAAGCCAAATAAGTAACTAATGTATTATTATTATTGTACCAGAAAATGTGGCCAATATCTTATTTTTGGGTTATATAACATCTATAATAGATGTTATATAACTCAATTATAAGATATTGGCCAAATTTTATGGCAAAAATTTCATTAGGAGTTGAAAAACATGTTTTCTTGAGTTGTTTGTGATAGATAGCCAAGCTACTTAATTGCAACGCAAATAAATGGCATTTTGTGCATTTCAAAAGCATAGTAGCCAGAGCTAATGCTTTCACTTCTACATATACAGTTAGGTAGTTGGTATAATGAATCAATTTGGGAGTGGCTACCGGTTTCTGTCTAGATTGCGTAATAGCAAATGTGCTGAGGTTCTACCGTTCTGCTATGTCATACTCTGAACGTTTGCTGAGCCCTAGGTTTGTTGTTGATCTGTATTTCATTTTCATAACAATAATTTTATGAGCCTATAAATCTGGAATATTTGATATAAAAAAATTTCATAAAAGGCTTTTATAAATAGACTTGGAAACAATATTTCAGTTTGTTTTTATAACTTTTTTGTGCATTGATAAAGTGATGTAAAGTACAATCACTACAAAGCTAAAACAATCCTCCTCAATATTTCTTACTCTTACAAAAATATTACTTTCACTACCATCAGAGTCAGTGCTGCTATTTTTTGTCGGTTTAATGAAAAAAAAGTAAATCTGAATTAGCTATAATATCATCAACATAAGTAATTATCTGTTGTCTAATGTAAGTTATGTATCTTGGTCTACTAAAATTCACTAAATGCCTCTCATCTTCAGCTCTGTTGTGATACTCTCCTTTACTGTTAAAGCATACGTAGCTCACTGACTCCAGCAAAACAATGCTACTAGCATAACTCATCAACGACAAAAACAGATACAAAAACCACAGCATAATTGCTTTATAATAGCATACCATAACATACCTTAGGCAAGACTAACTAATGACGAAAAACATCATGAATACTTTAACAGATGATTGAATGTGAGCCAGTGCTAAAACTAATATTAGTGACATATTTAATGACAGACTTAATCCTACTCTGCTTATGATAGGTAATCCAATTCACATGTATCTCGGAAGGTTCTTACATAAAACTTACACAATAATGTTGGTTTTTTCGGTTGGAAATTTCCAAACAAAAATTTAAAATTATCTTGTGATTCAATGCTAATTTTATACAACAAATTTTGGACAACATTGTCAATACCATAAAAGTCCTAAATATCACTGGTTATGTTGTCAACGGATAATAAAATCAGGCTACTACGCAATTACTGGGAAGTTCGCGAAAATGCGCAGTCGACCATATATTTCACATAACTGAGCATACGGCAGTGAAAGCGTATACAACACTGTATATTGTTAGTCATATGTATATTTAGTGATCGAATCTTAGGAAAACCAGAAACATGAGTGTACCAGGACCTTTGAAATTGAAATTGAAAATTGAAAATTGAAATCCATTGAAAACTACCAACTAAAAATGTATAATGGTAAAAATTAGATTTAAAAAAAACAAAACACCAAAGGTAATATCAATTAGCTACCTATAGGAAGTGCAACTTTGGCTTTTCCAATCGTTGAAAGAATATACAGTAGGCCTACATTACGAGCTCCTGCAGCATAAATAATATTTTCTAGTGAAGTTTACAATATATTGATTGTACAATATAAGAACAGTAAAATACATGTGAATTGCACAACCCATTCAAAGACCTTTCCAAACTGACCTTTCGGGCATACAAAGAGGAAAAACTTGACGTAATTTTTTTTAAATATGTGGGGTGTACTGTAACTGCAGTAATATTAGGGTGCATTGACAACTTTTCTCTGTTTTTGATCAACCTCATTTGTTTTTTACCATTTTTCAGTACTTCCACAATAACTTGGGGAGCGTACATCTTTGACATTCATTTACAACGATTTACTAATTTTTCTAAACAGCAATGTATAATCTGCAAAGGAAAACTAATAAGAAATATTTTATGTCTACAAGGAAACAAAACAACAAAATATTTTACAAAAGCTGTTCTGCCTGCTCATCACCTATCTGTATTCAGAGGTCAAGGTTAGGAAAAAATAGAACTAGTGATGATACTCCCACTCGTTACATTCACATTGGTGGACTTACGCTGTAACACCTGCGCCAATCAATCGCCTTTATATTTATGAACATTGCACAATTACCCTATTCTCTGTTTTGTCGGTACATCTGGCAATCTGTCACAACCAACTAGATTGCTACAAAAATTATATACATAATATGTATAATGCTATATTCACATAGTCTTCTCTCTTACATGTAAAGCAATCAATATAAACTAACGTTTAAATCAAAGTTGAGAACTTACTCGACTTAGCATGTAATATGGAATTTTTTTGGTAGTCGGAAGCAAAAACTTTACAGAAATGTATGTCGTCTAGACTTTAGTTCTAAGAGGTATAGGCCTACGTTATAGGAGCGTTTACTGTATATGGTAAGAGTGATGGGAGTGATAAGAATGGCTTAGCCTTGTGGTTGGTCACTCTTGTTAGTAGACTTGCGGTCTGAATGTCATGAGTCCAATATACTGCAAGGCGATTTTCTCATTGCTAAGGCTTTATCGCTATAATTTGGTGAATGAATGACAGACAGACAAACATTGAGATTCGTGTATATATATATCTGGATTTAACCCTGCATTTATTTATTCTAGCTTGTTCAAACTGCCATTGTGTTATCTTAAAAATTCTAACAGCAAGGCCAAACGGCTAACATAAATAATATACAAGCTAGGGCCCAGACAGTTCTATTTTCCAAACAGCTTTCTGTAAACTGCATCATCTGATTTGCTCTAAGGTCAGCATATAGCATGCATGCATATACCGTAACAAAAATAGGTATTTTTAATGTTTTATGTTTGAATGTACATGTTGGTTCTAGTAAGTGTTACAGAGCAGGCTTTATTATTCACATGTGTGTTCTACCACTCTTTAACTAGCTCTGCCTTACAAACCTGGCCCTTCAGGCTGAGAGCCACATAATGCGTATATAACGAGTATGTGATAATATTGCAAAATACTAGATAAGCAGCTGTAATAACATTGGCCTTGCTTTGACTGCAGCAGCCGTAATTAACATCTCTGTCACATCTAAAAATACTGTGACGATTAGTGTTAGTCTTGCTTCATAAATAGGTGTATTTATAGGCCCACAGGATAAACCCGGCAATCAGCTGAAACTTGACCACTCCGACCCATATTTCTCAGTCCATTGGTCACCTGCACCTAAATTAGGCAGGGCTAAGAATAAAGGGAGTAACAGACAGAAATTTGTGCCTGTCCCAGCAACTATAGGCAATGAATTGGTACACCACAATTAGCTCTAAAGGTTAGCTCTGAGGTTGATTAGGTAACATTGTTTTATGGACTGGCTTGATGATCTGGCCAAATACAGAGCTGAATGCAAGCTGATTATACTAATTAATCTTGGCTTCACTCACATTTCCATTGCTACATCATCCAATACGACTAATGTTGAAGTATAATCAAAATAACTATATTATAGCATTTGTAGACTCCTCCCCTCCTGATACATGGAGTTTTTAAAGAAGGTGCAAACCAACGGTGAAGGCCTCAACATCGCTTCAAAATCTTATAAATCGCACCGTCAAATACTTCAAAACCACTCCTGTCTCTTAAATAACCCATCTAAGAACTGTGGTAACTGAAGGCCAAAACTTCATGCTGGTTGCTTTCATGACACCAAGGCCAACCTTGCGGGTTTTCAAAAAGGGCACCTGGCTACATAGATGTTAATTAATATTGAGGTCAAGCCTTTTTACTTGTGGCTGCTACATGCCAAAAGACAGCGTGTGTAATAAGAAAATTGTGATAATAATTGAATTTTCGCATCTGGTTGCATTTTTTCTACAATTCATCTCAACAACTATTAGACATGGTCATGATAAAAACACTCTAAAATAATTTGAGTTATGACATACTAAACTTTGAAGTATAAAGAATTTATTGTATTATAAACATTTCCAAGTTTTCCTAATATTTTTCAGATATATGGTAAAAGTGAGAATCTTTTTGTCCCCTTGTTAATAGATGTTTGTGTGAATCCCTGTTGCTATCTTCGTTCAAATGTCATTCATGGACAAATTAAAAGTATGTTGGAAACTCATTAAATAAAAATGAGACTGTAAAAATCAACCATTTCAGTTAAGCACACATGTTTTGGCTTTATTTTAAAAATTGTAGTTTTGCAAAAATATATTTGGCATATAATTTACCAAGTTTAACTAAAAAAACCTCATAGTCTCAGATTTTGATGATTTTTTTAATATGTTGTTGCCCATATTGAAAAGCGCTTATATCCCAAATTTTGATATTCTAGGGTCATTGGTTCAGGTGCTAAGAAGATTTCAACATTGACCATTTGTAGCCCGAGTTTGAGGGCATAGCACATCTACATGTAGCTGAATTTAGACTCATATGATCTGAAGAATATACAAGTTAAATATCTAGATTTTTGTGTCTACACAAAGTTTCTATATTTACACAAACAAATAGGTTTGAAATTTTTTGGATAAATAATGGGGGAGATAACTTAAACCAAAAAGGAACGAAAATGCTATTTTAGCGACTATTCAAAAACAATTATCCCTCCTATCATATAATTTGCCTTTGTTTCTGTTATTATTTCTGAATTTCTCCATGCCTCAGCTATCCAAAACTAGTCTCATCTTCTCTGTAGATGTATCAGGTCAGCGTCTGGAAGCCATACAAGAATAAGGTCTTTGTCGAATTACTGCAAAAGGAGAGGTCAAGGTCAACCTGCGGTTTCAACAGTCGCACATTTTTCTCATGTTTTACACCAATTAGCATATGCAGATTTCATTAAAACTATCACAAGTTTGTGTTTCAGCCTGTAAAATGCTGAAAATTGAGTTACAAATGCCCTCCAAACTCCTTTAAAACTTGCCTCAATCAAATGAGGTTATCCCCCCTTGTCAAGCTTTAACTTGGCTGATTATTAGAATATTATCCTATCAAGTTCAAATATGCCGTGTAATTTTGATTTGTGATTGTGATAGAAATGAGCCTAAAATATTTTCTTAACTTACATTCCTCAATGTTATCAATTGTTGTAGCTTCAAATGCATATGCTTTGCCTGAGTTGGTGGTAGATGGCGGCGCCACAGCTAATAGAACATGCTCTTGTGGTACCCAGCAGATGTCATCTTGCTGTGGCCATGTGAAATTGTTTGTTGAGCCTTTGCACATGAATCTCACATTAACACAAACGTTCTCTCGATCATAGCCAATTGCCATCCTCATATACTATCGACCATCATATACACAGGCCAGATATTGTCCAGGTTGAGGTGTTAAGGTATTGCTGGTAACATGTGAGTCATCAGTCTTCCCAACTTTGTATTCTTGTAGCATACATTTTTCATCAACCAGTGGTGAAAGTTTGCAAACTTCAATGGCTGTTCTACTGAGCGGCTTGAAACAGTGCAAGTTCTGAAAACCAATGACTCGTTGTGCTGCCTTGAACCTTGGTTTTTAATTCGCTGCTTGTTCTGCGACTTCTTCAGTGAGTACATAAAACACCTCCACCCCAGCAATGTTTTCTCTAGCATACTTGCACAGTGGTTTAGCACTGAGCAGTCTTTCTTTTCCTGACTTAACTAACTGCTTGGAGTGACGGTGGCCAGTCTCTTGACCACCTCGCGAATCCCATCTTACGGACCTTTTTCATGTGAGATGGCAAAGAAGCTCCAAGATGCTGTAAGATTGAAATCAAGCTCATGGTAACATAAGTTGGCAAAGTTCTTGTAATTCTTGTATTGGGCGCCAGATCCATCACTGAAATAATTCACATGAGTCACTTGAGGTAGGTTTTTTTAATGAATCTGATGAGCGTTCTCTGGAATGTATGTATACAATCTAAAATGCGTTATCTGGATTTTACGCTTTGGATTGTAACCGAAAAGTGCTGCAGAAATCGTTTGCGATGTATTGGGTCACATAATCAGATTACGACTTGCCGATTAGACCAAACCAAAAGAAAACGGTAAAGTAGCAAGCATCTATATTTGATACGGTGTCTTCGGTAAAACCCGAAGTGTTTGTCATAAACCAGTTCTACGATAAGTTTTACATTGAGCTTTTTATTGGCATTTTAATTCACATGAGAACATCACGTGACAAGACAATAACCAAATATCATGTCTACGTCCAAGAAATAGAGAGATTCGAACCTACGGCAGCTTTTCGTTTTTGAGCTTTTAAGAGCTTATAATTACATTTTCACACATTTGGCACCTACACCACAACAGAGTAAGACATGGTGAATCTTCTGATACCAAATAACTGTAATGTGAATTTTGTTGCAGGTCAACCTTTAAGTCAGGAAAAGAAAGACTGCTCAGTACTGAGCAACTGTACAAGTATGCTAGGGAAAACATTGCTGGGGTGGAGGTGTTTTATGTACCCACTGATGAAGCCGCAGATTAGGCAGCGATTTTGGAGCCAAGGCTCAAATCAACACAACGAGTCATTGGTTGTCGGGAACAGCACTGGTTCAAGCCACTCAGTAGGAAAGCCATTGAAGTTTGAAAACTTTCACCACTTGTTGAAAAAAATGTATGCTACAAAGATATAAAGTTGAGAAGACTGATGACTCACATGTTACCAGCAATACCTTAACACCTCAACCTGGACAATATCTGGCCTGTATATATGATGGTCGGTAGTATATGGGGATGGCAATTGGCTATGATCAAGAGAACAATGATGTTAATGTGAGATTCATGTGCAAAGGCTCAACAAACAATTTCACATGATCAAAGCGAGAAGACATCTGCTGGGTACCACAAGAGCGGTTTTTTATTAGCAGTGGTGCCACCACCTACGACCAACTCAGGCAAAACATATGCATTTGAAGCTACAACAATTGATAACATTTAGGAATATATGTTAATAAAATAATTCAAGCTTCATTACTATCACAATCACAAACCAAAAGAAAACAGAAAATTTGATAATGAAAGGATAATAATCAGCCAAGTTAAAGCTTGACAAGCGGGATCATCTCATTTAATTAAGGCGATTTAAAAAGGTGTTTGGAGGCCATTTGAAACTCAATTTTAAGCGGTTTACAGTATGAAACACAAACTTTAGATGGTTTTAATAAAATCTGCATATGTGAATTGGTGTAAACATGAGAAAAATGTGTGACTTTGTTGAAACCACAAGTTGACCTGGACCTCAACTATTGCAGTATTTCGACTAAGACGTTAATCTTGCAGGCTTATGGCTTCTATACGCAGACCCGATGCATCTACAGAGAAGACGAGACTAGTGTTAGATAGCTGAGCCTTGGGGAAATTCAGAAATAATAACAGAAACAAAGGCAAATTATATGTTAGGAGCAATAATTGTTTTTGAATAGTCGCTAAAAAAGCATTTTTGGTCATTTTCGGTGGGAGTTATCTCCCACATTATTCTTCTGAAATTTTTCATTCGTTTGCTTGTGTAAATATACAAATTGTGTGTAAACACAAAAGAATCTATACCTCTGACTGGTATATTCTTGAATTTATAAGAGTCTAAAGTCAGCTAAATATGCTATGCCCTCAAACTCAGGCGAAAAATGGTTCAAGTTCCCCAAGTTTCATGATCAGATAACGACTAGATGATTAGACCAAGCCGAAACAAAGCTGTAAAGTAGCGAGCATCTATATTTGATATGGGTTTCTCGATAAAACCCGAAGTGTTTGTCATAAACTAATGCTACGAGAACTTTTCTATTGAGCCTTGTATTGGCCTTCAATTTCACGTGAGAACATCAGTTGTCAAAACAATAACCAAAAATGCTGGACTAGCCTACGTCAGTAAAATAAATTGATTTCAACCGGCGGCGATTAACTGTTCGATTTAGAGCTTTTAAAAATTGCAATTACATTTACACATATTTTGCACCAACGACACAGCAGAGTAAGACATGGTCAATCTTTTGATACTATACACCTGTAATGTGAATTTATTTTGTGCAAGTCAACCTTTACAGCTTTTGATTAAAAGCTCTTAAATTAAAAATTAGATTAAAATTCTTGTCATATATGTTGGATGAAATGTGGTGTACTCTTGCATGTGTGACACAATAGTTATGATATAGTTAACTAAAAAATTCACACACGTCTAAAACCATCACTTTTTGTGAGATTTGCAATGTAGCTCTCTGTTTCAAAGTTCAATGTATTACACGAGCTAATTATATTTATCAAAGCGTTTTCATAAAAAGATTAAAATGTTGATATCATCGAAAATGTTGCAACTCTTACTCACTATTTATTGAGTAGGACGTACAACTAATATTGATGTCATTATTTGGCAAATACTTCCTATAAACCTTTTAAAACCAATATTTTGAAATTGTCCATTGCATAAAGTTTTAAAAATCGTTATATAATCGTTGTAATTTCCTTCTTTTGACTTTCTGCATGTTGTTTTATGTGATTTGGCTGCAGGGATGTTTCAAAATTAAAATTGAGAATTTCTGATTGCATTGATAAAGTTCAGAAGAAAATGTTTACTCCAAAAAGATGTCAATCGTTGCACTTCCTGTTCTTCATCCAGTGATGTCATCGGCTATTGCAGCCAAGTTGCGGTATTATGCATATTTATTGACGTACATATTATTTGTGTTTGCTTATGAGTGTTTAGATGCAAATTAGAATGTAAGCCTATCCTTAGATACACCGCTATAGCCAGTTTCAAATATTATAAAGATAGTTTGATTAGAATTAGTCCCACTGGTTTGCTTTAACTACTGTATGAACACATGAGTATCCATTGATAACGTGACGGTATGTCTATTTTTATAAACAACTAGCATGACTATGGATGTAATTTTTGGAGAGGTCTGAGCACTTTTTTGTGTGAGCATTGTAACTGGAATTGAGTTTTGCTAATTTTAATCTTAAAACATCCTGTCTGTCAGAACACCAAAAACAACCAACAAAATTTTAAATGATGGAAAAACTTCAATACTTTTTGACCAACTATTTTTGAATTTGACAGGAAAAGAGGCCGTTAAGACATCGAAGCAAATGAACTATGTATTAAAATTGAGACTAAAATGTCACAAGCATCTTAATTACTGTTTAAACCGTATAATAATTGCTGACATTTCCAGAAGCACAGCAAGCGTTATATTAAAGTGTAACAGACAGCAAGGAGAACCACACGTTTTTAAAAAGCTTGCGAAAAATCATGGCAGCTTTGACTATCCATCATCAGTGGCCTCTAAGCACAAGTTGTCTTATCCTGCATATATGCACAGCTACAAGCAAGGTGCCTGGATGATTGTATTGGTAGTTCATTAGTACAGCCTTTTCATTAGCCTGTTCTCCATCAAATACAAACTCCAAGCAGTTCTACTTGTAAATGTATGAGAGTGTAAACTGATCAGTTCTTTAAAATATTTTTTACAAATGTTTGTTTGCATCTCCTTGCTGATTTTCTACTCATAGTACAAGATTGCTGGGACTGTTCTTGATCAGTGTGAAAACCTAATTTTCTCAGCTGTCGCTATCCTTGTGCTTTTCCTCTAGCTGTCTCTGGCAGTGATGTTTCATGAACGGGCTGAATTCTAAAAACTTTACCTCGGGAAATTATCAAAGCAGCAATTTATTTGTAAAAAATAATTTTTTCGTTGCAACTTTTCAATATTTACCCAGTATGAAACCTTACCTATTACACAACGTTTTTCCCAAACCTCCAACCATGGCTTAGAGCAGAAGGAGGCCCAGAATTCTTATTACAGAAAAACTGGTACCCTGTCAGTCTGGCAAGCTGAATTTGTAAAATTATTACACATAGACTATGGGCCGAGCAGGCAAAACAGTTCTAGAAATGATGTTCCTTTGGCACCCCATTTTGGTGGCATTTTCTGCAGTGATTTAGACTAATTTTGGTATGGAGAGCTCAAAACTGAAGAGTTGCCACAGCTGCCATTCCCACTTCTATGATAAATTTGATAAAAAGAATATATTAGGATTTATCTCCCCTGTAAATTAAATTATTTCCATAGAAGCGTCAGATTTGCAACTTTTTATCATAATTATTTTGCTGTAATTTAGGATGTCATTGGTGAAGTCGAAATTTATCTTCTATATATTTTCGAACATTCCATATCGTACTATTGTTACACCCACATGTAAACTATATACATGTATAAATGAATATGTACATACATGTATGTAAATAATTGTATGGTTTAATAGCTTTATTTTACAAAAACTATTCAAAACACTATAATTATGTTTTATTACCTGACACAGATGAATAATAGAAAATAATAAGATACAAGATAAGTGCATTCACTGTTTGAGCTTTGACATGATTTGTGTAGCTCACATACATGACTCTCAAAAAATTAACTTAATAAACATTGACTAGTCACTGTCTAGAAAGCTGGAAAACACTTTTAAGGAGCCTGAATGGTCTGTTTCAAATAGTGTACGCTTCAAGTTGTCTGCAATCGCTACTAGATTCACAGAACATATGCCATCAGAGACAAATAACAGCAAAATTGAGCTTGTTATGAGAAAACACTGTGAGGTGAGTGAGTATTTCAGAAGTCGACCTTCAGCAGGTAATGAAAGGACTCTGGGAATCATTTAAGTTTCAAAGCGACTTTATTCTCTCTGTGAAACCTACACACGCAGACTCTATGGCCAAGGAGATAGCACCCAGGAAAATGGTACAGACTTCAACTGACTAACAGACCGGCTGTTTGTGTCTAGGTCTAAACCAGTCAGTCCCTCCCTTCAATCGCTGAAAACCATGTGCATTGTGTCAATTATGTAGCAGCTATACATACATGTATATGGAAAGGGTCAACAACACAACTTGCCAAAGCACAATTTCCTTCTTTACATTGGTGGATACTGGGTAAGGAAAATGATGAGTATGCAGTAAAGTGTCATACCAGAATTATCGCCCCACCTGAAATTCTACAAGCTGTTCTATGGGAGTGTCAAAATCCAGGTCCCGAGGGAACTGATGTGCCAGTATCATGGCAGAGCTGCCTTACACAGAGCTTTACACATGCATGCACTGAAACAAAACTGTAGCAGGAGTAGCAGAAGATGCCGATAGTGAGGAAAATGATTAAGAACTAAACATATTGAACAAATAGTTAGGATATGCGATATTTTGAAATATCCCAGCTCGTTTTGTAAGACTGCTGATATTAGCTGTTAATAATACCACTAATAATAATGCTAATAATAATCACCAAATATTATATTCCATGATTCATCAGTTTCAGGTTATAAAACATAATTAAAGAGGTTTTGAATTTTTTGTGTAAAATAAAGCTAATAAACCATACAACTATACACACATTTACATTTACATATACGTATATAGATGTATATAGTTTACATGTGGTTGTAACAATTGTAAGATATAGAAAGTTAGAAAGTAGATAGAAGATGAATTTTGACTTCACCAATGACATCCTAAATTGCAGCAAAATAAATATTATAAAAAGTTGCAAATCTGATGGTTCTATGGAAAGAATCTTATTTACAGGGGTGATAAATCCTAAACAAAATTTTATCAAATTTTTTTCAGAATTGGGAATGACAGATGTGGCAACTGTTCAGTTTGAATTATCCATACCAAAATTAGTCTGAATCACTGCAGAAATTGCCACTGAAAGGGGGTGCCAACGGAGATGCAAGAATAAACTGCCTTGGCCCACTGCCCAACATAGCTGCAAGGTGGTTAAGCTGAGCCGTTTTTAGTGTTAGTTGTTAGTGTGCACAGCTGCTCAGCCAAAGATTTGAGTTCAATTTCCCATGCAATGTTTTTCCTAACCTCTATATCTAGCTTTAGACATATGGACAGACACTGCTATTATTTATATTATTAGTGTCATTCTAAAAACTGTCTTCACAACCGGGTGGCTGGTAGGAGGTGAGCCAAGGCCTTAGCCTGATGATTTTGACTTTAACGAGTCATTTTACTGAATAGTCTTCCTTAAAATCTGACCAGCTCCTAGCAGCACTGTTTTCTGAGTTGTTTGAAAGACTGTTGAACACTGACCTCAATGAGATATGACACAAGCTGGCTGAATAATGTATCAATCACTCCAACCACTACATACATTATATTACTTTCGGTTGAAAATTCTACAGCCTTCGATGCTCAAATCTTGCACTTTGTACATCTCCTTTATATATTTCCTTCTTCTTTTTACTCTGGCATCACATATGATGGTTATACAACTAATCTGACAATCTGTTGTTTCTTTTTTGATCAGTACTAAACCTTTCACTTTGTCATTCTCAGACACTGGCTCTACCCTATGATTATACTATTATGCTGTGTGTGGTATGTTATGCTTCTTACAGATACTCCAGTAATCTGCTGAGGCCACTTGATCAAGTCAGAGATTGTATTCAGTTTGTGCAATCTTTGAGCACTTGTTTACAATATGGCTGTTTCACCCTTTGTCTTACACAACCTGCACTTAGTTACCATTCCTGGAATTGGTTAGCAGTGCTTAGTCTTGCGCTGCTGTTATTAGACACCCTGCCTCTTTCTTAAGGCCTCTTTTTGTCATCCACTTATGTGTCCCCTACTGTCTGATTGCTTGTTTTCATTTGTTATAGTTCATTCATTAGTCTTGGTGTTCATTATCTAGCATAGCACCTTCTAGTTTTTTTTTTCTAAAATCTATCTTACATGTCTTATTCATTGTTAGTTATCAGTTTATTTAAAATATGTATATGTATGTAATATGTATTTTTTCAGACTGCGGCTTTCATACTTTACAATTATCATTGTATTGTTATTACTAATACCCATGGCAGTCCGCTGTACTTTGAGGGATGGTCATGCGTGTTGATAAAGTGCAGAGAATAATTACATCCACAATTATTCTACCCTTAAAGAAGACAGCTCATTATTGCATGTGTTAGGGTAGTCGACTCTTAAGCTGTATGCCACCAGTAGCCAAACCAATAAAAATAGTTTTTTTAATCTCTGCCCCTAGCTTCAGAGGCACAGACAAAATTGTTGTGTACTATAGAAATTATTGACTACTGTCTGCTCTGTTTGATGTTTGCCTATTAAAACCGGTAAAAAAGGAAAGCCTGAACCTGTTCTTCATTAGATGAAGTAATTCGCTTAACCACTCTCCGCTTGGTGAGGTAGCATTTTATTGACAAACATCAACGTTTTATTTAATACAAATATACAAATATAAAGTGCTAGTAGAAGCAAAAAAATGTTCTTTGTAACTATTGATTCATTGTTGTAATGATAGCCAATGAACTAAGATAAAATAACTGAATTTTTGCTGCCTTCATCAGAAAACTAGCTGCAAGCGATTCTTACAGTATGTTTGTAATAATGTAGTCAGAACAGTGTAAGCTTTTTAATTAGTGGCTTGCCTAATGGCCTGTTCATGGTTTTCCAAACACTTGTTATGAAGTCAATTAACACTTTGATGCCGTATAGGCCGTGGGCCAAGACAGTTTATCTTGCGTTTCCATTGGCACCGTTTTTCAGTGGAAATTTCTGCAGTGATTTAGACTAATTATTGTATGGATAATTCAAAGCTGAAAAAGTGCCGTAGCTGTCATTTCCACTTCTATGAGAGATCTGGCGAAAATGACATTTTAGGATTTATCTCCCCTGTAAATACGATTTCTTCCATAGAAGCATCAAATTTTCTATTTTTATCTAAATTATCTTGCAGTGATTTAGAATACCAGGGGAGAAGTCAAAATTAACATTCTATCTATTTTTGAACATTCCATATCCTACGATTGTTACATGCGCACTAAAACTATATACATGTACATATGTATATGTACATGGATATATAACTGTATAGTTTAATAGCGTCATTTTACAATACGAAATAAAACATAATAATATTTTGTTTTATAAACTGACACTGATGAATCATAACAAATAATAAAAACACATTGTGAATACTTTGTATGTGTTTGAATAATAATGTCTCTACTTTTGTAGAATATATCTTTTAAATTTATTTGGTATTATATCGTTTTTGTAATTAAGTATCAATATGTTGTTGATTTCTTAACATTAATATCAAGAGATGATTTTTTAGCGTAGTTCTGCATGATCATACTATGTTTGCATAAATGTGTTGCTGTTTGCTATTTATTTTTAGCACTGTTGTGAAGTAATAAAATACAAACTATTTTAATTGGTTTTAATGCATTTACAACTTTTTGGATAAAAATGTTAGGTAAAACAGCTGTTTTAGTACCTACCATTCAGTCCCTTCTTGCCATGACAATAACCAGTCAGCCAACATCCACATTTGCAAACTATATTTGTGGTACAATAAATAAAATGCTATGAGTTTTTTATATTGAGGAAAAGTAGCCAATTTACACATAAGTTCAAAAGATAGACCACAATCATCGAAATCAAACCATCAGTTTTAAAGGTTTATATTCAAAAAATAACTTCTTGCTAATTCAATTCATAATTGGTTTGTTTATTATTCACATCACATAACACTTGGATTTCATGCCTGATAAAAACCTGCCTATAAAAGCTCAGCTGGCAGCCATCAGTTGTGCATTTTATTGCAAAATTTGGGGTAAGGAGACTTAACTCTTAAGTGTGTAAAAATTTTACCTATGAATTCATTAATTTTGGACACATATCCTTGAGGAGACAACTCCAAGTTCAAAACTACCTCTAACGAATTTAAAAATATATCCTCGATAAGAGGCAAAAATGTTCCGCCTCCTATTATCAATTTGCTATACACATTTTAGATAATTTATATATATACGAAGGCCTCTTATTAGGGGGCCTCCCATCCTACATATTTTGAGTATATATATATATATATATATATATATATATATATATATATATATATATATATATATACATACATATATATATAGAGATATTTTTTTATATATATACATTGTATATATATACATACATATATATATACGAAGCCGAGGTACGTCACAAAGCCATTACTGAATAGAAGAGACGCCTTCGGCAGGTCCTACGGAGCCAGCTCAATGCCAAGAAATAAGTCAAGGCAATAAATACTTACGCACTGCCAGTAATAAAATATCCAGCAGGCATAATAAAGTGGACTGAGGAAGCCATCAAGGAAACAGATATAGCAACTCGTAAACTGCTGACCATGCATGGAGCACTCCACCCAGAAACTGATACTACTCGATTGTATCTCGATAGGAAAGATGGCGGTAGGACACTCAAAAGTGTACATCAGACAGTGAAGGAGGAAAAGCAATGCATCAAAGCCTATGCAGCCTCCATGGCCACTTCAGATAAATTGCTAGCTAAATTTCAATCGGCTGCTCTTACAATGGACCTTCGCCTTGATGATGAGGAAATTGACTGGCACACGAAACCTCTTCATGGTGCTTACCACCGACAAATATCTAAAGTTGGCGATCTTCACCAGACATATATGTGGCTGAACAAAGGAAACCTAATGGCCAATACAGAGTCGCTGATCATGGCAGCCCAGGAGCAAGTGCTCCCAACAAGGCAACTCCAAACAAAAATCTATCACACTAGAGACGATCCTAGATGCAGACTGTGCAAAGATGCACCTGAGACTATCCAACACATCATCAGAAGATGCAAGCAGCTAGCAGGAAATGCATACACTGAGCAGCATAATCATGTCGCAGGTGTTGTGTTTAGAAGTCTATGTGACGAGTATGGCCTTAATATACCACAACACTGGTAGAAAGCTCCTGGTAAGGTCAATGAAAATGAGCGTGCTAAGATCCTCTGAGACTTCTACATCCGGACTGACAAGCATGTCCTGGCAAACCAACCAGATATAGTGGTGGTGGACAAGGAGAACAAGAGAGCTACTATAATAGATATAGCAGTACTCAATGACTACAATATAGACAGCAAAGAAAAAGAAAAGGTAGAAAAATATTTCCCTCTTGGAGAAGAGATTGAAAAATGCTGGGATGTAAGAACAACTGTAATCCCAGTAGTCATTGGGGCACTGGGCGCAATAACACCGGCGCATAAAATGTGGCTTGCCCAAATACCAATAGCAATCAACTCAGGTGAGTTGCAGAAAAGTGCGCTACTGGGAACAGCTAAGATCTTGAGGCGAGTGCTCAAACTCCCAGGTCTCTGGTAGGAGACCCGAGTTAGAGCAGAAACTACCACCCATACGAGTTAACCGGGGTGAGGAAACAAATACATGTATATATATATATGTATAACAACCACAAAATTTGTTTTGTGCTTTTTTGTGTATATGCTATGTATATGCTTGTGATTAGTTAAATCCATAAAAGAAACTAATATGCTATAAATGGTGAAAGTTATAAAACATGTAAAATATTTTACTAAAATGGAATCACTTAACGCTATTTGTCACTGCTGAGCAGTTAAGTCTATGAATGCTCAAACTGTGTTACTTCTCTACTCTTGTTTAAATAGCACAACTCCAATTTACAACTTATAGTGATATTTTATCTATGAGTAGGTCGCAGGATTGTGTCTATTAGCAGGAGTAAGTTCATGTATAAAAGGTTAACTGCTTTTTTAGTTATATTGACATAGAGATATTGTAATTATCTGTCTTAAAGATGTGTGACGATATTTTGCTAAAGTCTGTGTGCCACGCAAAACACTTCCATGTGGCGGACACTCAGAATTTCATGAAAATGTGTAGAACGGGCAGACGTTTATGCAATATCACAAAGTAAAAGCTTTTTCGCAGAAGTTATAAATTCTACTGTTATCGCAATAAGCTAAGTGTTGTTATGGACCTACTCTTGCCAAGCAAATGGAGAAGAGACATAGTCTTTCTTTGGTGGCAGGTGTGAATAACTATGCTTTTAGAGCAAACCTGTATTCATACCACTTTTTATGAAATATAATGTGCTTGAGAAGGAAAAGTAGTGCATGTACATTCAACTGCAAGCAAACTGCTTTACATTGGCAAGAGACAATTTTGAATAACGAGCATTTCTTTTTTTAAAAAGTCTTTCAATTGGTAGCAATATGTAAGGTGCCCACTTAAGGCTCACTAACTATTGGAGTACTGAAGGTTAATAGAGCAGCATAGGAGGCCTGAACCAAGATAAAGATTAGTAATTTGAAGTTTGTAGCAAGTAGAATTCTGATAAAATCTATTGCAAATTTATAACTATACTAGCTGTTACCCGGCATTGCCCAGGTAATAAAAAAGTATTTGATCAGGAAATTGATTTGTATTTAACATATAACAACATTTGCCATTCTAATTTCTAGCTACACATCATGAGAAAAGTGTTTTGTGTAATGAGAGTTGCCTGGCAGATTGCCAATAAACATTTTTAGTAAGCTAACTAATGACAATCACTTACGCAATCACTCTGCTTAGTACGCAAAGCTGTTGGGTATTTGTTCTCATATAATGACTTGGCAAGCTTGCAACTTAATATTGCTGGCTTAATGGGTACGGGGTTGGACTGGTACATGGTAGGGCTGAGATCAATTCTTCTTTGATACGGAATCTTTATTCCAAGGTTTTAATAGATATAGCCGGAGGGACACGCATACACACATACACACGCGTACACACGGGTACATGCGCGCATACACGAATGCACACACGCGCACACGCGCACACTTACTTTGAAAATTATATACATAGACTGCAAATCTAAAATCTATAGTTCTAATGAAATCTATTTAACTTTTGCTAATCTTTAGAACAATTAAAACCGAGTCTATTTGTCCAAAGCCACGGTTTGTGCTTGGAAAAAATATTTTCACCAATCAGGATTTGAACTTACATCTACTGGCTTGGTGTATCAAAATGCTTTTTACTACACCAATAGTCAGCCTCCTAAATTCTAGAACTATTGTGTACATGATTATTCTCCGTGCTTTATTAGCATACATGAAATCTCTCAAAGTAAGTCGGGCTGCCAGAGTAAACTCGTTTGAAAAAGCAGCTCACCTGAAAGGTTGGAAATTAATAATAAATTAAAGCTTCTAAGTAAAGGCTTTGTGAACTTTGTAAAAAGTACATTTACTTATTTACTCGGGTAAGTCACTCAGTTTAATGATGTGACAAGCAGAAATTCAAATCATCATTTTACTTTTGCAATTGAGACGATTTTAACTTTGTAACACTTTTTTCCGTTTTTACCACAAAATAGTCTAATTTACCTATATCACTGTTTAGAGCAATAACAGACTTGTTCACCAGGTTCCTTGAAGCATAGAGAAAAAAGTCTGCCATATGTAGTAGTTGCTTGTACTTGACCGGCGCTAGCTTATGACTGTCACTCAAGTTGGCAGCCAATATCAGCTAAAATGTAGAGAAAAACATTGCCTTAAAGCTAAAGCAAAAACGATGCACCACCAACAAGAGAAAAAAGTAATATAAGGCAAAACCTAAAGAGAAAAGTGGATTGAGAATAAAAAGGAATTCAAAGCTACAACAAAATTGAATATGAAGATATTAAGTGAAATAAATTAAACAATAATATAAGCAGTAGATGTATATGTATAAGAAAATATGTATAAGAAGTAGAAAAAGGGAGCAGTAAGTGTGAATGAAGAGACAAGAAATGAGCCAAGTATAAACAGCTAGAAAAGTGTTTCACTACTACAGTGCATAAAATAACCTGCAAAAGGTCATAGAAATGAGGTTGACTCCAATGCAAGCAAGAGAAAAAAGACGATTACCTTGAGATCATCTTCTCGCACGTAGAACAAATGTATTTTGTGAACACAGGCATGATTGAGATTAGACTGCAGTACTTTCAAATACTCTCTGTTTCGTCCTTCAAGCTGATTAAGAGAAAAGTTTGTATATTGCTTCTGGGATTGCACTGTAAAGTAGTGAAACATCAATTTAACAGGTAAAATGGGTTTCAAGTTGTATGGCATAGTTAAATTATTATGTATTATTAGTAATGAAATTAAATTATAGCTAATAAATTTATGCATAATAAGTAAAACATGATGGTTTTTGTTCTTAAAATAGATGATAAAAAGTTTATAAAAGTATAAAAAAATATATATAAAAATTATAAAAAGATTATAAAAGTTTTATCTGTTACAAAAACACGAACAAATAGGAGTAATTAAGTAAGGTATAAGAGTATTAAATACTCTAGTGTAACAAATAAATTGCTATTAAGGAGAAGCTGAAACAAAAGATGCACACTACTGTAATCTTTACAACAATCTTTACTATAATAAGAGCCGCGTTGGTTAAATCCATTTGTTTGAAGCCATGTTAAGAGCGCTTGGCAAAAAAGATTGAACCGCACTGGAATTGAACCCAGATATTTAGTTTCTCTGCTAAACATGCCACTAGTTTCCTTACTGGTCCACATTAAAGAACAATTATGCACATAGCTACTACACATGAGGATCTTCACAGCACACAGGACTGCCAGCGCGGTAGTTTTATTTAATAGTTGTTGTCGGAAATGTTATTGAAAGTTTGTGATGCTTGAAAATATGAATGATGATATGAATTTACTGATTTCATAAAAAACCCAGTTTTGTTTCAAATAGTCTAGTATGAATAAAACTACAGCAATAAAAACTTACCACTAAAAAATATAGTGAGGAGGTGAAAATGTTGACAGCGTAAGGATTTACTATCGGTAGCCAAAACCTTGCTAGGCATGGTGGTTCCATCAAAACCTACAATAACGAAAATTTTATTTGAAAAGGCAATCTCTGTATGAACTTGAATGAAGTTGTATTTTACTTGTTTAAACTTTTTGAACCAAATCTCCTTGACGAATTTAGAACACAGGAAAGAAATCTAAAATGTTTTATTACAACCATAAAGATAAGCAGTCGACAGAAGTGGCTTCAACAGAAGTGGCTTCGACAGAAGTAGTTGGATTTTTAATTCTTATCTTTTTGTATTTTTTTCAACTACATTTATTGAAATTGTTCTACTTTTGATTTTTCCAATTGTAGGTGTCGCCACCAAAAATGGTATATGTCAGTACAGAATATACCGTGACCATTTGCTCATGAAATTTAGCGCAAGAGCAATTGTGGTTGGACACCCTTTCTAACACTACCAATGGTTCTTCTGGGATTCTAACCACTGACATACTGATTGCATGTCAACTCACTAAGCACAGAACTACGGTGGCTCCTTCATAAACTATCAAAATTGTGCTAGAAAAGTTTTTAATAGCGCAAATGTGAAATACTATTAGGTTAAAAGCTGTTAGAGTTGTCTTATTTTGGCTGCAGTCTGCAGTTGGAGTAGACAGAACTTTGACCTAGAAAACTAGTGTTCGCCCGCAACTTTGATAGGCATTAAATTGTCTAACTTTCTTTGACTAATAACAATAATCAATCATTCTCTTATTAGCATGCTAGGCATGATGAGGCTAGCTAGAACAGGCTACCAGCATGCTAGGAATGATGAGGCCAGCTAGAGTAGGCTACCATGCATCGTCTAGCCGTTAAGCTATTCAAAATGGCAATACTTATTACCATAATCTCTCTATCTCCCTTAGAATGATTGATGAGCAATACACCCAACACCTTAGTAAGAACGATAGAAGACTATGAGCTTAGCTTCTGCAGAGAACTAGTCTGATTCAAATTTATCTCTGTTATGTTGGATGCCTTACCCTTAAGTATAAACAAAGAGCATATCTACAATCTGACTTCACGGGCATGCATAACGGAAAGTGCCAAAAAGAACTATAGCTTTTAGTGCTGCAATACATGCATTACAAGTTTGATTTAAAATCCCCGTCTCAAAAAATTTAAAAATGAACTTGAACAAAATTTCTAGTAGGTTTTATCAGAAAGTATCAGTATTTTTCTATCATTGGCTATTGTTTTTGATGTTTGCAGTAGTCAGACTTCAATGATATTTCGAGAAGAAAATCGACAAAACTTGATCACAGTTAAAGTGCTCAGATCGAGCAAAATTGAGTGTGGGCGCGTGGGCGTGTGGGTGTAAAAATAAGTGAAAGCATGGTTCCTACTTGTTAAGGCATGATGAGGCCCACACGCGCAGTAGCACTGCAACTAGTTGAGGCGCTGGGCCCACAGGAGTTGGCATACTCGAATAGTCGGTCTAGATTAATCTAGGCTTAGCGAATGGCTTTTAACATCAACTCTAAAACTAGAAAATGCAGAGGTTTTGCTTAAGTCAAACGGAAGACTGTGCCATTGTGATGGTACTCTGTATTCGATTGTCTTTTGAAGGGAAGCAGTATAAGTTAATGGTAAATGTAGATTGGTTTCTAAAAATCTACAGTTATATTATTAATTTCTTGTTTAGTTTTTTATCACTTGAACAAAATATTGTATGAGCTGTCAAAAGAATTTTATACTGCTTAAGTTTATCAACAGGCAACACAAATAGTTGAACAAACAGGGACCGGGATGGAGTCAGTAGTGGTTTATTAAAGATATTGCGCATTAGATGTTTTTGTGATATTAGTAGTTTTTTTAAATAACCGAATGAAGTATTTCCTCATGACTTCAGACAGTGAATACTTTTATAGTTAATAGTCGAGTTGTATACTAGTTTTATAACACTTCTGGGTGAAAATTTAGAACATTTACTAATCTTGCTTGACATACAAGTAGATCCTATCCACTTGTTTAGCTCATTGATGTGCATATCTATGATATGCACATAAATGAGCTGTGCATATCATAGATAGATAGATATCTGCGCTCATTTATACTAGGTATCTGTCCAAATGAATTCATAATTTAATTGAAGATGCCTCTTTTAACTCCGAATCAATTAATTTTATTGGTTTTTTTAATTTAGTTTTCTTTTGTTAATTTCTCATTAAACTATATCTTGTTTTGTCCATGTTTACAGTTAATTTATTTGTATTACACCGCTGTTCAATTTTTAACAGTTCATTATTAACTATATCATTGTCATTATTTAAATTGCTAGACTCAAACAATAAATTTGTATCGTCAGCATATAGAATAGGTTTTAAATGATTAGTAAATGACTCAAAATGATGAAATATATTTTTTGCCAAGTTCACGGATATATGATCTATACATGACTCACTTTGAGTAGGAATATTAATTAAACTATGATAATTTGTCCTTGCAAGAATACTTTTATATTTATTGCTAGCCTCAGTTTTGTTTAGCATGTTGATATTTATGTCACCCGTGAATACATGAAAGTTGAAGGCTTTTGTTGCGTAAAGATACTGATCTAGGTCATTTAGAATTCATATATATTTGACCTTGGTTGACAGTAGACTACTGTGATAACAAGACCACCTTCTAATTCACTAAAGATTTTGCCATGTAACCTGATAGCCAATGACTCAGTACCAGATTTGCCAACCGGTTCTGTCTCAACACTTTTCGCCATGCCACCAGACACGTAGGCTCCAATACCACCGCCCCGACTGTATCTTTGTTTTCCTAAAAGTACAACCAGCAAGAGAAAAGTAATGGTGTTCATACTCATACATAAAGGTTATGACCTGTGATTATGATGCTTATAAATGCAAGACAGACAGAATAGAAAAGAGTAACCCTTCAACTTGAACGCAATAGCTGATATTAACTATAGCAGCGATAACAACTAGTGACATCATTTTGCAAGTATTTTTTTTTTCAGCGTTTCAATCGCAATCAAATTTTATGTATTTTTATCTTGAAACATCCTGGGAATCAGATCATTTTTAGCAACAAAATACTTACAAATAATATGGATGATTTTTGATAAAATCTACTAGACTTTGTATAAGTTCATTTTTAACAGAATTCAATTTTCTTTTTCTTTTTATAACCTCAACATTCAGGCGATATCTATTTTCCTGTTTAAACTGAGAGTCTTCAATTCTGTTTAAAATTCTACATTAATTCCCAGAAGCATTGCAGTATTTATACTTCATAGAATATATCTTTGAAAGCTACAGCCTCTACCTACTGTATGCTATTAGCTGATGGTCTCAAAGTGTTGTAACATTTTACAGGTCACTTCAGTCTAACTGGTTACTGCTGTCAAGATGACAACTCTGCATCAGAACACTGCGGGCCCAACTACTATTTACCTGCTGAAGGTTACTATACTTAGGCCATACAGCCGGAAGCATCTAGCAATGTGTAGTCTGTATGATCATTTGCATATGTCAATTAAAAGTTGACAGCATAGACTAACAAAGCTCCAAATCCAATGGGAATGAATATGGTAAACATTCAGTTTACTGCTATGCATGTACTATTCGCTTGAAAAAACCAACCATAATCAAATGCTGTCTGTACCGTATTGTACTTTTTTGATTCTCAAGCAAAATTGTTATTGAAAAACTCCTCTGCAACTTTTACATAATCCAAACATAAATTTAAACTCCGTCAAGGGTATAGTGAGGGTTTGGATAGCAGGAAATCATATTTACTTTTGATATATAAAGACGGGTTGCCACCATGCTTTGAAGTGATGATACTACTAGTTCATACCTGCTTTTATAATGCCTTTGGTTGTTGGGATGGAGGGATAAATAAAGTAGAGAGCTATTGAAAATCCCAGAAGGAAGATTAGAAGGCTCTTGTGAGTACGTGTCAGCGCCTGTACTTTAAGACCAGTAACCACCATCTAAAATCATAAAAACTAGATTAATATGCTTACTCATTCAGTGCCATTGTATTCTTATTTAGAAGAGACGCTGTGTTTACCAAATTTGAACGTTATATTATATGCGGTGCCGATTGTAATTATAGTGCCACCTAGATTTTCTGTATTTATAGTCAGCTTCCTACGTAAACTAACTTACAAGAAACTTGCTTTGTAGACACTTTGCCTGCCAGGAAAATAATTATCAAGAGATATAATTGATTTATTGGTCACCCATTTTATCTTAGCCTGGGATTGTTAATAAGAGCTAGCCAACTAAATATTAAGGCATTAATAGGTCACCAATTTACTTTCATATAGACGTATATATATGCTCAAAGTCCATGTTAAATTTGGCCAATTTTGTTGACTAATGTAAACTCAGTGTTTATTAGATTTTTTCATAATGTGGATATACTACTACATGTTACACACAGACTACTACTACTACTACTACTACTACTACTACTACTACTACTACTACTACTACTACTATTACTACTACTACCACTACTACTACTACTACTACTACTACTACTACTACTACTACTACCACTACTACTACTACTACTACTACTACTACTACTACTACTACTACTACTGCTGCTACTACTACTACTAGTGCCCTACTACTACTATACTACTACTACTAATACTACTACTACTACTGCTATTACTACTACTACTACTAATACTACTACTACTACTGCTATTACTACTACTACTACTAATACTACTATTACTACTACTACTACTACTACTACTACTGCTACTACTACTAATACTACTATTATTGCAACTACTACTACTACTACGACTACTACTACTACTACTATTACTACTACTGCTACTACTACTAATACTACTATTATTGCAACTACTACTACGACTACTACTACTACTACTATTACTACTACTGCTACTACTAATACTGCTACAACTATTGCTACAACTATTATTACTACTGTTACTTCTACTATTACTAATACTACTGTGACTACTGATAAAGGCAAAGAAAAGTAATATTTGTTGATATTTAATAGTTTTTATGTGTAGAGAATCCTTAGTGTTTCATCGATGTGCATATTTGCATCATTAATCTAATGAATACTTCATAAAATATAAACTAATAATAAATAGCATGTATATTTTAAGTTGTCCTATAATTATAACTATCATGGTTTTTAGCATTAAATGCTTATATTACTTCTTTGTTGGTAGTGATTAACCCCATTGCTCAAATTAATAAAATAAGTTTGAGAACCATCTCTAGTACTCAGCTCTAAAACTTTTTGTTAAAAATGTAAAATATTATTCTAAGAAAGAAATCAAACAGAGAACTTTAAAATGATGTAAACATGGAATGGATACGTTGGTAATAGCATAGTATTAGCAACGACAAAGAATACTGAAATTAGCCTACTTAATGGAAGAAAGAATCCTTTGTTGATTGAAACAAGTATACTTCAACATATGAGTGTCTCAACATATGAGAAATTCAAGGTACGAGGGAAATTCCGAGCCAAATTTGAGATATGAGCATACGAACCAGCTTTCGATGCTGCTTCTAAGTGGCTGGACAATGCTGAGCTTTTTTTTCGTCAAATCAAAAAGGATTTAAAAAAGTTGGCTAAAGTGAAAGCAAAATCTGAGTCTCAAATCCGCAATTGAGCCTGAATGCTTTGCATTCACACTCTCTTTCAGCTCAAGTTCATGTTTAGCTATAAAAGCATCACAAAGTGTAGTGTACCAAACATATTACCATCAAGTCACTTTCACACCACCATTAGCTCAGAGCATCAACCATAAACCACCACCAGCATAAAATCACTTTACACTGCCATTAGCCGCTACCGTCTGTGTCGAAGATAAAAATTTCAAGCAGTATTGTAAATAATAATGTTAAATTTTACTGCAAATCATAACCACTAACTAGGTATTTATTACTTTGTGAGTGTAGACAATGAATATGAACAATTAAAAATGCATTTTTCTAAAGTAATATTCTGCTTTAGATGTTTTTAGAGAGTAGTATTTTGGTATCAATTTGAATTTTTTATTTTATACGTGAACCATTGATTTGAGATATGAATTGACATACGATCTCTGTTCTCCAACGCACTAAACTTGTATGTTGAGGTATGACTGTACTTTTTTGGGGTATGATGTATCTTCACCGTCTAGTTGTTATTTAGAGAGTAATTTATTATATATTTTTATAGTTGATTATTTCAGTACTATGAACATTAGGCTCTTATACACTACAAATTTTGTTAACATGTTAACTAGCAACACGTTAAATATTATGTGTTGCTAGTTGACATGTTGACCTGTTAACGAGCTCTATTAACAACCAACAAACTACTAAAGTTTATTTTTATTCTAATAATATCAATTTATCACCAATAGTAGTTCATTCTTCTAATGTAATTAAATCCATTTTAGATATTAATGGCCGCTTGGCTTTTTCAAGTTTTTAAAACTAATTAAACTCTTAATATGAATGTATCCATGAATGTATCTATGAATGTATCCATGAATGTATGCATCCTAGATATAACAGACAAAGAACTTCACTATCTTGTTAAATTATTAAACTTATAAAAATATAGGGTTAGTCAAAGCAAACATTCAAAAAGATAAAAGTAACTTAAGATAAAATAAAGTAATTTTTGTTACCATCAGACGTCTTGCAGCCAAGTAGTATATTTTCTCTGTACAAAACTTACTTATGAGTTAAGAGCGTACTAATTTACTAACAGAAAATGATGTTTGTACTCCTGCAAAACAATTACTTGAAAACTTATGTCAAAACTGTTTATAAGCTATGGGAGGCTGCTGAATTTCTGATTTTATACAAAGTTAAGAGTTGGCACAAACAGTAAACTGCCACAAAAGTAACAAGTAAATAGTATTGCCAACATTTAACCAAACAATCTTTCACAGGGCAGCTTAATTTATCAAGTTATAACTTGTTATTATGAGATACCGTATCTCATAGCTAAATAGTATATTTGTTCAATATGAGACACACCAAGTAGTTAGCAGTTGATTGATGTAAAAGCAGACAATCATGTGATGATGTCTGTACTCGGAGTAGTTACTTCCCATTTATTAAGATATTGCTTTAAAAATTAAGTTAATGACGCTTTTCAACTGAGGTGGGCTCAAATGTTTGTGTAAAGCTTTCAACATTTTGCAAAATTTCCCTCAAAATATTCTATTTGACCCGTTAAGTTCTTTCCTAAAACAATGGCTGAATGTTTAAAAGACTACAAATTTTATAGCTCTTAATAAAGATGTATGCATTTGTGTTCAATTCGGCTATTTCAGAGTGTCACGACATTGTTCAATTTTGCTTTATAATGCCAGTGTTTTGACAGATAAGTGCAAGCAAGTCTCTTGAAAAAGAACTACATCATAATAAGTGATCAAAGTTTTAAATTCGTTTGCTGAATGCATTAACTAATGAAGGGATCTTTAATACTTTTGAAACTCTCCATTGAAAATTGCTGAAGCTATGTTGAAATTTGAATCAATATTTCAGTACACTACCGGTCTTAAAACTACTGATATGCTATGTCAGTCAAGCATAAAATATTATTTTTTATGGCATTTTTTTATTTGTTCAAATGACTTGAAAAGAATATAAGGAACTATTTTAAGGAAATTAATTGAAATCTGTAGCTCCAATAAATCTATTATATATTGAGACAGAAAAGAGGTTTTGACCTGATCATTAGGATTTTGAGTTTATATCATAACAACTAATCTAATTTCATTTGTTAGCAAGCTAGCTGACCTATTCTCTAATCGAGGATAGTGCACTCACCTTGGTTTAACAGAGCTGGTTACTTGTACTAAAGACTATATATTGATTGATTTCTCTGTATTGCATTCATGAACTCGTAATGTGTTTACAGCAGAAGTCGTTATACGCTAATACTACTGCAAGGGACAGGCTGCAGAACATTAGTCATGGCTTATGCTTGTGTAGCTCTTCCAAGGCGTGGTTTGTTATCCGCTCTGCTGCATCCCCAGCGATGCATGTAAAAATTGGTGAACTTTACAAACTTCACGTTTAAACTTCAACTTCTATGTTTAAATGAGCTGTTTCTAGTGAACAAACGAACCAAACATAGTGAATGGCTTATTAGAGACATTTCAATGATAAAGATGATTGGTGTTTACTGGTACATTGAGAGTCATAATTGGAGTTGTATTCAAACATCTGTCTATCTAAACTTTTAAAAACTGCTTGAACAAGTTATTATATATTATAGTGTTATCCCCCTGCCACGTTTCCATAAAATTTTGCTATAAGTTTGCTAGATTTTGCAGAAAAACTAAAACAGGTAATGGCAACTTTGAGCTTCAGTACAAAGTCATATTTCTTTTTTGCAGTTAAAGACATATTATTTCTATATTTGTTAAGTTGATTGTCATCTTTTTATGCTGAACCTAGTATATTAGCTCAACAATGTGTCGTTATAAATGTGAAGTTTTAGCTAGATAGCAAAGGAGACTAAACAGTAAGGCTAATGAGCTTTTGATTTATATCTCACAGCGACATAGTCAAGTTATAATTGAGGGGTGACGTAAAGGAAAACCACTGATAAATAATGAATGCATTTTACAAGGTACCAGCATCGTGTGGGTTATCAAAATTACCTCACAGATAATTCAATCTCTCCAAAACAAATCATGGTAAAACTCATTTAACAGTGACTAAAAAGTTTGTTAGAAACGTGTTAAATCCTGGCTTCAAAGTCTTTGGTCTCTTATTGTGCATTGCAACTGGTTTGTTCTTGTTACCCTTTAGCTACTGCAATAAGAACTGATTATTTTAGGATTTTCTCATGAGTGTTGAAGCCAAAAAATTGTGTTCTGGTATTATTTGGTAAATCTTTAATACTCTTCCTAGAAATTTGGAATTTGTTAAAATCTCTGCTAGAAATTAAGCACCTGTGATACATCTTGTTATAGCTCACAATTAATATTTTACATAAGGAATGAAATTTGTGCTGAAAACTAACTTTGAGGTGGAAAACAATTATACTTCTGTTGTTGCAGTAGTCGATAGTAGTCAAATATGTTTTAATCATTGAGATATTAGCAAATTGGCCAATAACAGTAAATATATACTAGTAGCTATTTTATTCTAAAAATCATGTGAAATGGCTTTTTTCATAAAAAATTAGGTGGAATGACTAAATTTGTCTCGCGAAATAGTTTGAAAAGCACAGAAATGTTTGAGACTAAATTGTTTTCGCTCATATCGGGCAAATGTTTGTTTCTCTCATACTTTTGTATTTATTGCTTGGAAAAATCCCTAATTCTTAACTTCTTTATGTGTGTGCTCAGGTGTGAATAGACGGTGTTTTGAGGACATTATAACATATTTTATATAAAAAAATTATATGGAAATAAAAAATTGTTTCCTCACCATTGATAACCTAACTGGGAGATAGCCCTTACTCAAGTTCATGTAATCAGCCATATGCTTTGAAGTTTGAGCACTCACTTAAAGAACTTACCCATTCCCAATGGAGTGTTTTTTTGTATCTGACTTGTGCTGATTGTTGCAGGTATTTGGGCTAACCATAGTTGATGCTTAGGTGTTATTGTACCCAATGCTCCAATGACTACCAGAATTACAGCGGTTCTCATATGCCAGCACTTTTCCATTTCTACCCCCAAGTAGGAGATATTTTTCAAATTTTTCCTTGTCTTTGCTGGCTAATACGTAACCACTAGGTACTGTTATGTTGATTACAGCAGCCTTATAGCTCTATATATCCATCACCACAGGCATCCTCTGCTTTAGAAACCAAATCAGGGATACTCTGAAGTCAACCTGACCCCAGTTTTCTTTTTAGTAGAGAACCCTACTGTGTCGTCCGAGTCTTGCATGGCTATGCTCTGACACACAGCCAATGACTCTTCATCTGAGTCTATGAGGCCATTCAATTACTCTTCTTCTCCTGCCTACAAGGGTTTCAGCAGGCTAAAAACTTCCTTCAAAGAACCAAGGATTTTACCTTGTTTGCTGCTGGAGGTCCATATCAACAGTGTGAGAAAGCTGTAAACAACGTGACTGGTGAGTGATATCCTAAAAGGTTCTTTTCACAGTTTTCTTGGTAGCGATCGATAATGCAACTCAGTTTTTTAAAGAAGACTTTTGAGCTCGGCCTTTCTTTTGTCTCAATATCACTCTGCGAAAATTGTGGCTCAAGCTATTTTAAGCCTCGCCTACCCACTGTACCAATATGGCTCTCGAGTTGTCCAAACTGGCCCATATTGTGCCGAGTGAATACTGGAGCTGGTTATATTGGCCTGGAGGCTAGACAAGTAGTCTTGGAATACCAAAGTATTTACTGTTTGTACTTTGTCTCGCCAGTTCTTCCCGGAGGGCTTTCATCCTGGGCACCTGTTCCCGTGATCCCTAAGCATCCAGTTTAAGGATAGATAGCTTCACCATCTCTTCTAGATATATTTCTTGCTTTTTTCACATTGACTTGGCTACTCTCATTTTCAGGCTTCTCCATAACTCTATGGTAGCTGGGACTCATTTCAGCTACTCTGGACACATGTGATAGAGTTTTAGCCGGCCTTCATTGTAATTTGAAGACTGACCCTGTCGTTTTATCATATTTGTTTGGTTGAGCAGGGCCTTTATAACCTGGTATGCCTCACAAATATAACTTCCAGTTTTGCATTGTCTCCTCTTTCTCTCCACTAATTTATCATCTAGGCCCACTATCTGGAAACATAGAGGACAGCTTCTTTTGGTTCTCCTGATAGATATCAATCTGTGCCTGACGGAGTGCGATGTGAGCCTCTTCCATTCTTTTGAGTAGCTCTATACCTCGTACTTGTTAGTTGGATATGGTTATGTATAGATATGCAAGCTTGTAAGTTATAGCCATTGGCTAATGACTTGAGTTATAGCTGTTTTATTAAGTGAGCACAAATGTAGGAGTTGTGCTTCTTTAATGAAGTAGAACAACTGCACAACTGTAACTTTTTTAAAGAGTAATAAAATAAATATGCAAACTTTACTAAAGAAACACAAAGTCAGTTTTTTGCACTAAATATAGTAATAGCTAGCTACAAAATACTATTAACATTACGGTCAACAAATAATTACCAAGTAGTAATTATTAAATATGGGTAAAAATAGGAGTTGTTCTTCTTTAATAAAAGAACACAACTCCATTGTTTGCACTCTACAAATTAATGGTAATTGCATAACCGTCTGCCCCTATCCATTAAAAACAATTAACATGCTAATTTTGCTAGTTGTGCGTTTTTACTTATGACTATTGATTACCAAAGCTTAAAAAACTATTTAGCATCAGGTTCAAACTTCATTTGAACACGTGTTTCAAAACTTAAAATATGAAATATATATTATGTAATTCAGAAGGTTCTTAGTCAAGATGAATGCAAGTCACGAACAAACGCGAAGAAAAAGCAAGAAATGCTTGCAAATCGTAAAAGTCTAGCGGATTGTACTTGTACAGATAAGTTATTCTGTACATTTGGGCTATGAAACAGTGATGAGAATAGTATCTTAAGAGTGCTTATTGTATAAGTAGTAAATGTATTTAACAACTTAACACTACAAGTCTGTACTGCTCTATCAAAGGCTCTAATATCAAGTACAGTATTGTTGCCTGCATAAACCATGATAGTTTTATGTTCAATTTTTGTAATCTGATTTGTCAAATTAATTACAAAGTAAAAGTTAAAAATTCAAACTACAAAAATTAAAAACGTGTACTTAATAAAAAACAAGTAATTAAAAGACCAAATTACAAGTAAAGTATTTATTGTACACTACTGCATCATGCTATGGCATGATGCAGTAGTGTACATGTAAGGTGTAGTATGGTACGATGTAGTAAATAATTTTATGGTATATGGAACAGTATGTTAAGATAAAGTATGGTAAAGTGGGATTTGACACTGTATGCTATGATATGAGACAGATATGATAGTATGAAAGTATGATAGCATGATAGTATATGAAACCGTATGATATGGTATGAATCAGTATGGTACAGTACCATATCGTCTCGTATTGGACAGTATGATATAATTATATACTTTGTAGAAAGCAGTACCCTGTTTTTTACTCTCTCTCCATTAAATAATAGGCCTTTTTTGCCACCAATGCTAACTATTATTTTGAAAGATATGAGAGTAAATGAATCGAGAACAAAAAAACACCTTTTACTTCTGTTAGTGACATTTGGTTTGGTGAATCTTTAGGTTACGCTCATGCTCAAACTCTTTTGTACAGTTGTTGATAAAACACCAGGAGTATCCACAGTTTCCGCATTGTTCTGATGTCGCCCAGTCATTTCGTTTCTTTTTGACTTTCTGGCAATTTCCACATATGTTTAACTTCTCCTTGGAGACACATGAATGATAGTTCCTTTGATGACGCAACAGAGAACCTCGAGTTATGAATATTCTATCACAATCATCTATCAAACACCACATATAGTCACATTCAGGGTTGGTGCACATTCTGTATGAGATTCCAGGTGATCGTTGCTTTTGTTGATTGCAAACACAATAGAGAAACTTATTATTTGTTGAGGCTGTTTTGTAGAAGTGGTTAAAACTTTGATGAGATTTGATTTTTGCATATTTTCCTTGTTCAAGACAGTTGGGAAACATGCAAATAGATTTTTTACAAATGTTACATTGAGCAATTTTTTTATTTGAATGTGGAATGATTGTGCCACATGAGCACAATTTCGGTGCAGCCGGTGCTATTGAAGTATGCTGGCTAATTGTTTGCTTTAACTTATTTGGTAATATATGGAGTCTATGATAATGCTGATGAGCAGTTGACACATTTTTGGTAATATAATGACATTCTGGAAACATACATAAACGATAGCCACACTTCTGGCATGTATGTATATGACTTTGTAACATTGGTGTTGCGGCATTACAGTGACATATTTTAGCAACAGCTTGTATCTGAGCAATGTTGGCATCTGGTTGTTGAGAATAAAAATCGGTTTTGGGAACATCTTCTGCAAATGTTGTTGATCTTAAAAATTGATCTTTACTGCTGAAGGCTTCCTAAAATAAATAAATATTTTTATAATTGGCATTCTTACAGCCAAGTATACATATTTTAATTAGCAATTTAATATAACTCCACATTTTTAAATCTGACAAAAAAAATAAAAAGCTCATTATAAAAAGCAGTGGCAAAAGTAAAACTGACCTCGTAAGCTATTTATAGTATAATTATTTATATTATTTAAACTTAATATTTTATGCAGATGAAGTTGTACAAATAAATCATTAATGTTATTTTATAAAGTTTTGGGGCCTAAGTAAAAATGTGTACACAAAAACTTGAATCACTGACTCATCTCTCTTTATGGGCGTGCATGCCTAGGTTGAAGCCTCTAGCTTCCTGACTGGATGGGCACACCGGATACCTGTTTTAAAAGAGGCAGGCTCAGGACCAGATTTACTTGATCTGGGCCCAAATGCTAATAAGGGATGGTACAGGGCCAATCAGGGCACAGGCGCTGCATTTGCATCATTCAACTAGCTACTTCATTGCAGGAAAGCTAAAGAGGCAATCCATCCAAGACAGAAAAGGAGAAAAAGCCGGCTTGACCCAAGGTGGATGTGAGCTAGAAACAACGATCAGCCTCCAAAAGAAGAAGGCAAAACCTCTCTTCATATATAAGGACAGTAGCGAGACCAAGCCAAGCAGTACACAGAAAAGTTTCAATGCAAACAGCTGAGTACATGTACATACTCTTAACTGTTACCAGTATAATTTTGAAACTATATTATTTTGACTCAAACAAGTGGCAGATTTTAAGTGAAGCAGTTAGAGATTTCTGGAGATGCTTTAGAGTATGTTATACAGATTAATGATTACTAAATATGCCTGACTAGCATATTTTGTAATATGTAGATAGCTTCGTCCACCTGAGCAAGAGAGGGACATAAGGGTGCCACTTTCAGTAAGCTACACGTTTGGGACGCTTCACATCATAAAGTGACCATCAAATTTAACTAATACAAATTCAGCATCACTACACACACTTACAAATAAGTTTCAAATTTACATTACACTTAAATTACATCTAATTTTGTTTTAATTATCACTATTTACCTATCTTTAGTGAACTTTACTCTTTTTGCTTCGATTTTAGATTTACTTTCAGCTTCATAATTAGCCCTTTTAAAACATTTTTGACTCACTGAGAAAAGTTGATTGATGCTGTTCTCATAAGCAGCCTTCCTTATATTATGTCTTCTAGCAGCTGCATTAAGAAAAGTCTCAAATACTTGTGTCTCAACGTTATTTTCACTTTTCAAAAACAAGAAATTCTCAAAATCTTCCTTGTATCACATATTTCCAATATGCTTGGACACTCGTATGTCAAGATATTACGGTATGGAACTCATATGCAGTCTACTGAGTACCACTGCTATTAGGATCAGCTAATAGTTGAGAAATACTGAATCAGCTAGCTGAATGTCTACTATTTTGATTATAGACTACAACACTTAGAAAAACTCACTCATCAGGCTTCTGAGGCAATGAAATAGATTTACCCAAAAACCAGATTTGCTAATTTTTCTGTTGACAGTGTCTCCATTACTATTTACTTTGGTGTGCTCAAAGTGACTCGCTAGCTCTTCTATCATCATCAGATGCTGCAGTTGAGTTGCTATGATTTCTCCAACAATCTCCATACTCTATAATCATAGTAATCCATACTCCAATAATTACCATACTCTAAAATTATACAGCATTTGGAAATTATAAATTAATTAATGTTTTAGATTTAAAAAATTTAAAAGAAGAGTTGCAACATATTTTATGTTTCAGTTAAAGTAAGAGTATTAATAATACTTCCCAAATAATTAAAATATTGTAAACGTTGAGTCGATTAAATTAATTTTACATTATATTGTGCTTTAATTTTATAGACACTTTATTATGTACATTAAGAAAAACAAGTACCAAATAATTAAGCATTTAGTAGAAAATGTTGGTATTCTAAGCATGGAGTATGTAGTTCTTTTTTTATTTCAGATTTTTAGCATATTAATTATAATATTAATAATTATTAAATATTCTGTCAGTTAGAAAACACTATAAAAATTTGACATTCTCAAAACGCCTATTTTAAATGCTTATAAGCATATTTTTAATAATTATATTTTGCCTACGAAGCAGTCTGACACATATAAAAAGATTATAAAAAAATATCGAGCTCTCATTCAAATTTGTGGACTAGGAATTGATGAATGATTGCTGCTGCTGTAGCACAAGCAAGATAACACAACAAGGCTATAACAAGTTTGGGAAAACAAGCAAAACGTGCAGAAGGTGCAAGCCAAACAGTCTTTTCAAAGGTGTATTTCATAAACTTAACTTCCAAGCTTGAAATATATAGCCAAGGAGCATATGCTCCTTGGCTCCGTTGATGAGAACTAGTCAAAGGCTGTTTTTGTGGCATTTTTTACTGAGTTTTCAGTAAGTTTTAAGAAAATATTTCAGAAGCATTTTGCCATAACAATCTTTCTGTACGCATTTCTATTTTCCAACCTTCCATTAAAAGTATGGTTGGAAAAAATGAAAACAATCAAAAATTATTGACTCTAGCTGAGTGGACAGTTAGGACATTAATAGACCTAAAACACTACAGAAGACTTTTACGTCAAATAGCACTTGTTGCAAAGGAGCTCTGTTGTTACAACATAAACACAGCTGCTCTATCTGATGCTCCCCTGCTTCTGTATGGAAGCATAGTAGTATGACAGACAATGTATGCACTTTCTTTTAGAGTAGTAGGCAAACAAATGGGTGAAAAGAGTCTGAGGTATAGTTTACTTTTAAAAACTTTATTGCCCAATGCGCAGAAAAAGGATCTGGTGCACATATCTGATCAGATTATGACAATAAAACTGCCACTCCAAGAAAAAGGGTATATTACCTCTTTTAAGCCTTATGTTCTTTTTAAAAAACCTAACAAGAACAATGGGTTCTACAATTCTACAGTGGTTTGAGAGATAGCATTGAACGTTTCCCTATTACCAAAAAGTTGATTGTTGCTGAATACATGTATGATATAGCAGAGACAAGGTCAAGAAATTAGCCTGATATTTTGAGAGCATGAAGTACAGACACATACACCTCAAAGAGTCTATTTCTGTTGAAGTTCTGCTCAAGCACAGGCGGCTCGTCGCAAAAGCTGTTTTGTAGCCTGTAGAAGATCACAAAACTGCCTGAGTGAGTCTATCGGTCAAAGCAAGTTATCCTCTTTGACTATATCACTATAGACACTCAAATAAAATGATGCATACATTCGACAGCAGTCAAGAGAGGAGCTGTTTGTGCCACAGATCATAACATGATGCACAAAAACCTTCTGTTCAATATGAGACCTCAAAGGAGAAATAGCAAAGGAAAGCCAATGCTCAGAATAAATGTGGACAGGTTTAAAAACTCTGAAAGCTGTCAGTAGTTTCAGAAGAAAATGGATGACAACAGGGTACAAAGCTGCGGTGAAATGATTATTATAGGAAAGATATATGCTAAATACAGTCACATATGAAACAGCATATGAGATTTTAGAAATTGGATGGGGAAACATCAAAATTGGTTTGATGATAATGATTTTCTACTAAGCACACTGATTGATGAATGAAACAAAGTCAATGTACATGTATGTAAGATACAGCAAAAGACCTGTGCCTACACCCTCTTTCTAGCAAAAGCAATAAAATGAATGCAACAGTAAAACAGTAGAGTGCCCACACAAATGACCTTAAGGTTTTTTTGCGATGGACGAAGACGTTTATGAGCCTCAGAAAAAAAACTGTTCAACTTTTTGCTTAAGTTTTTTAACCCTTTGACCAGCTATTCAATTTGTCTGGCGACATGCCTAAAAAAACACTTAAAATACAGTGATTATGACAGGCATAAATGCTGGACAACATCTCAAGTTCAGGTCAATTCCAAGTAGCAAACAATTGCATAAAAAGAAATAAAAAATATAACACTTAGTTGCTGCGAGATTGTTGTGGAAGTGTAAAAACAAGGTCAGCTTTGAAAACAAAAAGGTTGCATAATATGCCTACAAATATTGAAAAACTAAGCTAGAAATACAGAACTGCAAAGATGCAAACATTGCCCAGGTATTAACAAAAAGGCAGCAGGGCATATGGCATTTAGAGAAGAATCCCTCATTTGTCATTTGCCGAGTAAATTTTTGCATTTATTAACCTTAATCAATTACATCCTAATACACCCTCAGATTATAACAGACACCAAAAGTGAGTTCTGACAAAACCAAATCATCATAAACATGGCATTTAAACTTTTCAAATTCCAAAGAATTTTACCGAACAAAGCTTGGAGCTCTACACAGTATTCATAGTTTTAACCAAAACCTTTGATACCGTTTTACAAGATTGGCTCTGGAGCTAGTTGTACAAAGATGTAACGGAATGCAGGCACACATGGTTGAAGGTAAAGAATCGGAAAATGAGTTTGTGGTAACAAATGGAGTGAAGCAGTGCCAGATCTATACACTATTCTCTACCTCTTTGGCTTGTCTGCTTTATGTAGTCTTCAATGATGTGTATCAGTGATGTAAAGATAAGATATAGTGCAGATCTTTCAACATCTTCCATTTTATAGCAACATCTCATGCCACAGGACGTCTGATTAAAGGGATGCTATTTGCTGATGGCTGTGCATGGTTGCTCATTCTGCCCAGACTTGCAGCTTCTTCTGCATTACTTTTCTATAGCTGCATACCAGTTTAACTTAAATACTAATATCAGGGTATACCTCCAAGGCCTTGTGTCCAACCCTGCAGGTATTGAAAAGGAGCTCTAAGCAAGAATGAGCAAAGTCATAGTGCTTATGGTAAGCTTTAGTACGTTCTAGAAAACCAAGCATGTGTCAGCTAGGGTGAAGTGGGAAGAAGATGTGACAGAAATAGAGGACCAAGCCCAAAGCGGAGTATAACCAACGCAGAGGACAGAAAGCAAAACAAGTTCACAAACATAGAGATTTTTGTAGGCATCTAAAATGTGGTAAAAATACTTATAAAGAAGCACCATTAGAGAAGTTGTTCAACTTTTCTGATGGTGTTTGTTTTTGTCCAAAAAACGAAATGAGTTTCAACTTTTGAGGCCGATTTCATTACAGCTCTACATAGATATTTTCTGTGTTTTTTGCAAGGCTGCTAAGGTATTTGGCTTCAAAATGTTTCCTGGTTTTTGACAACCAGCCGCTTAAAAATTCGTTTGGTTAAAAGCGCAATAATGTGCCTTTGCATGCGTTGAGGAAAATTGTCCGCTATAAACGCTTTCATGGATTATTGTCATGAAAGCTGTGTAGCAATGAGTGTTGAAACTGTGGCATGCACTCTGCGGGTTTTCTGATAAAAAAATTGATGGCACAGATCCTAATGCTAGCTTTTGTTAAAATACACAAATATTGATTTGATAAAACACCAAAAATCTACTATATACAAAGGTACAACATTTGACCAGTGAATGAGAGACATAAAATTAAACTTAATTTTTTGATGTTATACATACATGTAACTACCGCAAAAAATATTTAACTAAAATGTGTTATTTTATGCTAAAACAAGCTAAAGTTATGAGGACATGTAAAAAGATTAATTTTAGTCTCAAAATTATGTTTTCAACATCATATTGAAGTTCACAAAAGATTTAAAACTACTTAAGGTTGATAGTTGATAATATATAAAACTTGAGATACTACACGTAAATATCACCTTCCCAATAGCCTTTATATTGAGAATAAATTTTTGTACTCTCCACATGCTTGATAATAGTTAAAAAGTATTTACTGCAATAATTCTCTCCCAGTAAACCTCTCCATCAGCAAACAAAGCTCTGTATGATTGGTCAAAGGACTCAGCAACTTCTTCATTTGTGAAACTTTTACACACTTTTCCAGCCATTCTTATTACTTCCGTGCTGGATGCTTTAATTTTATCCCTTCCTGTAATTTAGTATTTTTTTGAGTGTTTGTCTCAAATGGACTAATTACAACTGCTCCTGAACAGTTCTCATATAACAGTTTTTATGAGTTCTATTTGACACAATTGTCACACTTTTTTCACATTAATATTTTGTCACATCATTCTCGTGTCTACAATCTGTTGCTGTGTACTAGCTAATAAGAATTACAAGTCTGTAGCTAATTTTTTTATCACTTTAATAAGACATAAAGTGCTAAAAATGTTGTGGATAGATGTCTACAAAAAAGAATATCTTTGCGGCATACTTCTGTTGTAAGATAGTAAAAAACACAGGCTTATAACTGTTGCATTCAAACTTCAATTATGCATTATACAATACTGTGGAATACCATCTTTTATTCATGATAGTACATGACATGAAAAAAATATAAAACAAAACTTTAAGTCTATAATTATTAAGTAACTTACTATTACCACATTATTTGTAATTATTTAACACGTTTATTATTTAAACTGAGCGGGCGGCCGCATATAACGAAAGAAGTGTTGTACACAGAAGAATCAAGTTTCAACATCATGTTAAAAGTGTCAGCTAATGTTTTACAGCAAATAAATTTGATTTGGTCTAAAAGATGTTCATGCATTCATAAGCAAACAAGCTTACTTTTGTGTGCTCATGGATTTTGTCATACCTAGTAAAGTTAGCTTTACAATCACATCTTGCTGAAGCTTAGTAGGTTCACCTTTGTTCAACAAAGTCTTGTCAATTTCAGCTTTATTCTTATCATATGCTTCTATACCTCTTGTTTGTAACCTGACAATGAAGTCTGTGAGAATTATTAAGTTGGTGAAATTTTAGGATGTGGTAGAAGACACTATTAATTGTTATTAATATTAAGGTCAATATCATTTTACTAAGAAATCATCGTCAATAACGTTTTGTATATCTTTACATCAGCTTTGCTCAGAAATTTAAAAACTCATTTCTTTTAGTAGTATGTTTGCAAATTTGTAGTTTTTAAATGTAAGATATGTTAGTAGGCTACTTAATCAGAATGTACATTTAATCTAAAAGCAACAGCTTTGATAGCTATTAATCTTTTTATACGGACAAGCAATAAAAAAAGTTTTTTAGTAATATGAAATTGTGAGAAACACCAACTGGCCAACAGCTTGACCAAGCACTCTTCTGGTTGCACAAATGCTCTAACAACTTGTTATCTAATAGACACTATATGGACCCTGACACGGAAAATCTTTAGGGTAAAGAGTGGAGTAGATTAGAAGGAACTCTCTATAGCTATGCACAACTACTACAAGGCTTTGAGATGGTTGGGATCCAGCCCTCTAGATAAAACCCTGGCTGGAAAATAAAAAAACAAGTCCAATATTGTTAATATTAATGTTATAAGAACTGAGCCATGTAAAATGTGGGAGAATGTCAACTTCAACTGACTCGTGTCTAAGTAATTTTTGGATTATGTAGACCAATCAACGACCTCTCTTATGTAATGAACTTTCAGCAGTTCAGGTAATCTATCAAGCTGTTTAAGATACATGTAGCTGTTCATGTGCAAAATGTGTACATTGAATAAAAACATTATATAATTTAACTTGAAGACAGCTCTAAAAGATTCAGAACATTAATATCTTTTTATGATTGTTACACCTCATTAATCCCAACGCTTATTAAACTTATTATTACTGCAAAACATTGTTCTAACAAATCTTGGCTTTGCAATATCAAGAGATTACTAATAATAAGCATTTCCAGCCCTGGCATACATGTACAGTTTTATTTTAAAACAATCAAAGATAATTGACGATAAAATACAAGCACCCTTTATTCATTGTGTAATATAACACTGCTAACAGTAATAAAAATAGTCTATTTATTGTTATGCACAGTAAAGGTTTTTAGTAGCTTTTCAATGATTAAATACTTACTTGTGCCAAATATACAGCTTTATGTAAATTTTTGACTTTGTAAAAATTTTACTAGCTTCATGCAGCTGATCTGCAACTTTTACACGAGCCATATTTTATCAGATAATTTAATGAATGTTGCTACCGCTATTGTTGATGCACTGAGTGTCATTTTTATCATTTTCAGATTACATTATAGTTGCAATACGGAATATTATATTTTTACTTATAAATAAGGGTTTCGAATAGCCAGTCGATGCTTTTAAAGTTTACTGTACAGCTGCCTGAAATGAGTAAAGGATTAAAGATGTTACACATTTTGAAAATTGCGATACGCATTTGCATTAGCGGTAATTTTAATATTTGAAATTTAGACCTGTGCTAACCGCAGATCCAGAAAAATAATTAGTAGAAGTTTAGAGGTACTCATACAGGTGGGTCTAATCTGAGTAGTTGTTTTATGTTTACATCAAAATGCATTTAAATATTCTTCAACTCAGATTGTACAATAAACTTATGGTTTTTCAGTAATATGTTTAGTAGGTAAATTTGTACTTGTGTTATCAGCCAACAATTAAACTTGCTGAGTAACACATAAGAATAGAACGAGCTAGTAACAGACTCTTAATGATACCCTCTTTGAAGTTAGTCAATATTATAAGTTAGTCAAATAATATCTACGATGACCGCAAAATTCTGTTAAAATTCACTCCCAATAAAACTTTCTAACAAATGGAAAAAGTTTTAGGATTTATAGTTATAGAATTAACAGATTAATTTTCTGTTAATTCTATAACAGAAAAATAATCTGACACTACAGCCGTGGACTTACTACCATGTTGATTTGTTGCCATAATCTCCACAAACTTTCTGTTGCTGCAACTGTCTGCACGCGGCCCAAAAAGGAATGACCTTTTTAAAAGCTATGGTTATTGTATTTTAGCAATAAATGGTAAAACCTGCAACTGCACCTTGCACTAGTTGACTACAGATATTCCATTACTAAAACAACTACAGCAAATATTTCATAACCGAAAGGAGTGAAACATATACAGAAAGAAGTGAATCATATACAGAAAGGAGTGAATCATATACGGAAAGGAGTGAATCATATACGGAAAGGAGTGAATCATATATGGAAAGGAGGAGTTGCGGACTGCCATCAACTCATATAATACCTAACTAAATGAAATATTAATCGAATATATATGCAATTGAATATACGAGGGTCAGTCAATAAGTAGTGGAAATTTTGTCATAACATTTTATTACAATAAGATATAGCTACAATTTTTTGTTCACTTTTCAACATAATCCCCTTCTTTTTCTATGCACTTGTTTCACCTTTCTGGAAATTTCTCAATTCCTGCAGAGTAAAATTCTGGCAGCTGGGTTCTAAACCATTCGCGCACAGCTTCCATGACGGCTGCATCAGTAGTGTAGTGCTTGCCTCTCATGTGGTTCTTTAATGGTCCAAAAAGATGAAAATTGCTTGCTAGATCTGGACTATAAGGAGGGTGTACTAACTCCTCCCAGCCCAGTTTCTCAATTTTGGCCATTGTATGGGCAGCAGTATGTGGGCGGGCATTGTCCTGGTGGAACACGAGATATCTATTCTGGAGGCCTCTTCTTTTGTTCCTTATGTCTTGCTTTACCACAGCCAGGAGCTCACAGTAGTTTTTAGAGTTAACAGTGTTACCATGGCTCTTGAAACCCCAAGTTATAGGATCCTTTCTATCCCAGAATACTGTGAGCATTACTTTCCATGTCGTTCTCGGGGATTTGAACTTTTTCTTTACAGGAGAGGTTGTCTTATCGCCCATTCTTGAACTCATCAACCCACCAATAGCAGCTTGTTTGTGACATACAGCTTTCCCCATATTTTTGTTTCATTTTTCTGTGTATGACTCTTGTTTTCACACTTCCAGCTCTCAAAAATCTTATAACACGTCTTTGCTCTATGAGTGAGCATGTTTTCAGCTTGGTGGCCATTTTGAATATAAATAATATCAAATAGTTGAATCACTAAAATGATGAATTTTTGGATAAGTGATGAGAACTCCCATTTATAAAAGTCTAGAAAATATTAAATTGCTAAATAAAATAGAACAAAAGTTATGACCAAATTCCCACTACTTATTGACTGACCCTCGTATATTGTATATCAATTAATTGAACCAATTATATATTAATCAATCATTAATTAATCAATTGTATATTAATTAATTGAATCAATTATCTACTATATAAACGGCAATCGTTGTCTGTCTGCGTGTTTGATTGATTGTCCGCCTTATAGAGTACTGTACGTTTTCGACTATTAGCCGCTACTAGGTATCTAGGGCGCGTTAACGGGATTCTCCGGTTAGTACACGCCTCTACTATACATAACCTATTCATAGTTTTACACAGACCACGTCATATCTGGTTAGCGCGCCTCTTTACGGCGCCCAATGACATTGGTGCATTCTGAACAGCGAAATTGTGGCCATGTGAAAAAGCACCGTTCTGAGTTCGACAGCCTATACAGCTATACAAATGTACTAATCATTGAATAAAATAAATTAATGAATAGTAATTTACATGCGATTAATATTTACTGCCAACGTGTCATGAGAAGGTCACGCGAACGTTGATTTCTTGCGGTCACGGGAAAACGCAGTTTTCACCTACTACATCTCTACATAAAACAGGTAGGTATTTTTTAATCAATGTTGTATTGTCTATGAATTGCCACACTTCCACTACATAAACCTCTCGCTTGCGTTCGTGTACAAATTTAGCTCTCGGCCTACTGCCAGCCATTTTGCCGATATTGCTTAATACAATGTATACGATATTTTTTCAATTTCAAACTCCATCTATACTGTTTGTTTTGGTTATATATTTCATTTTGCCAATATGTTAACAAGCACTGCTATACAAAAAATCGTTGTATCTATATTTTGCGCATTTTAATTATCTGTCATGTGTCATCAACATAAGTAGTTATTTGTTTTTTATCTCGGACGCATTTAATGAACTCGCTCAAAAAATCTTCGTTTTTACGTTAGAAATTCTCGAACGGAGATTTAAAATTAAATTTTAGGCTAACTTTATAGAGAAATATTTGGACAACACTGTCACTACTATAATAAAAGTCTTAAAGACCGTTGGTTATGTTATCAACGAATAATAAAATTCAGTTACTAGCAATTGCTGGGAAAGTCGCAAAAATGTGACTATGGCGGTCGACCATAGAAAACGCATGAGGGAGTCTACTTCAGTGAAAGGGTTGAAAACGTTGGATTTGCCACTGTTTGTGATAATAAACATGTTCATTTCCTTCCGCAGCTGAGTTACTTTTACTTTTTTTTCAGTTATGAGAACTACAGAAACTACAGAACTCGCACGGGCACTCCTAGCCTGGCGATAGGCAGCGGTGAGAAGAAAGCGAGCCGCGTATATTACAAAAAGCACACCATCTCATTCAATGTTAGAAATGCTTGAAGCAGTACGATGCCTTCCAAAAAGATCCAGAAAAATAATTAGTAGAAGTTGAGAGGTACTCATAGAGGTGGGTCTAATCTGAGTAGTTGTTTTATGTTTACATCAAAATGCATTTAAATATTCTTCAACTCAGATTGTACAACAAACTTATGGTTTTTCAGTAATATGTTTAGTAGGTAAATTTGTACTTGTGTTATCAGCCAACAATTGAACTTGCTGAGTAACACATAAGAATAGAACGAGCTAGTAACAGACTCTTAATGATACCCTCTTTGAAGTTAGTCAATATTATAAGTTAGTCAAATAATATCTACGATGACCGCAAAATTCTGTTAAAATTCACTCCCTATAAAACTTTCTAACAAATGGAAAAAGTTTTAGGATTTATAGTTATAGAAATAACAGATTAATTTTCTGTTAATCTTATGACAGAAAAATAATCCGACACTACAGTCGTGGACTTACTACCATGTTGATTTGTTGCCATAATCTCCACAAACTTTCTGTTGCTGCAACTGTCTGCACGTGGCCCAAAAAGGAATGACGTTTTTAAAAGCTATGGTTATTGGGCTTTAGCAATGAATGGTAAAACCTGCAACTGCACCTTGCACTGGTTGACTACAGATATTCCATTACTAAAACAACTACAGCAAATATTTCACTACCGAAAGGAGTGAATCATATACGGATAGAAGTGAATCATATACGGAAAAGAAGAGTTTCGGACAACTATCAACTCATATAATACTTAATTAAATGAAATATTAATCGAATATACAATGTAATATATGCAATTGAGTATATATTGTATACCAATTAATTGAACCAATTGTATATTAATCAATCATCAATGAATTAATTGATCATTAATTAATCAATTGTATATTAATTAATTAATTGAATCAATCATTCTATATATATGTATATGTTTCTCAAATTATGTGTCTATATCTATGTCATTCCGGCTATAGCTATTATTAGAATAGCGTAGCTGGGCCACAATGCTGACGCAATGTAATTGCCTACTGGAATTAGAAGCTTACTAACTAGCTTAGTGGAATTTTCCATTGGCAATGTGCCAGGCCACTTGGCAATGAACTACCACTTGCTGGATAGTTGCAGGCCAGCAAGTGTTAGACAACCTTCATCACTTCTCATTGTTTATAAGCTGACATTCAGTACCCGAGCAACGCCAGTAGGCACAGCTAGTTGTATATATATTGATTATATATACAAATTATTAAATGTGAAAAGATTATTATTACTTTGGTTTAAATTCACAGCTTTCTAAAAGTTTTTTTACAACTTTGGTATGACAGTATGGTCACAATATTTTATAAAAATGTTTTTTTTAAAGGGCTGTTCATAATGATCAACAGTATTCTGTGTTCTGCTGTATTCTGTAGCTGGTGTAAGTTTAAAGACGGCATTCTCATCAGTTAGTACTGCTTCATAAATCCGCGAACTGTTTATTGTACAGTCAGATCACATACTTTCTGTAGATCATATGTAATTTATTTAGCAATATACCTATGAAGGGAGTTTAGTAGCTTTTGAAGTTGACTGAACCATTTAAACAAGTTATGCAGCAACAATCAAAGATTTGGAGTAATAACACCGCTTAATAGAAAATTTTCTGTAACTGGTCTTTGGTTATAGATGCGTATTCATGCTTAGAACTTTGCACGAGGTCCAAATAAAAGCGATTTATAATTATTCAAATAATCAATGTTAATTATTTTATATGGGTAATATACTGATTAAAAGCACGCTTGTCAAGCAAATTTGTTATTTTTATCCCTTTTGATTTGTCTACCCATGTTGCACTTACTTGAGGCCAAAAAGGAGGCTAAAAAAGGTCACCTTTAGTCACCGGTCTACTACTGATAGATGATTGATAGATTATTGGTGCAGGGTTCAAAATTTGAATATCTTAGTAGAAGATCAGCATAAATCTTTGAAAAGTTACCATATTTAAAAAGTTAGTGTATTGTTATTGCAAGCATTATGTTAACCTTGTCATGTCAACATAATACTTTACGTGTTAACATATCACATAGTAAATTGCCTAAAGGGTAGAGAATAAAATGCAATCTTTTGTTGTTCTGCCTGTAGTTGAGGACCTTTTTTCAAAGGCGATCACAGCTTCATTTTTTGAGGCTTCTTGTCCATGATTCCATCTTGTTCAAAATTGCCTGGCTTGGTAAAAAAAAAAACAAGTTTTTACTCTTACAAATTATTTTGTTGTTAACCATCCATTCTAAAATTTTATTGAACAACAACATATTCAAACACCGTTTTCAGCTAACAGTTGCACTACATTTTATTAAAAAAGTTTAAAATAAACCAGATAACTAAATAGCAACTTTTACTAAATGTAAAAAAGAGTCAAGAGAAACTGAAAACACAGCCACAAAAAAGCACACCAGCTGTGATTGCAGAAAGTCACTCGGCATTAGCAATACATTTGAAAGACAGGTAGACATGAAACGGTACATATGTATAAGAAAAATTCTAGACTAAGTTTAAGAAAAATGCAATAGATTAAAATATAAACTTTAAGAACTATTGTTATGCGATCATGATTAAATGATACTCATTTGAAAGATATTACAAATGTTACAGATGATATTGAAAGATATTACAAATAGACCTGGCAATGTTACGGATGATGTCAGTAAAATGGTTTGGATGGCAATGCTGTTGGGCAGTTAGCCTGTTATGGGCGTAACAATAATCACCACATTAATGGGGCAAAAGCCAGAAACATTGAATTCAGAGTTTGTGCATATTCTTCATCAAAAATTGCAGTTTTTCATAGTTCATGGTAGAAAAACTACAGCTAGTAATAACACTGTATTGCATCATCGGAGTTAGAGAAACTGCTATAAATGGATCTACTAAAGCTGTACTAAAACCATAGCAATTTAAAAAAGTCCATGACGCAAAAAAGGGCTAGAGCCAGGGAAGCTGAGCTATCTGTTGAGAGAAACCATATAAACCTTGATGCAAACTTTTACTTTTGCTCTAGGACAAACAGCAACAGCTATCATCATTGGATTATTTGCCTCTACCACCCAACACCTGGCAAGAACATAGTTACTGTATATGTATTTACAAGTTTAATAAGTCAAAAGGGCTAGCCATAACTGGAAAATTTGCCAAACATTCAGGTACAATTTTGAACCTCTCTGCATCAGTCAAATAAAACTTGTGAAAAACTTACCTATACAATTCATACTCCAAAATTTTGCATATGTATATTATATACATGTATATACAATGCATAGTATGCATCGTATATTATATACATGTATATACAATGCATAGTATGCATCGTATAAATATGATATATATACATGTATATTTGCATATATATGCATATGAGCATATACTGTATACATGATATACATGTATATATATGTATATACATATATATACATGTATATATATACATATATATATATATATATATGTATATATATATATATATATATATAGGACAGATAGCGCAGTTGGTAAGGTATCGGGACCGTGATCATTAGGTCCTCGGTTCAAACTCCAACAACTGCACTTTTCTGGTGGTCCTTAGACAAGACCTTTGCTTGTATAACGTCTACAACCTCTATGATGAGTGCAATAACCAAAGCCATGCCGGCTCGGACGTCGCCCGGTCAAACAAGGTCTGCGCTGCCTGTAGCTGAACCAGGACAAGGCAGTGAAAAATGGGCTACTGGTTCAAAACGGATGAAATGGACTCAGACTGATAACACGGACCTCATGCAGTGCTACTTTACGAGTGAACCTCAAAAGTGGGGCTACATGGGAAGGATGCGTCAACTGTGGATAAACATGCGCCCTGAATTGCCACTAACCGCTAAGCAACTTGTAGCTCAGAGGAGTAACATAATCAAGCGGCACCTCATATCACAACTTGAGGTAGATGAAATTAGGGAAAAGTTCACCCAAGTAACCTCAACCAATGAGGAGTGCATATCAACACACACTGTCATGGATACACATGATCATGGATACACATGATCACACATCATGTGTTGACTCACGGGCTGAAGAGGACATGCACTTGACCCTTGACCCAAGGGTGAAAGAGCTTGCGGAAAATATCATCAACAAGATGTCAGCTGCTAATGATTATGGAAGCAGGGTACCACTACGAAGAGTTAGCAAGGCCATACCTAAGAAGCTGTTAGAAGACACTAACATGGCACTGGAGTCGATCTCAACTGGATCAATCAGTGAGACTAATGCCTTAATCTACAGTACAGCAACCGTCATCTTGGAGGAGATGGATATTAAGCCAATGCCAACAAGGCTTCAAGCCATTCCATCCTGGCAGCTGAGGCTACAAAATAAGATCAAGGACTTGCGCAAGAAAGTTAGTAGGCTCAGTGAGAGATCTAACCACAGTTTGGAGCGGACAAAATGGGAAGCCACAATAGAAACTCTAGAATCTGCCAAACAGCGGCTAGTAGCACTCTCGGCACGACTGAAGCGGTACACCAAAGAGCGAGATAACAAGAGAATGAACAAACTGTTCATCAATAATCCATCTAGAGTGTATTCCCAGTTCAAAGGTGAACTGCAGAGGCCAATGTCTGAGCCTCCCCGATCTAGCACTTCAAAGTTCTGGAAGGACATCTGGGAGAAAGAGACTACTCATAACACCACTGCAAATTGGCTGAAGAGGCTTAAAAAGAACCATCAACACACTGTGGCTCAGCAAGGACTCACCATCAGCAAAGACGACATTAAGTGCAGAGTGCAGCGTATGAAGAACTGGGCAGCACCTGGCCATGACATGATTCAAGCCTTCTGGTTAAAGAAATTGACATCACTTCACACTAGAATGGCTAAGCAGATGGAATACCTAATAGAACAAGGTGACCATCCAGAATGGCTGACCAAAGGACGAACTGTGCTTCTGATAAAAGATCCAAAGCAGGGGCCGATTCCCAAAAACTATCGACCAATAACGTGCTTGCCCACCACTTGGAAACTGCTCTCAGGAATAGTTGCAGACAAACTGGAAGAGCACATGAGTCACTATATGACCAGTGCTCAGAAAGGAATTGGGCGCAACACCCGAGGAGCTAAACATCAGTTACTGGTGGATCGGACGGTCTGTCAAGACAGCAGGAGAAGGCAAACCAATCTTGCCATGGCTTGGATTGACTACAGAAAGGCCTAGGACTCAATTCCCCATAGTTGGATACTTGAGTGCCTCAGTATGTACAATGTTCACCCTGCTCTTGTGGCATTCATCAAGATGTCAATGACCAAATGGGAGACGGAACTGGAGGCTAATGGCAAAAAGCTGGCGAGTGTACAAATCAAGCGAGGCATCTATCAAGGTGACTCCTTATCACCGCTGCTCTTGTGCATATGCCTAAACCCTCTAAGCAATATGCTGGAGGAGACTCAATATGGGTACCAGTTTAAGAGTGGCACCAAGATAAACCACCTCTTCTACATGGATGACATCAAGCTGTACGCTAACAAAGAAAGGGACATTGATTCGCTAATACACCTCACTCAGGTATACAGCAAGGACATCGGAATGACCTTCGGTATTGAGAAATGTGGAAGGCTAATTCTTAAGAAAGGCCATTCTATGCTCACAGATGGCCTAAGAATGCCGAATGGTACCATCAAAGATATAGAAGAAGGGTACAAGTACTTGGGGATTATGCAAAGCAACATCAACCACGAAGCCGAGGTACGTCACAAAGCCATTACCGAATACAAGAAACGCCTTCGGCAGGTCTAACGGAGCCAGCTCAATGCCAAGAACCAAATCATTGCAATAAATACCTACGCACTGCCAGTAATAAGATATCCAGCAGGCATAACAAAGTGGACTGAGGAAGCCATCAAAGAAACAGATATAGCAACTCGTAAACTGCTGACCATGCATGGAGCACTCCACCCAAAATCTGATACTATTAGATTGTATCTTGATAGGAAAGATGGCGGTAGGGGACTCAAAAGTGTACAGCAGACAGTGAAAGAGGAGGAGCAAAGCATCAAAGCATATGCAGCCTCCATGGCCATCTCAGATAATTTGCTAGCTGAATTTCAATCGGCTGCACTCACAACGGACCTATGCCCTGATGATGAGGAAATTGACTGGCATACGAAACCTCTTCATGGTGCTTACCACCAACAAATATCTAAGGTTGGCGATCTTCACCAGACATATATGTGGCTGAACAAAGGAAACCTAATGGCCAATACAGAGTCGCTAATCATGGCAGCCCAAGAGCAAGTGCTCCCAACAAGGCAACTCCAAACGAAAATCTATCACACTAGAGACGATCCTAGATGCAGACTGTGCAAAGATGCACCTGAGACCATCCAACACATCATCAGTGGATGCAGACAGCTAGCAGGGAACGCATACACTGAGCGGCATAATCATGTCGCAGGTATTGTGTATAGAAGTCTATGTGATGAGTATGGCCTTAATAAACCACAACACTGGTGGGAAGCTCCTGGTAAGGTCAATGAAAATGACCGCGCTAAGATCCTCTGGGACTTCTACATCCAAACTGACAAGCATGTCCTAGCAAACCAACCAGATATAGTGGTGGTAGACAAGGAGAACAAGAGGGCTACTATAATAGATATAGCAGTACCCAATGACTACAATATAGCCAGCAAAGAAAAAGAAAAGGTAGAAAAATATCTCCCTCTTGGAGAAGAAATTGAAAAATGCTGGAATGTAAGAACAACCGTAATCCCAGTAGTCATTGGGGCACTGGGCGCAATAACACCGGCGCATAAAATGTGGCTTGCCCAAATACCAACAACAATCAACTCAGGTGAGTTGCAGAAAAGTGCGCTATTGGGAACAGCTAAGATCTTGAGACGAGTGCTCAAACTCCCAGGTCTCTGGTAGGAGACCCGAGTTAGAGCAGAATTTACCACCCATGCGGGGTATCCGGGGTGAGGAAACAATTTTTTTTTTATATATATATACATATATATATATATATAGCGAGATTTTAATTCCAAATTTCTCATAGCTATAGGCGAAAAACCGAAGGACACAAGTGCAGACAAACTTTGAGACTTATAGATACATTCATGTAAACATATATATGTATAATATACATGTATATTTTGTTTATATACACATATATGTATATATACATGCTTACATACATGTGAACATGCATGTATACATGTATGTATATATAATATATATATACACATGTATGTCCATGTGTACAGTTTGGTAGATTGAAGATACATGTAGTTATATTGTAGTTCGATAGATGATTGAACTACACCCATCACCCAGACAGCACGGGGACAAATGATAGCTCTATAGAAAACAAATATTTTAATTGTCAACAGACTTAAATTATAGTATGTTCTGCTGGTAAACTATCAACATTCTGGTAAGCAGTAACTTAGAAGTAGGGTGCTAAATATATTCTAATTGTGTAGTTGTTTAAATTATAGCAATAGCAACGCTGTTTTTCATAAAGACATAAATTATTTAACAGCATCTTTAGCAATAACTATGCAACTTTTGTTTCAGGAAGTTTTAAGAAGTGATATGCTACCAGTTGAGTCCAAATATTCAAGCAAAAAAAGTTCCAGCAATTTTTTATGCTACACATGAAAGATTGCCGTATGCGAGCTTGGAAATAGAGATATCAGTTTATAAAAAATGACAGTGCAATGCATTGATACAAATTCGTGCTAGCAAATCACACAAATGTCAAACATGTGGACACCATTTGCGTTAGTTTCTAGAGTGTGGGTTTGTTTCAAAGGATAGAACAGCGGTTTATTGCCATCAGCAATCAATGCATCCAATATGGATAACAAACTTTTTTATTAAAAATGGGGTTGCATCAAATTTGAGTTGATTTTAAAAGAAAGTATTTTTTTGTCTATCAGTTGATATGTTGTTTGTTGTGTTAGGCGATCTCATTGTCAAGATATTTGAAGATTAAAATAAAAAAATTGATTTCGATAAAAACACCCAGGCCAAAAAAACATGCCCAGACTTGCCCAAAATGATGTAACGCGTGATACAACCTGTCTCTCGTATTCTCTCGTATTCACATCAGCTATTGCGATAAAAGTCTAGTCCTGCGCGGCTCTACTGGCATATATTTTATTTTGTATTTGCTCATGTTGGCTAAAGTACAATTTTAAATCCAGCTACAAATACATTAGTATGAATGTTTCAAACGCCTCAAATAAGGGAAATTGAAAACTTGTCATATTAACTTCTTCTATATGCTGTGTAAAGATTTGAGTACTGACTACCAATTCTACCAGTCTACCGTAATTATAGGTCGTCGAGTTAGCTTATTTTATCACAGCCTTTGTATCAGCTAAGTTCTCAGTTGCTACACGCACACCGAAAACTAGCTACTAAATAAAATAGGGACGCCGCCATCTTTTGAAATTTGTTTGAATATATGGCGAAACCAACTGCATCCCAAAAAGTCATGTATAGTCTACGTTATCTAGTCATTCTTAGTACCAATTTGTAGAAAATTTTACTGGTCCATTTGATTAGTTAATTCAAGTACAAAACAAATGGTTTTATGAGTTGACCAAATAAGTGAACGCAAAACAATGTCAAGTTCGTTGAAATCAATTAACCCACTGATTCTGGCAAAGGGTTAATAAAACCATTCTTGCACCTGGTTGACGGTTTGTGGGCTTAGCTGTTTTCGCTTAGTAGGGTGGAGCATAGAATTTTTCGAATTTAATATTTATTCCGTTGGAATTGAGTCGAGCTATGCAGAAGTACCTGCCAATACAGCTCTGATTACACTTCATAAATCCATCTATCAGAGAAGATTTTAGCACAGATGATAACAGGGCTATAATGCATTCAATATGTTCTGCAAATCATGCTTTACACTGTCTTTGACAATATTCTTTTATCATATAACTTTTACAAGCAAAAAATACAAAATTACAAAAATTACAAAAAATTTTCATCGCAGCACAAAGTTTTTATTAAAAACATTCGTCTAAGTCATGGCCATTCACACAGTTTCAGTTCATATAATAGGACAAATTAATCTACTGCAGCCAGGGTCGTATCCTCCTATACTGCAGCTAATGCCATGGCAGTACCATTTTTTAGGCTTAAAATTCCGGAATCACGTCATTTTTGCTTGATTTTAACCCTTTGGCTGGGGAAAAGACCAAAATTTCGTTTATCGGTTGCGTGGGGAAACGGCATTTATGTCACTTTTGGTAGATGTTTATAAAGCTGTCGTCTAGTAATGTTAAACAAAGGATATGAATGGTAGTGAGTTTTAAATATCATCAACAAGGTATTAGTCGATGAATTACAATATGAAATGATTATCTGAGCGGTGTTGCTTTGTGCTAAAAGCTAAAGAAACCGCGCCTCCTTGGAAAAGAATAAAAGTTGGAAAAACCAATCAACACCGGCTCGACTTTCAAAATGGTAAAATAAAAAACTATTTGATCCTGCGATGGTTAGTGATTTTTTGTCTGATCAGAATAAAAATAATTCAGATGATAGAAGTGATGTAAACTTTTTGGACTTTTATTATACTTGTAATAATTATACAGAGAAAAATGATCGTTATGGTAGATCGCACGGCAACGTTATAGCGTTGGACTTTACCGAAAGGAATGCTTCCAAGCATTTCATACAGAAACAATTGTACATGATTGTATTTTTTGTAGTAGATATATAAATGAAAACTTATGTACAAAAGATTTAGTTCATGGAAATAATTTTAAGTTTGAGCTATGCATGTAAGTGATGTAACATACATAGCTCAAACTTAAATCTACTACTTGCTCACTATTATAGACTATAGTATAAGTGCATTATTTTTAACATGGTGCTCTATTAATTTTACTTTTTAGCTCTACAATATTATTTAATTAAATTATTTGATAGGAGACTATACTTGTCTCCTATGAAAACACCATCCCGGAATGGCTTAGGAAACTACTCGTCTCCTAAGCCATTCAGCATTGTACCCGATGATAATTCTACCTCATGCTAGCTGTGGCCAACCCCTTTAGCAGCTTTCAATCTCATTATGTTTTTAATAAGCGTTGTTAAAGACATACTCAATAAAAAGTTTTATATTTAGAAAACTGGTTTATAATGTAAAATTTTCTGCTAGAACATGTGCCCCATCAGGAGCCAAGTGTGCTAGATTTGCACCATTTTGACTAGTTATATTAAAAATTTCTTAGAGGAGAACCCCCGGGCCCCCCACCGAGAGGGCGCTTGGCACCCCTCTTGGACTCTCCCCGCAGTACCATTTTCAAACAGGTAGATACAGCCCTGACTGTAGCAAACTCAAACAAAACATATTATGGTTTGCGCAGCACACATTTGTGTCTCTCTTTTCCATTTATGGCAGTTTCCAGGCTGACAGGACTGCTCCTCTAGTGAACCTGTAAACATAAACATCCTGCAACATTAAAACAAATGTAATTCATATATATACATGTATAAATGTACGTCGTTCTAATGCCTATCTACTAAAAGCTTTCAATTTGAGAGTTAAATAATCATGTCAATGCATGTTTAGAATCTACTACTACTTAATGCACGTAACTAACTAGTAATAGAGTAATCTCCTTAACAATGAGAATCTTCGACATCACAGACAATGCGTTTTACGAGCGATAACATTTAATATAACCTATTTAAAAAATTCTTCCTGATGATTAGCTAAAGAAGAGACCTTATAACTATCACTTGTAGACTCTTTTCACATGTATCACTCGTTACGTCACAAATTAAGCACCCACTGGAATCTGGGCTTTTTAAAAGCTGGCCTCATTCAAATGCATATATCTTTGGACAGGCTTAATCTACAAAGACAAAAATAATATCAGATTGTAGCTGATGTTTTAGCCTTTTATTGGTATAATGTCATTAAATCAACCTTTTTGGCGCAACCACATCTTCAAGTCGAAAAGCCTTGTGACTTGAGCAACCAAGTCCAAGTGAGCATGTAAAAAAGCTATGCAAATTACCCAGAAATATTTTTTAAATGTGAAAAATGCTTGCCGTATATATGCATGTATCCTAATTTCTCAACACATTTTTGTACATACGTACATATGTACGTACATATGTACGTACATATGTATGTACGTATGTACGTGTCCATAAGTGTGCATGAGTGTGCATAAGTGCGTAAGTACGTATGGACGTATGTACATATGTATGTACGCATGTATGTTTGTATGTATGTACGTATGTATGTATGTACGTACAGAGGTACATACATTTAACATGAATAAAAAAATTGAATGCAACAATAGGCTCCACAATCATTGTATCAGCTCAAACTGCAAGTAGCATAAGTAGCCTATGAGAATTACTATGATAAACCACACCACCACAGATACAGTAGTAAAAGATGTTAGGTATAGGCATATTATTATAATTATAGTATTATGTTGGTTGGTAGGCCTGGTATAGTTAGTAGGGCCATTGTAAGGTTTGCCTACAATGTAGTTTGCAAATAGCAATAAGGCCACCAGTATTACTGCTCAAGATCATATTTAGCAGCAATTTATATTAGGCCAATTAGTAATGACAATAACTCACAATTACATGAACCAAACTAATTATTCCAAAAAGCACAATAACTGATGAAAAGTATCAACAGCGCCTCGTGTAGCATATATGCTACACACCTCAATTGATGCCTCAAAAGTCATCATGCTTGGATATCACCCACTTCCCAACACATCAAAATGAATCAGAAATATATTCATTTCATAAAAAAGTAAATGTATAAGCAAACTTATCTTATTTTATGTAGAAATAAGAACAGGGATATAACCCAAATACTAGTTGAACATTTTTGGGGCAGCCATTACAGGAAATGGAAATTAAATGACCAAACTACTCACATGATAGCAAATCTGCCATTTCATGTAGCACATATTCAACATTGGGCATTGGGCATAACTTTCAAAACTATGAGTTTTTCTAAATTATAGAAATTATGACCAGTTAAAGTACATGTAGCATATATGCTAAAAGGGGTTATACAGAGTTAAATAGAACAACTATAGCTAGTAGTAGTAGCCAAGGCACCCAAAGGCAAAGACATTTGTCACAGTTTTCACAACAACAATTTGTGTAAAATGCGATGGTCGGCTTTGCTTCACGGAGGGCCGTAACTATTTCACAGAGTATCACATATAGTGATGACTTTATCTAGATTTTGCACACAGTAATGTAGCTCTTTATCTTCCAATGCTGGTTTTGGTTACTACTTAGTAAATTCTTTGTGTGATAATGGTGTAAATCTCATTGTATAAATAATAAATTGTCTTTAAAATTGTTGTGAATGTCTGTTGAAAAAAGTTGTTTTGTGTGCAGTACGTGTTACATGTCTGATGTCATCTGCCGCCCAATGTTGCGTATGCGCAACATGTTGAAATTACCCTAAAAATAATATTTTCTGAAAAGATCCAATAGAATTGTGTTCTAGTTGTTCTTTTTGCACAATAAACTGCTGGAGGTATTTTTTCTATCATCTGTTCTATGGGGTCTACAGGGTTTAAAGACATTGACTGCCATTTTTTCAAACCCATCATCATCTAAATACATTTTACTTGGATCAGACCTGCTAAAGGGAATGAACTACAATGACCTTCTCTGTTGTAATCTCTTTGTAAAAAACTGTAATCAGCAATGGCTTAGGATGGGTTTTAATAAAATAAACTGTCAAAATGAGTATGAAGAAAGTATATATGTAGGCCTACCAGAATTATTGCTAAATATTTGCAAAACTTAAGTGTAGTAGAAGTGTAGAATTTGACCAAAATAAAAAAAGACATACTGAATGATGGCTTTGATGAAAATTATTTATTGCCCTTAACCTAAATCTACCTTTTCTGATATTTTTATACTAGCTTTCACCTAGCTTTTCTGGCTGACATTGCTTTGCAACTAAGAACATAAACTGATATGCCCGGTACAATCAAGTTACTTGAGCAAATGCAGTCTTTATTGTATTTGTATTGCTCATTATTGCTCAGTGTTAATAGCTTTTTCTGTGTAAGGAGCTAGAACTACACACAATATGTTCTGATGAGTCACCACAACCATTAAATATCAAGAAATTAAATTAGTTTCATCTGCAGTTTGAGGGACAATTTAAAAACATTTTAGCTTTGCGGAAATCAAGCTTTTCTAAAATTTGTTGGCAGTCTAGTTGATAAAGATTTTTCAACCATCGTATAAGGTACAATCAGCAGACAGCATGTTTGTAATCTCTCATCATGTGATTTTTATCTGGAAATTAAAATTAACGCTAATAGAAATACTAAGTATTTACCAACTAATTTACCAGACTCTAAATATATTACAATGACAGATTACAAAAATGGAAAGCTGGTGCTTAAGTTGACAAAAATAGGATAATGCTTGTATTTAGGTGTAAAACCTTTTCTGCTGTATGAGGTAAATACAAACCTTTTCTGCTGTATGAGGTAAATACAAACTTCAAAATGAGATTAAATAAAAATAAGAAAGTTTCACATAATAGAAATTTAATCCATGTATTCTCTTGCATTACATGTATTATTGTTTTAATAAACTAGATAT